>NC_053162.1:24341866-24656866 GCF_016835505.1 Polypterus senegalus | reverse complement strand
GTGAATTTAGAAAAGAGCTGCAAAATATTCATTTATAGACAAGAGTGTCATGGAGGGCTAAGAAGGAAACTGGCCCTAGAAGGCATGTCAATCCACAGCACCATAAACACACAATTACACACAGCCATTTTAAATAACGTTTTAATTCACTTGTATTGACAGACATTGAAAAAAAATTTTAATAATTTTTTCATAAGTTCATTCATACATTTTATTCAACTTCTAATTTATTTGTTTATATACAGTATGTTCAGTCCTGGTTAATCTGATCCTAGACCACAGAGCTCCAGGAACCATACCTGATTGGAACACCAGTACGTTTAACATAGCATAACAAAGTTAAGTAATCAAATTTAAGGTTGTAGATGGCTGAAACCTACCCTTGAAGCTCCAGATGTAAGGCAGGAAACAGACCTGATCAGGGTGTCAGCCCCACTGCAGGGCTCACATATGTCGACAAAACCAATTTTCAGTTGCCAAACAACCTAATATGCATATCTTTGAGGATGCATATTTAAAATCAGACTTGGACAAAAACTCTTGCAGATGTATTAGGAATGTGCATCCTCCACATATATATACAACAACCAGACACAAACATCAACACAAGATCCTGGGTTTGTGAGGTATGAGCTCTAACTACTACATCCCTGTAGTGTCAAATAACACATTTTGTGCCAAACATTTTCCATATTAGGAAAGATCGCTTTCCAATTACTGTCACAACACAACCTATTGAGACATTTTGGGATAATCTGTCTCACCTTTAATGCAGATTTAAACACTTTTTATGCTAACTTGAATAGGTTGCTTGGATTTTGAAAATACATCCTGAAAAAAATGTCACCAAGTAGATGCCATGTAGTTGGGGGGACTTTGTTAAAAGCAAACATAGCATCCATCTCACACAAAACAATGAGAGGACCCTCTGAAGAACATAGAGCGAAAGAAAACCTCAAATTTAATAGTCTGCTTCAACAATGGTTAGCATCAAAAGAATTAGGGAGTAAGTTAAAACAAAGGCAGAAGATAAGGGGAAGTGGAAAGCCATGGCTGTGAATCATCGGATCAAAGAATTCACATTTTTCCTTTCCTCGATCCAGGACATCTTTCAGACATGTCTGTGTTGAGCTTCCACCATTGTGAAAGACGTCTCTAACCCATCTCACACACACTGTTTGACCTCCTGCTGTCAGACAGAAGATTCTTCAGCATTAGGCCCAGTACAGCCAGGATCTAGAATCCAGCATTATAATCATGTAACATTTCCCCAATCATGTATTGTCATTTTTACACTCTGCACTTCGCTATGGACATTGGAGCATTGTTGTTTTGTTACTTTGTATTATAGGCCTGGTTTTGGTAATGATATGGTGTATGTTAAATGTATGTTGATTTGTCTATACACCTAGGCCTGTTAGGAACAAAATTTTGTTCAACCATATGTATGTGGATGAATGATAATAATATTTGAGTTGAGTTGACAAGAACAAGAAGAAGCAGACAGTCTGATCACAGACATGCAAAGAAGTATGTCACTTCTTCTTTTTAAGCTTATTTCACTTTCATGTTGGGTTGCTATGTTGGACCAGCCTCCTCCACTCTCGTCTGCTGTATACTTCCTCACCTTATACCCCTTTCTCCCATAGATTCCCCCTTTGCACAGTCCAACCATTTTCTCTTTGGTTGTCCTCCTTTGTTTCAACACCACACATTGCTTACATCTTTTCCCATGACATGCCCATGTCACTCTAACCTCCAGTATGGTGTAGTGGTTGAGGTTTTGGACTTCAAGCCCAAAGGGTGTGGATTCAAATCCCGTTTTTGACACTGTGTGATCATGAGCAAGTCACGTGATCTGCCCGTGCTCCAATTGGATAACCAAAAAAAATTATAACCAATTCTGTCATAAATATTGTAAGTCGCCTTTGGTAAAGGTGTCAGTCAAATAAGTAAATGTAAATGTATTTTCCTAGAGGTCTCCTCAGCTTTAACTCTACCATTAACTACCTCATTCCCAATCTCGTCAAGCACCCATTGCTACAACTTCACTTGGGGGCACTATTCATGGGAAGTGTAATGGGAGACTCAAAGATGTTGGTCCCAGTGGCACATGAGAGACAAGGCAAGTGACCAGGCAACCCAACCAGTACTAAGGGTTTTTGACCCAGCAGTTTGAAAAAAAGAGATTGCAAGGCTGTTTAGAGGATAAAAGGCTTCCTGGCCTCTAATATGTAGCACATATTAATTAATAGCTTTGAAAATCTGGAAACAAAATGCTCATTTAAGAGGACAGACAGCCATAAAGTTATTCTTAAAAAGTAGGTCAATGCTCAGTGATGCAAGAACATTAGGAGCTACTGGGTTTATGGCTATGTATGCAATTAATAAATACTCTAACCTGAGACTGACACCAAGATGGGTTTTAGGGTTGCCTTATTGAGTCTGGGATGGACACATCTCAGTTGGGAGGAAAAGTCCAAGATCTTAGCGGACAGAGAAAGACAGAGGGGTGTTAAAAATATCATTGCTTTGAGGTACCATATATACTCGCAGATAAGTTCTCCCGCGGATAGGTCGGGACTTGATTTTACCGTATAAATTCTGGTATTTTATAATGGCGGTCATATAAGTTGAAAGCGGAAAACTCACGCTATTGGTCCAAGAGATTATGATATGCTAACGCCCACCTGAGAGAGTAATCATTGAGCACACTGCCTTTTTTTCTGTGTGGGTGCGGCAATGCACTGTATCAGCGTGTGCTCCTAACGTCTCTCTCTCTCTGTTGTGCCTACGTGACCACACGGTAATACACAAGCTATTCCGAAGCAATGTTTGCACTGATTTGTGTTTTTTGTATCTCACGCCCACATACACCTTTATCGTAAGAGCATCCCTTATCTACGATGGAGCGTTCGATCAGAAGAAAATTCGTCATTGAAGTGGTGAAAAAAAAATTGGTAACTGCGCTGCTGCAACAAAATTTGATGCATCTGAGAAGCTGATACGGGATTGGAGGAGGCAAGATGTAAAAAAAAAAATTGAAGTGTCGCATTTTTGAACGGGCATATAAGTCAGGGTCTGATTTTATGATCGATGTTTTGGGTTTCAAGACCTGACTTATACGTGAATATATATGGTGATTGAAAGATGGTGAGCAACTTGATCAGTGTACAACAGGGAGTTCAAATACCTGTGATGCTACACCCAGAAAGGCAGCAGGCTTTTTGCTTCTGGTTTTCTTTGTTCTGCCTTATATATCCCTCCCTTAGATGTTTTAGTAATAAACCAATTTTTGTATATCTGAACTTTTCTGCCTCATTTCAAGTGTAGAAAGATATCATGAGGCAACTTTCTCCAGCTATATCTCTCATTCAGTACTAGTTCACATTTTGCTGCTTCTTGAACTTTAGGAGTAAAAGCATATACTGTGTTATATTAGTTTTCAAGAGTTAAGTTGAAAATCCATCACCAAAATCCAGCAGGATAATTCAAGCATAACTTTTTTCAAAAACTTGTTTGCACCCTGAAGATGATGCATACTCCTTAAGCCATCTTTCTGAGTTATTATTTGCATAATGTGATAACCCACTTCAAATATACAGTAGAGAATTTATTTTCCATGCCTATCAGCAAACACTTTTGCTCAGTAACAATGAAACATGCAATTCTGATATTTCCTCCTGAATGTAGCTTTCACTTTGTCTATATCTTTGTTTTACTTTGAATACAACATTATTGCCAGTTGTTTCTATTTGCATTTATTTACATACTTAAGCCTAGTGGAATGTACAATTTGGAAAAGCTGTGCAAAGCTTATTGCCTGCTCAGCAGCAGCAATTTATTTTTATAAAAACTCTTTCCACATTATATGCCTCAGAGCACAAAAACCACCACCCAGTGGAAAAAGAAGGAAACAAGAAAAATCAGTCGTTACAAATAAGTCAGACACACATAAACAAGACTGCAAACAGCGCATATCAAAAGCCCAGTGGCAACACAGAAGAGCAAAATGAGATTATAATCAATTCACATCAAGCTTTTAACAAATCCGTGTAATATTATGAAATATTCATCTATTTATTCAATGTTGCATGTTTTTAAAAAACATTTTACCTGTACAAATTTACAAACAACTTTGAACTAAGGTTATGTAACAATGTATTATTAATACAATCCATCTCACAAGATTACAAGGTATAGGCTGAATGTATAATTGTTTAGAACTCTAAAATACTGTTATCCATGGTTATTTATTTAATATCCGAAAAGCAAACAGCTTCAAAAATAAACTGAACTAAAATCAAACTGCGTTACAGACTAGAAGCTACAAAATGAAATGCGCTGTTAAATATGATGGAACATTGACACATATTTTTTACCTCGATATCTGTTGTCACACATGCAAACTAAAAAGGGACGACTGGGTTGGCACCCTGACATTTCTCTGTGGAACTTGCAGTGCTTTCCTCGACTACAATTCATATTTCAATCATTTTTTATAATGTGTATGTGTTTGTTAAATTGACAAGGATTTCACTTTGTTATTACTATGATTTAGGAATATAATTGTACATCTTACTTCTAGTTAGTTTGATCCCTGCTGTATTTTGAATACGATATAGGTTAGCAAGTAAACATTAGAATCAAATCAACAAGCTAATTAAAAGGTCAGGCTCAGTTATAGGACACACTCTACACTCCCTGCAGGTTGTAGCAAAGGAAGGAATTAAAACAAAACTGAGTGTTATTATGAACAATACTGCACATGTTCTCTCTGACACACTAACATTGAAGACTTTCAGCCAACAAATTATTCAGCAGGAGTGTGTCAAGAAATGTTACAGGTGCTCCTTTATACCAACAGCAATATACCTTTGTACAGGCAGTCCATGGGTTACATACGCGATAAGGACTGTAGGTTTGTTCTTAAGCTGATTTTGTATGCAAGTCGGAACAGGTACATTATTTTAATAAATGCTATTGTTGACCGACTGTAACCAAGTGCTCTGCCAATGAATGATGGAATTTCACCTCTCTATGACCTTTTTATTATTTCTACTTTATTTTCCATGGTGATGGTTGTTCTCTTCTTTACTGTATCACCAGCACTTGCATCAGATTTGTGTTTCAGAGACATTGTTGAAGGGTGAAGACAAAAGGTTTAGATGAGCACTGTACACGCTATCACAGCAAGAAGGCACCCCTCGCCAGCAAGTCTGATGTACTAACAAGAGACAACTTCCTGCTATGTACGTAACAGTACAAACAGGCTTGCTATTGAGAATGAATGGGGGCGGCGAGGGGCGGTTCACCACCTGCCCACCACACAGTCACCTCCACTTGCATACAGTATGCTGCCTGCGGCGTCATCCCACCGAGAGCGAACAGGGTGCGGCGAAAGGCAGGTCGTGAATCACCCACCACTGCCCCCATTCAAAAGGCAGCCACTCGAGGCACACTACAATGCTGCCCCCCGCCACCCCATTCACTTTTAGTGGCCTCCGTTCAGCCACAACCAGGTCACCGCTTGCAGCATCACCAGCTGCCCACTGAGAACGAATGGGGCATTCAAAAGTGTTCCAGGGACAGTGTGGTGGGCGGGCAGTGAAAGCCCCCCTCTGCCCCATCCAGCATCAGTCTAGTCAGGAGCAGTAGCTGCGGTGGCATGGTGGGCGGGCAGCAAACCACCCCTCTCCTCCCCCTCAAGCCTCCGCCCTGTACACAAGCGCTTGCAATAGACGCAGCCGCCCACTAAGAATGAATAGGGTGCGGCCCCCACCGCCCCACTCATCAACCGGAGCCACCCGAGGAATACTACACTGCGCGAGCAGTGAAACCGCCACCCTCTAGCCACCGCTTGAAGCGTCCCCAGGCCAGAAATGATGGAGCGCCAGTTACTAAGGAGCCTGCATTGTGTCCCCCAGACAGATGAAGGAGCAGCTGCAGCCCCGTTCATAAGTCGTATGTCGCATGTCTGTAACTCTGGGACTACCTTTAATGCCTTACTGTGACTGACAAGTCAGACAGTTTCTCTTTTTAATTTTCTTCCTTTTTGGTGTGTATTCAGACCATTGATAGTCTATCTATTTATCTATCTATAACAATTGTGAGAAGAGCAGGCCATTCAGCCCAACAACTTTGTCCATCTTGTTCATTTAAATTCTGCAAAGTAACATCAACTTGAGATATGAAGGTCTCAACAGTCCACTCTACATGGTAATGTATCCCTTGTGTCTATGGTTCTTTGTGTAAAGAAAATGCTCATTTCTGCAAAAGTTTCCAACTGTGTCTCTGTGTTCTTGTTACAGTATTCATTTTAAAGTAATAACTGGGATCTCCAATACTAATCCCTTTTATAATTTTAAATGCTTTGATCTTGTCCCCTCTTAATCTTTGTAGGATTAAACATAAATGTATAATTCCTACTGTCTCACCTTACAGTTCATACCTCTCAGTCCTGGAAAAAGCCAACACACTCTCCTCTGGACTTTCTCTAGCACTGCTGTGTCTTTTTTGTAATATGGAGATTAAAACCACACACTGCACACTCTTAAAAATAAGAATTCTTTAATGTCACTTTATTGTTCTTTATCACTAGAATTACCAGAGCCTACGAAAAAACTCGTAATTCCGTCCCACCTTAAACTGCTTCTTAAATCCCTTCACACCTCTCCGCCAGCGCCCTTTGTCTTCTAAATGTGCTGATAAAGAGAAGCTCGGAGCAGCCGGTTATTCCATCCCCCCACCAATTTAGAACGTGCACGAACTTCTCTCAGCTCATGCCTTGATTGAGTATCTGGGAGTGAAGTGGAGTTTTAGAGTGAAATAATAGATCGATGTTTGGAACACACGCATTTCATGTCTGTTCCGTTTCTACAGTAATCTGTGTTAACACATTGTTAAAACAGAAACTTTTTTTATATTCTAGTAGTAGATGACAAAATGTAGGCATAAACTATATAATGTATGAAGCCTGAAGTCCAAATAGCAAAGAAACATTTTCACAAGAATAACACAATTGCACTTTTATTCAAACACTAGCAGAATACCCGCGCTTCGCAGCGGAGAAGTAGTGTGTTAAAGAAGTTATGAAAAAGAAAAGCAAACATTTTAAAAATAACGTAAGATGATTGTTAATGTAATTGTTTTGTCATTGATATGAGTGTTGTTGTCATATCTATCTATTTATATATATATATATATATAGCAAAATAACTGCGATTGGCAGCGGAGAAGTAAAAAGAAAAGGAAACATTTTAATAATAACGTAACATGATTGACAATGTAATTGTTTTGTAATTGTCATGAGTGTTGCTGGCATATATATATATATATACACACACACACAGACACATATATAAACATATATATATATATACACATCTATACACATATATATACAGTTATATATATATACATATACACACATACATATATATACATATACATATATACATACTGTATATACAACATATACATATCTACATATATACTGTATATACACATATATATACAAATCTACATATATATCTACATATATATATTAGGGGTGGGACTCGATTAAAAAAATTAATCCAATTAATTAGAGGCTGTGTAAGAATTAATCTTGATTAATCGTATGTAATCGCATACGTAAATTTGCCCCAAATCGCAAATGTTTTTTTTTTTATTTAAAACGGTTTTAGTGGGCGACAGAATCAAATAATAGACATGGACATGAATATTGTAAACTGAAGCTGTTTTAATTTCTGAAAAAAGCTTTTAAACTGCATTTGAATTCAAAACAGAAACAAAAATATCATCCCTAGTTAAAATTGGGCAGACTTAAAAATAAAGTGGTAGTTTAAGTACTTTAAGTACATTTTCAGAATAGTATTGTCTTTAAATAATAATAACCAAAATTTCACCATAAAGTGCAGTTTTCTTCTTAAAAAATAAGTCAGAAACATAAAAGGTAATTTGACCAGCTTACTCTTTAAACTCTGAGTAACATTAGCCAAAATTATTTTGTACATTAGGCTAAAACAGTGTGATCATTGAACATTTTGTAATTAGATGTATTTAGAATTACTAACGGTCACGGAAGTCCAATGATCCCCAGTAAGAGCCACAAAGTCCGCTTTCTGTAATGCATCTAATTTTGCTTGCTTTTCAGTGTGCACAAAACCATGCTTTTATCAAGGCTTCTCGGGTAGTCGAAATGATCAGTCGTAGGAACGCGCTTTATTCCGACTCTAACATTTTTGTAGCTGTGATGTGTGCATCAGTGTAATGGATGTACCAGGAAATCATGCATTGACAAAAGTTCCCGTTTGCTTGGAATTGAAAGTGTGATTAAATGCGTTATTTTTTAACGCGTTATGGAGTACATGCATCGAAGCTTCTCAACTGTGCTTGTGCTAAGAAAGGGAAAATTTTAAAATTAACGTAACATGATTCTGCGTTAACCTAATATTTTTCATACGTCCCAAACCAAGGAGATGGGAAGGTAAAATGAATCGGTAGCGCGTACATAGTCAGTACATCCCTCTCGAATCGAACCTCGAATGTGGCGTTAGAGGCTAAGACTCTACAATTGCGCCACCGCTTGTCTATGCTAAAGTATGTATTGTAGATCGGGCTATAGATATACATTTATATATATATACCCGTGTATCGCAGTGGAGAAGTAGAAGTTATGAAAAAGAAAAGGGAACATTTTAAAAATAACGTAACATGATTGTCAATATACAGTAATTGTTTTGTGAGTGTTATTGAATGTTGCTGTCATCAAGGATTTGATTATCATTATTTCTTTCAATCAGGCTCGTATTTGTGCGATGTGTTCAAGTTACATTCCGTGTTTGTCAATCGTTGTAAAGATAAGAGGTTTCATTCATCGATTAGTTCCTTACTGCATCAATAAACAGCTCGTCTTCCTTTTTATCTGTGATGTGACAAACTGCATGCACGGGTTTTTTTTACGCTGTCTTCCTTTAGCGGGACATTGACTTTTCCACCGTGTGCTTTGTTTCCACAGTAGCTGCATTTATGAATATGCTTATCAGACGCTTCATATTTTTTGCTGCCTTTTCAATTGTGTAATTCGGTTTTTGTTCAGCGGTCTTTGGAACTGTTGCTTTTTATCTGTGCACTGCATCAGTTCACGTGAGCCACTCGGTGTACTTGCATCGAAGGTTCCCAGCTGTGCTGGTGCCATCTCGTGCTATGTCCATAGCTTTATTTAATGTTACCTTAGTCCTGGCACTTAAAACTTTCTCTGGCAGTTTCGCTGAGTTTGTGTCAAACACCACCCTGACCATCTCATCTTCCTCTCCATAAGCACAGTCCTTCACCCGTGAATATTTACCCGTGGCAGTTTGCTATTGGATTGCCGCTGACGGATGGCCTTATATGGGCAGGCACTAAATTACAAACGCCAGCGGCAGCCTGTCTATGAACTTAATTTAAAGTGTAGGTTTACATCGTGCTTTGTTTCCGAAGTAGCAGAACTCGCTTCTTATTGTTTCGCTGCCTTCTCAATTATATAATGCATGTTTTCTTGAGCGCTTTTTTGAGGTCTTCCTGGTTTTCTATGTACTGCGTGATTACGTGGGAGGCGTGATGATGTCACACGAAACTCCGCCCCACGGCGTTGAAGCTCATCTCCATTACAGTAAATGGAGAAAACTGCTTCCAGTTATGACCATTACGCGTAGAATTTCGATATAAAACCTGTCCAACTTTTGTAAGGAAGCTGTAAGGAATCAACCTGCCAAATTTCAGCCTTCCACCCACACGGGAAGTTGGAGAATTAGTGATGAGTCAGTGAGTGAGTGAGTGAGTGAGTGACTGAGTGAGGGCTTTGCCTTTTATTAGTATAGATTTAACTGCAGAAAGAAAAAGCCGCCTTAACATGCGACATTGACACCAGTTTACTATAACTGACTCCGTGGTTCAATAGATACAGCCCCCGCTTGGGAATCAAGGGGCCACGGGTTCGATCCTGCGCCCCTCCCTTTTGAGAAGTAAACTGTTCTTAGTCTTACTGTTTTAGAATAAAACCATACATTTGATTTCAGTCTGTAACAGCCGGTGCAATGTATGATCTTTGTAAAGGTTAGCTTTTTTTTTTATTCACTTTTCACTCTCTCAGTAGCGTTCAGAATCAATCCATACAACCCCATCTGACACGGCTGTTTTCACTAAAGACGCGCTATAGCTCTGCAGTGTACCACGATGCATACTAACGCCCCGGTTCTGACACACAAATGCTGGCAAGCTGCCTTCTTCGTATCTCACCGTCACTTGCTTTTCAGTTTTATTGAGTGTTCCTGCCAGTCCCGCATGTTGCTGTATGCTTTTTCTTTTGCACCCCAGGACATGCAGAGGAAAGAATGGTAAAGACCAGTAACTTCGGCGCTATATGCAATCATCAGACACTCCCCATCTGCCCGTGTCGTTCAAACACAGGAACATATATTGGTGTAAAAATATAACAAAAGTGCACTTTTATTCAAGTGCACTTTTTCCATCGCCTTTTCCTGTAAGAAGCAGTGTACACACTTCTCTCTATGCTGTGGTTTCTATTACACACCTGAAAGAAAGACAATATATGTAAAAATATAATCGCACTAATGCAATATTATTTGAAAACGAACAGCGTCAGATGGGTGTGAATTTATGCAGGAACTGGAAATTCTCTGATGCGGGACCTTCCCCCAGGGAAGAAAGTACAGTGTCAGGTGCTCATTCAGTGTAATAGAAACCATAGCACAGAGAGGTGTGTACACGGCAACAAGTACACGTGTCGTAAATGTAGGAAGGACGGTCCTTGGGTGTGTGGGAACTGTTAATATTTGAATGTGATGATTTTATATAGCACGGAATGAAAATCTGCACTTCTTAGCATTGCACCATGGTATCAATCGCCTACTGTATCTTGCTTTCTTTTTTCTTCGGTTATACAGGTCGTTTTGAATAAAAGTGCACTTGTTTTGTTTGCGAAATGAAGTGTCTGCGTGCACTTTTCGTGGCATTACACGTGTATTTTTGAGCATGCCCGTTTGAGCAGTATAAAAGTATTGAAAAGTATAACAAAACAACGGGCAGATGGAGAGTGTCTGATGATTGCATATAGCGCCGAACTTACTGCTCTTTACTATTCTCTCCTCTGCGTGCCCTGGAGTACAAAAGAAACAGAATACAGACGCGCTATAGCTCTGCAGTGTACCACGATGCATACTAACGCCCCCCCACCCGGTTCTGACACACAGACACTGGCGAAGCTGCCTTCTTCGTATCTCACCGTCACTTGATTTTCTTTTATTCAGTTTTATTGAGTGTTCCTGCCAGTCCCCGCATGTTGCTGTATGCTGGATATGTTCACATGTATTGTCTCTTTCTTTCAGGTGTGTAATAGAAACCACAGCATAGAGAGAAGTGTGTACACTGCTTCTTACAGGAAAAGGCGATGGAAAAAGTGCACTTGAATAAAAGTGCACTTTTGTTATACTTTTACACCAATATATGTTCCTGTGTTTGAACGACACGGGCAGATGGGGAGTGTCTGATGATTGCATATAGCGCCGAAGTTGGTCTTTACCATTCTTTCTTCTGCATGTCCTGGGTGCAAAAGAAAAAGCATACAGCAACATGCGGGACTGGCAGGAACACTCAATAAAACTGAATAAAAAGAAAAGCAAGTGACGGTGAGATACGAAGAAGGCAGCTTCGCCAGCGTTTGTGTGTCAGAACCGGGGGCGTTAGTATGCATCGTGGTACACTGCAGAGCTATAGCGCGTCTTTAGTGAAAACAGCCGTGTCAGATGGGGTTGTATGGATTGATTCTGAACGCGACTGAGAGAGTGAAAAGTGATAAAAAAAAAAAGCTAACCTTTACAAAGATCATAAATTGCACCGGCTGTTACAGACTGAAATCAAATGTATGTTTTATTCTAAAACAGTAAGACTAAGAACAGTTTACTTCTCAAAAGGGAGGGGCGCAGGATCGAACCCATGACCCCTTGATTCCCAAGCGGGGGCTGTATCTATTGAACCACGGAGTCAGTTACAGTAAACTGGTGTCAATGTCGCATGTTAAGGCGGCTTTTCTTTCTGCAGTTATATGTTTGAATAAAAGTGCAATTGTGTTATTCTTGTGAAAATGTTTCTTTGCTATTTGGACTTCAGGCTTCATACATTATATAGTTTATGCCTACATTTTGTCATCTACTACTAGAATATAAAAAAAGTTTCTGTTTTAACAATGTGTTGACACAGATTACTGTAGAAACGGAACAGACATGAAATGCGTGTGTTCCAAACAACGATCTATTATTTCCACTCTAAAACTCCACTTCACTCCCAGATACTCAATCAAGGCATGAGCTGATAGAAGTTCGTGCACGTTCTAAATTGGTGGGGGATGGATTAGCCGGCTGCTCCTAGCTTCTCTTTATCAGCACATTTAGAGAACAAAGGACGCTGGCGGAGAGGTGTGAAGGGATTTAAGAAGCAGTTTAAGGTGGGACGGAATTACTAGTTTTTTCGTAGGCTCTGGTAATTCTAGTGTTATGGGATTTTGTCGTTCCTCATGGAACTATTGCTTGACAAAGCACTATTTCATCTTGGAAGGGTTCTTTGCACTTTCAAAAATTTCCTAATATAGAGAAAAAAAGATGTATTCTTTAATATACATATATATACATAGCAGGACTTATCAGATTAACAAAACCTGTATTTAGCCTGAGTTATTGTATGGAGCGAGAGTCCTTTTAAAATCATGAGCCACTAGTATTCCACAAATCTGTTACCAACCTAGTCATGCATATTTACTGTATGGGGCCCGCTACAGATCTACATACTGTATATAAAGGTTCTTTGTGGGACCTTTGTGTGGATGGCTCTTTTGGGAACCAAAAAAAGTTCTCCTATGGCATCGCTCTGATGAACTTCACTGGCACCTTCATTTTTAAGAGTGCACTCCTGAGGTCTCATTTATCAAGCGTGCGTACGCACGGTTTTTTGTGTAAATCATGCGTATGCACAATTCCACTAATAGAATGCGATTCATTAATTTGTACGTGTGTGTGAAAATGTGCACACATTTAGAAGAACTCCTGACTGTGCGTAAGCAGAATCCCCTAGTAGTAGAGAACTGTAATTACATATAAACCCAGTGCCCTTATACTTCACCACTTAAATGTCAGTGTTGATTCTGAATTATCTGGAACTGTAAATAATATAAAATCCACAACTGAAGAACTGTTTTTGGAAATGCATTGACTACAATGGCAGACCTTGTGCTTCTTGAAGATTTGCAACAATCACTTTTGCGCAGAGATCGCGTTTTCAGGGACCGCACAGACTTAATCGCTGAGAGTGATGAGTGGCTCATTAGTCATTTTCGTTTGCCAAGGGCAATTTTGCTTGATTTGTGTCAGCAGTTCTCGCAACTTTTGGAGAGGCTGACAAAGCGCACAAGTGCAGTCCCTGTGCACACTCAGGTTCTTTCTACTATTGGCTTTTTAGCCACAGGCACATTTCAAAGAGAAATTGGTGACAGGTCTGGTATTTCTCAACCCACCGTGAGCCGAATTATGCCACATGTTTTACATGAAATTATATCAATTACATCACAGTACATTACGTTTCCAAATACCGCAGCGGAAAGGACAAAAATTATGACCGATTTCTATAACATCGCAGGATTTCTAAGTGTAATAGGGGCAGTTGACTGCACACATGATGACTTGAAAGCTCCAACTGTTGATGAATTTGCATTTGTAAATAGAAAAGGCTATCACTCCATTAACATGCAGGTAATCTGAGATGCACACTTGAACCTGCTAAATGTCATTGCGAACAGCCCGGGAGGGACACACGATTCCTTCATTGTGCAGAACAGCATCGTGGAACTTCGTCTTCAGCAAAGCGCTGCTGGAGAAGGCTGGCTTATTGGTAAGTGTGTAACGATTAGATTACTTCTCAACACCATCTAGTGTACTGAATTTTATGTTAATCTACATCATTGCAGGGGATCTAGGATATGCCCTTAAATCCTGGCTGATGACCCCAGTGGCAAACCCTGTATCTCAAAAGGAGCTGAATTACAACCGTGCACATGAGCGCACAAGAAGCACAGTTGAACGTGCAATAGGCTTGCTGAAGGCTCGATGGCTGTGTCTGTCAGGCAGAGGAGGCATATTTCAATACAAACCCGATAAGGTTTTGAATGTTTAAATATTTAAATTAAGTTTTAATTATATTTTATAACTACAATATTTATCAATTTGCTTTAGGTGTCCTATATAGTTAAAGCATGCAGTGTACTGCATAATATTGCAATTAAAAACGGTATACCACTGGATGAGATGCCGATACAAGAAGATCGCCACATGGCAGAAGGTTTTGACCCCATGCCAAATGCTGTGGCCGTGCAACTAGGAGCAGGGATAATCAAACGGTTCTAAATCTGTTTCACAATAAGGAGTAATTGTGAGAAAATGGTGAGATCAATTGGAGCTTTTATTGAACTTGCATGATGCATTTAGTGAATCACTAATGTTCCTCAAGTTCACATTGATTTGGTGCAGTTCCTCTTTTATGCTTGCAATGCCTCTCACTAATTCCTCCTGTGTTTTCAGAACCGCATCAGTCAGGACTCGTGCCTCGAAACGCATCAGATGTGCTGAAGTGGCAGGCGGAGCAGGACCTGGCAAAACTGGCAGATCTATACAATAAATGTTAAATGAACAATCCAAATCTTTTGCAATGTAAGTGTTATTTATCTATGAATAATATATCGCAACACAAACATTTGAAAACCTTCTAACCATTTTTGGATGGCTCGGCCTCTCCTGCTGTTGACGGGATTGCACTTTCAGTGTCACCATCGGGGATTACTCCGCTCATTGACGTTTCACCAATAATTGCCGCTATCTTGTCATTCAATGGTGACACTGAAATAAGACTCTGGCCTCCTCCTGTGGCACCAAGGTCTCTTTTGTGGGCTGCAATTCTTTTTTTTAGAGGACACTTTCAAATCAAACCACTTTTTCTTGATTTCTGCAATAGTTCTACATACAGGTGAGACGACATTTACCGCATTAGTAACCTGTCCCCACGCCAAGTCTTTTTTTTTCTTTGACATTCCGCCTGAAAAAGCAGCAAACAAAACTGTCTTATTACGCACTTCCACTTCGTTGTCTGTGAAGTTTTTTTCTTTCCTCTCTTCACGGGATCCATGATAACGGTTCCATAGTGCCCTGGCGGCATTGGGTTTTTATAAGGAAGGTTGTTTGCCAAATAAGGTAATTTGAGGGTGTTTCTGTATGCAAATTTAAATTACTATGCACACGCACACAATTTAGAAGGAGTGCGATTCATCATCAGTCGTTTCGTACAGCTGTGCGTACTCACGTTTGATAACTCCCAACTTTCTTGTGCTTACGGCTGTTGGTATATGCACTAGTTTAGAGCTTGTTTTACGCACGCTTGATAAATGAGACCCCTGGTACGCTCAATGTTCCTTTATGCAGAACATATTCTTGTCAGCAATACTGACTCATCCACCTCCATCTATCTCTGACCTTCATAAAGTATTCTGATATTTTTAAAGCTAGAAATTAGTATTCTATTCTTAATTCTTACTTCCTTTGAAATATGGCCATATACTGTATGTATATCAGTTAGTTAATAAATTGGGTAGTTTCTTTATTACATTTTTCTAAATATATCACAATAATCTTTGTCATCAATTGGTATCAGTGGAGATAAAATATATTATAAATTATTACCAAAAACATACTAGAGTTTCAGAAAACGTTTATATCATATATTACTTCTAGTATTTCAGTACTGTCCCAGTTTTCATTCCAAAAATATAATTCCACTCCACTGATCAATACTGTATCTTTCGTCTGGTAAAGCTGTGAAAACCTTCAAAACCTATTGCTTGTTTACAGTGATCTTGATCCTGGATTAAAGATAGATGGAGTTTGCCAAAGTTAATTCATATTGGTCTACCGATAGTTATAATCTTTCATACTTGATGTCATGTCAAGCCCTGGTTGGCTCAGCATGACTGCAGCCCATAGATCTTCTTTGCCACCTTTATTAAGTTCCATCATCACACAGTATTTCCCTTGATTTACATAAAACACACTATTTTAAACCTTAACTTTCAAAGTCAATTTAATTTTGTTTTTTGAAGATTTCTAAATCCCATAAGATTTTTTAACTTAATAAATAATCTA
The DNA here is from genome assembly GCF_016835505.1 of Polypterus senegalus. Lineage (NCBI taxonomy): Eukaryota > Metazoa > Chordata > Cladistia > Polypteriformes > Polypteridae > Polypterus > Polypterus senegalus. The sequence goes on along the minus strand of NC_053162.1, from coordinate 24,640,625 downwards.
TTTTAAATCTTACCTAATGCACCTTTCTTTCATTTTAAAGAACTATATATTGATAAAATATCACTCTGACCAAGAAGCAAACAGATACCAACCAACTTTATTGCAAATCCAAACTGTTTTTAATATTTTATAAGCCATGTTGTTGACCCAGGTGGGCATACAGTAGGTGTATAAAACTTTAAGGATATGAAAGGGTTCATTTTCAGAACTTTCAATCAAAAATAACCTCAGAGAATCAGAGTCATATTTCTAGGTAGTCACTGATGAATCAAAATAGAGATATTAGTCAAACATTAATGGGAGCAACAATCAATTTCTTTATCTGCAGTAAAAGCATTAGAAATAAAGAGTGTATAAAATTTTAGACCAGGAAATTGGAGTTATAAAAATATAGTATAAAACCATATTCACTGTTCTCACTCTTACAGTGGATTTAGAAAGTACAATTTTCCTCCGTAACTCGTAAGAGAATTAATTAAAAAAAAACACAGGTAAGTTTGAAAGCCAAAAAAAAAAAAAAGAACCAGTGGAAAACGTATCTTCAAAGCCATAATGTAACATTTTACGTTAATTCTCTAAACAGGTAAAGGGGGAAGGGTTTTCTGGCACACAAGGTACAGAGAATCTTCTATTCAGGTAGGACTTGTTTACTGTTGAGGTTATGACTCTGAGAGTAGCTTTTTGGGTCCTACAGGATGGCAGATGCGTGTGTCTGGAAATGAAAGGAAATGATAACTGGGAGATGTTGAAGGTTTGGGGACCCCGATTTAATGTGCACAGAAAGAAGAGGAAGGAAAGTTATCTTGGACATATGCGTCCGTCAGAGCCTCTTTGAATCATTCTCTTCTGTGGACATATATTTGGTTCTGTCATTCGCTCAGAAATGAATGCTAGCTTCCAGCAACGTTGTTTAAAAAGCCTGCAGGATGGAAGAGGCAGGACCCCTGGGATGAAGATGAAAGTGACATTAGCAGTTGTTATGGGATCTGTCCCACAGTGTGTGACTGAGAGAAGAGAGGCCGTTAGTGATTGTGCCTTCTCCATCACTGGTGTTGTTATGCTTATCTTAATAGCACCATGTGGATGTTCCCGATGCGCTCACTTGTGATACTGCATAAAATGTCTGGGTGATGTTGGAGATGTGGTTTTAGGGAAATTTTGCAAATGTTTAATTTTTCATTATCATTTTTTTTTGTTTTTTCTGGTGATTGTTTCTAGGAACTCAAGATGGCTGCTACATCATGACATCAAGGATGAAGCTCATGTAGTATGATGGACATAAACATAATTTAAGAGCACTATATGAGCTTAGCCAGAAGCATGGTCAGATTGCTAGCTACTCTGATCTTTTCAGTCAAGACTGGATGACTGGCTCTGACTTAAATATTATTTGTATGTGCCAGCTGGTAGTTAATGTGTTAAATTAATTCATCTTAGTGGGGAGGAAACATATTTGTGCATGCAAAAGTATACATATATTAAATTTCATATTTGAAAAAAAATTCTTGATTGGAAATAAGTTTAATTTAAACATAAATATATAACAATCTTAGTTTTAGCCTTTACAGTATATGTAAGGCTAGTCTTAGTGTCTTTGGTTGGATGTATGTGTGAGATATTCCATCTCTAAGCTCACACTTTCCAATTTAAAACTGTAAAGAGGGCAGATCCTAGACTGGCAGCATCAAGCATAAGGCAGATGCCAGTCTTCTGCCCTGCAATAGGCTGGAAAGGCACAGCCTCTAAAATTTGTAATCACACTGTCAATCACCCATGACTTTACGGTTACACTTAGAGTACAGTTTGAACAAAATGAGTGCATTAATCGAATTCCCTAGAAAATACATTCATCCTGTATTTGTTTTCAGCATGAACTCAATTCAAGGTGCTACACAGTATTCACTCATGTGAAAGGAAATAAATCAGGCGTCACTAAGAGGTGAGTCCAACTTGTGACTGCTGAAAATAAAGCTCAGCTCCACAGACACATATTAACTCATGCTCTACTGAAGTCTGAATTTAAATAACAAAGTAAATACTATGTTTAACATTATATAAATATTCATGTACAACCAATAAATTTACCATTCTGCCTGTCAATCTGCACTCAATATCCCATTAATGGCATACAGTAATAGCTCATAATGTGAAATGATTGAGCGGCATTCCATAAAGTGCTGAGTTTCCCATGAGCTTCACAGATGGTCCATGAATGTGATGCACAAGCAATGTTGTGAGACCACTACTTTGGAGAAGGACTGTCATGTATGAAATGATGAGTTTTAACCGTTCTCATTGTTTCTACAGCAATAAAATACTAGTAAAATAAATCAGATTTGGCCACATCACTTTGTCTGTATTTAGCAACATGAGTGTAGTATGCAGTTTTAATTTATACAAATATATGTAAGATGCAATCACAAAAGTCTTTTAAACTCCCAAATGCATATGCCCAATTTTGTGTACATCTGAGTATTGGCTTGGCATTTATTGGTGTAGCCCATAATGACAAAATGAAAACATGTTTTTAGAAAGGTCTCCAAATGTATTAGAAATCAAAAACCGGAAATTTCTCATTTATGTAAGTGTTTGGACGCTTAATTCAGTACTTTGTAGAATCCCCATTGGCAGGAATTCCAGCTTTTAGGCTTCTTGAGTAAGTCTCTAAAATAATAATAATGATAAGTTATATTTATGTAGCGCCTTTCATACACTCAAGGACACTTTACAATTCAATAAACACATTAACAAGACAGTAGAAATTACATACAAGAAAATGAATAATACTCATTGAAAAGATGTGTTTTTAACAGGAGTTTGAAATGAATAATAGATTTTTCCTCACAAAGGCTGAGAGAAGGAGCATTCCAAATTTTAGGGGTTATCACACTGAAAGCTCTGCCACCCATAGTTACTAACCTATATTTAGGTGCAGTGAGAAAGTTAGCGTCCGATGATCTTAATGCATGGGCAGGAGTGTAACAAAGCAGCAGTTCAGACAGATAATGAGGGGCTAAACCATGAAGGGCTTTAAAGGTGAGAAGTTTGCACACCCAGTTTGTGCCATTCTTCCAGGCAGATCCTCTTTCAAGTCCTGTAAGACTAGATGGGAAGAGTCTGTAAACTGCCACCTTCAGGTCTCGCCACAAATATTTTATAGGTTTTAAGTCTGGGCTCTGGTGGGGCCAATCAAGGACAATCAGAAAATTGACCTGAAGACACTCCAGTGTTCTCTTGGCCATATACTTCAGGGTTAATGCTGTGCTGAAAGGTGCACTGCACCAGTTATTGTAACCAGAAAGTAAGGCCACTCCGTCTTCTTACATATTAATATTTAACTGGCCTAGGCTCTTTTTACTTATCTGGACTTCTAAATTATATATATATATATATATATATATATATAATATGCTATCATGGCTGTTCATTTGTCTGTCCAGGATTTTAAATTAATTGTAGCTTACAAACCGTTTGACCTATTGACCTGAAATTTGGTACTACATATACTATGTGACGTCTACTATTCACTTGTGGGGTGATGATTGACCTCCAAGGTTATTCCTCTTTTACTTTTTATTTTATTATAGAATCAACTCTCAGCAGCGGTCAGCAGTTCTCATCCCTACCACCTTCGTCGTCACTTCCTCTACCTCTTCAAATCTACTCTGGGCATCTCTCGCGTAGGAGAAATCGATATGCCAATGTGCTTGCATTGCTTGTGCATTAGTGGCAGAAGGAAAAGTAAAAGGGATACCGGTTTGCTAATGTTAGTGGCTAAGTGACTTTGTCTTTCTTCTGATGTTTCATTTTGCAGATGCGTTCATCTCGCTTGTGTATTAGTAGCAGGAGGAAAAGTAAAAGGGATACTGGTTTGCCGATGTTAGCATGCTGGCCTCGCTTGTGTTATGAGTGGCTAAACAAGTTGTCTGTTTCCTCAGAAACGGAGCCCTTACCCCGACTCCACCTCTCACTTACGAGCCAGACAGACACACACAATTCCGTGCGGAGACGTTTATATATAAGATACAATATATATATATATAGTGAAGCTCATGCTCTGGTCTACTTAAGATTACAACGATGATACAGTATACAATAACACTGAGGAAGTGAGCTTTAACCTGCATTGCCCCTAAACTATGGGTTGGTCTGATTGTTTATGTAAGAGATGCTCTGTCAGTGTCAGAATTTTGACAAAGCTGAAGGCTCAATATTTTAGTCTAGTGTTCCCTAATTAGAGTTCCTGATTAGCTGTTCAGGTTGCAGCTCTATTTGTTAATCTGCACTAAACTGCAAGTGACACCAAGATTATGAGAGGTTAACGTCGTACTAAAAGGTGAATCATCAACTCAGACTGAAGGTGGTGTGCACTCTGGAGCAGGTTCTCCTCAGGGAATGTTTTCCCTCATATTCTCAGAGTCCTTTAACTCCAAATGGGCTGTCACATGCCTTTTACAAAAGAATGTAAAAATAATACAAAAAAGGAAAAAGAAGGCATGTCCAGCAATGTAAAATAGTTAGTAGCAGGGCAGATATTTTTAAAAAGTAAGAATAACTTGATATATCCAATGTATCTTCAACCATGATGTTTGTTGGGTATGAAAGTATATTTTGTCAGGTTATGAGCAGTGTCTGATCTTCACCAGATATAGTGTTTGCAGTTCTGCCTAAATTTTTTTCTCATTAGACTTGAGAATCTTTTTTCGCCTGCACTCGGACTTCTTTAAATGTCATTTGGCAAACTCAAAGTAGGAGCTCGCCGCTCAAGTCAAGTCAGGTCAAGTGGGTTTATTGTCCTACCATCCATACACCACATTCCAGCATACAATGGCATAAGATAATGTTCCTCAAGACCGTGGTGCAACATATACATAAACATGAGACAAGTACAAGATAGATAAAGAACAATACTATACTATAAATGGATAAATAAATAATAGGTAAATGAATAATAGTTATAATATAAAATAGATTGTAATAAATAAATGAATAATAACAACAATTAATAATTAAAAAAAACAACACTAATAACAAGTGTAACAAATGTTATACATACAAATAAGCAACTAGGAGCAGATCTGAGAGTTGGGTGGCAGCATAAAGTTTGGACAGCCAAGAGGTAGACGCTCTCTCATAAAAGCCTGATTAATGGAGTGCTGCTGAAGGTCATTCTTCTGACAGATTCTCCCATCTTAGCAGAGGATTTCTGAAGCTCTGTTCGAGTGACCATTGGGTTCTTGGTCACCTCCCTGACCAAAGCCTTTTTTGCCCAGTTGCTTAGTTTGGTGTGCTCTTGGGGACACTCAAAGCTTTAGAAATGGTTTAATACCATTGCACTAATCTTTGCCTTATTACAATTTGATCACAGAGATCTTCAAAGAGTTCCCCGGGCTTCAACTCTTGTTTTTTTCGTTCTGACATCCAGTGTGAATTGTGGGACCTTACATAAACAGGTGTGTGCATTTCTAAATCATGGCTAATCAGTTCACCACAGATGGACTCCAATCAAGTTCTAGTCATATCTGAAAGAGAATTAAAGCAAACAGGACGCACCTGACCACAATTTGGAGTGTCACAGCAAAGGGTCTGAATATTTATGGAAATGAGAGATTTCAGTTTTTAAGCTTTAATAAATTTGCTTTCTGAAAACCTGTTTTCACCTTGTCATTATAGTTAATTGAGTGTACAGTGAAGGACAAAAATGGTACATTTATCCATTTACCATTAAATCTACATGACAAAGTGTGCACAAAGCGAAGCGGTCTGAATATGCTCTGAATCCATGGTACATGACTAGAATTATTATTATTTTTTTATTTTTTTTTAATGGTTTTATTAATTTTATTACAATCCATACAAAGCAATCAAGTTTTTACAAAAAGAAAAATTGAGTTAAGAACAGATCGACCCCCACCCCTAGAATTATTAAAAAACATAATATAACTTGCTATATGAACAGTAGATAATTTTTTAAGAATCTACAAACTTCTCATGTTGCTTTTAAAGTTATTCTCAAAAAATACACTTTTTCGTTGAAACCTGAATTCTATTAAAGAACTCAAAACTACTAATAGTAATTTCACAGGGTGATGCGGAATAAATAAAAGTAAAAACTATAATGGACAAAATGAATATTTTTTTCCTTTATGCTGTTTAAGAATTATAATTTTTGGTGTTCGTCAAAAACATTAACAAAAATCTAAAGATAAAATGAAGTGATTTTTAATAAATATACTAGATGCTGTTAATTTAAGCACACCATTTTAAAATGCTGAACTTTATAAACAGAAACATGAGTTAGTAATATGCCCCTAGAGTGAATATCAATAAAAAGACTTTAATGCCACCTCCGCATTGAAAAGAGTACTTCCCAAATGGACATGCTAAAAAGCTTTCAGCTGAAGAACAATCACTGTGATAAAAGCCAGAGTTGGTAAGTAATGTTTGAATATAACATCTCAATAGAATATTTTTTTTAAATATTGTACGTTGGTTGTATAGAATTTTCAGCACATGAAATCCCTAATGGCTGTGTGATTTTTTTCTTTAACAGATCCCTTTGCAGAAATTAAGATGGGGCCTGCATTGTGATAGCTATAGTTAGATTAGTCTTCAAAAGCCCCCATTATCTAGCAATACATCTATTTTTTTAAACTCTCCTTTTCCAGTACAGTTTTGAGGGTTGCTCAGGTCTTTCCCAGCCACAAGGGTGGACCCAAATACATTAATATAATCATTTTTAAAGATACCACGTACAGTATGCTTGGCTCATACTGTATATCTTTGAACAAAAAACAACATAACAAACGGAGCAGATTTTGGGATACAAATTTTTAAAAGTATATAACACTGTGATGGACTGGTATCCTTTTTAGGGTCTGTTTCTGCCTCGTGCCCTATGCTAACTGGGATAGGCTCCAGCCATGCCCCGCCCCACCACACCCTAACCAGCTCCATCCCAAGCACGATACTGATCTGGATTGAGCAGATTAGAAGTTGCCTGACTGAAACTGACTATTATAACAAGTACTGTAAGACTCCTTGTTAACCTGTTAATTAATTTAAAAGTAAAATGGTGGTCTGTATGAGTGCCTAATAATATAATTTAAATTACAGAAAATGTGCAGTACTTTGTGTACATTTTTACATATTGGAATTTATATTCTATACAAATTAATCAATTCAGTTTTTATTTATTGAATAAACATTTAGTGATAAAATCACTATTGTTCATTTACCTATTTTTGTTACAAAAATATTTCAACTGTTACTTTTCATACTCTGTGTTTCAACATTGTACGCATTATGTGTTTGATTACTTATTTAAATTTCTTTTTTTTTACTGTATGACTGAAGTGGCATAGTGCTGAAATGTTTAGTACTATTGCCTTAAAAAGAATTAAATCTTGCCTGGTTATAATCTGTGTTGCAGATTCATTTATGTTTAAAGACAGGGCCACCCATAAACCTTTTTATTATATAAAATTGTTGTTTACTGCTCAGCCATTTTGGCTCTAAAGATCAGATGAATTCTTGAACTGCATTAGTCTTTTCAGGATGACAGCCATCCAGGTTAGACATTGCACTTTGAGATGTTGAATATTCCTTGTGGACTCTGAATACATTAACCTTACTTCATATGTAAAGTTTAAACCCAGAGAGCCTATTGCGTTTGTTAGTAATTAATTTTTTATGTACGATCTGTCCCACATGGCTGTGCCCTACGAAGTAGTGAAACAGGGTAAACTTTAAAAATCAATGGACGTTGCCACTGTATCGGATCGTGTTCAGGTCTGACGTGAGAGCGTCCCCCATGTGGTGGAAAAACCATGTGGCCATGATATCTTTGCCAATCAGCAGCTACCCTCTAAAACGCATGGAGCTTTGATCTCCCTCTCAAAAACGTCAAAGTTACTCCTTAACAATCTGTAAATGATAATGTCTGTTGAACAAACAGGTATTGCTACCTAAAAGGAGGCGAGACCGAAGCCGAGGTAGACCGACTTGATCGGAGGCTGGCGTGTGAGTGAGGAGGGCCCCATCCTACTCCCTTTGGCCCGCTACGTCTCTCTCGGATTCGTGCAAATAAATCGGTACCACAAGAGAACTATGATACTTAGCGTGATGACAGAAGTCAACCAGAAAAACAAGCAAATTATAGAAAAAAACGTGAAAAAGCGGACAGACAGACAGATGTCGGTGTATATATCTTTGATATTTGATTATATAATATTGCATTATTGTCATTTCCATTGTGTTTATGGTCTATTTGTTCATTCAGAAAATGATAAATAAACCCCCTAAATATTAATCACCTTTGATATTTTCAAAAGGACATTGGAATACCCACTCATCTTTGAGAAAATGTGACTGTGAAAACCTGTGTTTAACTAATATCCTACAGAGTATTGTGAAAAAAATTTCAATTTTACAAACCTTACACAGGAAAAAATACTGATTACTGCCTAGATTGTCAAAAGTCCATGTTTCTTATAAAAGTTAAGTCCCCATTTTTTGATTTGTTACTATGATGGTTTTAGCATCACTTTTACATACCTCCTTTATTATGCATGGGGACACAGTGTAGCCTGGTGGTTCATGGGAAGACAATGTGGAAATGTTGTTTTGGAATGGAACTGTTTGAATTGCCAATTCAATCCTCTATCAAAACTCTTTGCAATGTTTTTGATCCCTGCTTTTTTGAATTATGGAAAATTACTGTCTGCTTTTTTGGATTATGAAAAATTGCTTTGTATTTCACTTACTTTGCCACAGCTCTGATGTAAGCGGAGTCTGCATCTGTACTTTTGATTTGGTGAAAACTGCCTACTAAATGTAATGGTGAATTTCTGTACCAACATGGGTCATTTGTCATACCACATATGATGGTGCAATAGCCTGATTCTTAGCAACATGAAATGTGCTAGACAGTGTTTTCGATTATCGCCTACAGTATTTAATATTTTTTTTCCCAAGTATGTGGTTCTTTTGTTTAATTTTTTTATGTACTGAGTGTAGTTTTATTCTTTTTGTCTTTTCATGTGAGTGTGCTCCAGATAAATACAGCAACATTAGATTATTAAATTAATCAATGTGAACCAAGACCATCTCAATGGTGGTGTCAGTTAGTTTAGAAGGAAAATTATTACAGTGTATTATTTTCAAATGTAGCATGAAATTTCTGTAATGTAATGCGAAAATAACTGAAATTAAGAAATATCCAAAAACCATGTAGTTTGTGAGACTCAAGGACTGTGTTTCTGATACAGATATGAGCAACACTGGAGCACTACGAGGATCCTGTCTCCCTTTCTCTTCACTCTGTACACATCCAACTATAAATATAACAGCAGGTCATGTCACTTGCAAAAATTCTCAGATGATTCTGCACTTACGGGGTGTATTGATAAGGAGGATGAGACCGAGGAAAGGAGTCAGGTGGAAAAGTTTGTTTCTCGTTGCAAAGAGACCTGTCTGCATCGTAACATTGGCAAAACCAAGGGACTGGTTATTGACTTTCACCACAGCAAACAGCCTGAATGTTTGGTTATTATTCAAGGAGTGGATGCAGAGGTGGTGCACTCCTACAAGTACTTGGGGGTCCACATTAATGACAGGTTGGACAGGTCTCAGAAAAGGAGCTATATAAGAAAGGATAGAGCAGGTTCTTTATTCTTAGAAGACTGCATTTCTTTAATGTGGGAAGTGATTTTCTTCACATCTTCTGCAACTCTGTGATGGCCACTGTGATCTTCTATGCTGTGATATGCTGGGCAGGTAACATCACTTTAAGAGCGGCCCACTGAATTAACAAGCTAATTAAAAGGGCAGACATGATTATGGGACCTATTCTGGAAGCAGAGGAGAGAATTAAAATAAAAATGAGTTCCATTATAAACAATGCTGCATATCCTCTCTCTGACACACTAACAAGCCAGCAAATCATTAAGTAGTTGTGTGTCAAGAAACGCTACGGGGGCTCCTTCATACCAACAACAAAATGCCTGCCTGGTACTGCCAAGGCAGAAGTTTAATTTTTAAAATTGTCCTTCTTTTTCGACTATAGTGTGTGTGTATCTATCTATCTATCTATCTATCTATCTATCTATCTATCTATCTATCTATCTATCTATCTATTTGCCTGGGTCTCCATCTGTTTCTCTCTCATCCTCCAAAATCGTTCACCTCACTGTGCGTGCAGATACACAAATACCCGCCTGATGCCATTCCTAAACAAGTAAACAGCCAAGAACACTCGAGATGACGATTCTCCAAGGGGGACCTATGTGACGACGATTGCCAGCGTTTCTCCAAGGGGGATCCGTCTCCCTCACCTTCCATCCTGGACGACGATTGGTGGTGAATCAACAAGATGGCTAATTCCCCTGAGTGGCGTTCCATGGTGGTTTTGGACTGGGAAGATGCAAAAAGGCATAATTGGGTTGCAAGAAAAAAAAGTTTAAGAACCACTGCTGTAAAGTATCCAAAATTGTTTGCTGTACTACATTGCTTTTCTGATTTATTATACAAGCCAGTAAGGGTTTTGGCTATGTTGCATTTTTTTGACATAGTGATAGCAAAAAATGCATCAATGTCATTGGCATGAATTTCACCACTGCAGGTTATGACTGACTTTTAAAGCCCTTTCACATTGGTATGTTAGTATTTAGTAGTCTGCTCAGTAGCTCTGAAACCAGACTTAACTTATCGACCCATTGTTTTAGACTGCTGCACTAAATACTGTAGATTTCTGACAGCACAGCTTCATGTAGCATTCTGTGAATATATAAAATAGTGCAATAGGTACTGTAGCGGAGCAGAGCTACTATGAAATAAAGACATCATCAATTTCCCATGAATCACAAAAAAACAGCCATTTAACTTAGCATCCTATGTAGCATAGTGAGTACATTATGTATTCTTTACCTGAAAAAGAAGCATTCATTAGTTTGTCAAGGGGCACTGAAAATAACAGTAATTATAACTTCAGTGATACATTTTTCATTGTTTTCCCAACACAAATCCTCCAATTTTCTTAATGATAGAAAGTGTTATACCTCCATCACAATTTGCTTTTATGTCTTAAGTCTGTCATGTCTTATCTGTGTTCCATTCACCATTTTCCTTGACAGTTGGGCTGCTTTTCTGCATTAGCCACTTTCCTTGAAGTCTCTCATATATCGTATACCAGCAGAGCAAAGGGTTACAAAATAAAAAGCACAAGATTCTTTAGTAATAAATTCATTACAGCTCTTAACTGATTCATCATACTGTGGGGTACTGGCAGGTGCTATTTATGTATCACTGCTTTCAGCTCTAAAAGATGGCAACAGGAACATAAAGTGGAATGTGACATGCTGAAAACCATTAGAGACAAGTAAGTGGTTAGGAAGATTGGTCCTAATTTGAGAAGGGAAGATTATGTATCTAATTTCTAATATGGTGAGCCCTTGATTGTCTGAATCTAAATGGAAAACACAGTAGTTATGGAGAAGGTTATTAGACTTGCTGATAAAATTAAAATATTTTTAGGTCTGTCATGAAATGTTTAAGGCTGTTTGGAAGAAAAAGACCAACTGAATACATTCGAACAGCCGCAACCAATATACCAAAGGACATTGCAGAAGATCATTTTTGGGAATGCTTCCAAGGAGGACTAACGTGTATTAACATATCAACATTTTAGAATAAAGTTCTCTTTAATATCAATCTCATTAGTGTGATGACAGTCTGCTGTAGGACAGACTGGCATTATCCATTTTGCGAGGCTTGAACCCAGGTCCTAGCTTAGCCAGCTGCTAAAATGCCAGACCCTCTTATTGTCAGCTAAAAAGGCTCAGCTTGCCAGGCATGGCCCCTCAACCGAATGCTGATAACGCAGCCTTATCTGATAAGAAAATCGATAAAAGACCAAGTAACATCATCAGGGGGATGTCTCCCGAAAGCATGAACTGGAGACGCAAGTTCAGAATAAAAGGCTATACATCAAAAATGTGCAACATTAATGGACAGAACTTTGCACCAGTTGTCAACCAAGAGGATAAACCTATGGGCATCCAAGATGCTATTGACAAGATCTGTATTTCTTTCTTTAAAATAATCAACCTCACCTTAACTAACTGCACTCTTTTCAACAAAGCACAGCTCAACCTGGCCAATTTTGACTGCCAAGAACCAATAGCTAGTAGGGTGTTGTCGTAACAGTGGCTGAAACAAAACTTTTACTTCAGAGGGTAACTGTACTGGACTGGAAGGGTGGGATACTTGCCTGTATTGGAAACTGGACAAGGTTGCCATTACTCCAAACTTGCTTAAGAACGGAAAGTACAAGAGCAAGAGAGAGAACATAGATAAACACGCTTCCGCCTTCCTCATGATGGGCAAGACCGATAACCAACCAACACAACAAGCAAAACTTTACTATCTACAGAGAACACTATGTGTTTAAAACTCACAAAGATAAACTGCAGTACTGGCTGTATCCAGTAGGTGTGACCAAAGGCAAAGAAGGAGACCAGTACCAGAACAAATAAAAGAAGTGTGCTGAAAGCTCTTCCTTAGTTTGAAGAAAGCCGACAAGGAAAGGAACAATAATTATTATTTTGCTTCCGAGAACTCTTAATTGTAATTTAATAGATACGACAAAGCCAAATAACTTATTATGTATTGATGTCATTCTAACATAGTAAATGATAAACCCTTGCTATTACGAGTTTCTTATCCTAAATTTAGTCAAATAGTGCAGAGCAGCATCTTACAAGTATGCACACTGTCTAATACAGAGAGACAGAGAGACAGAGAGAGAGAGTACTCTGCTCAGGGGATGGTGGTAACCCAACACAGACCCTGTTGTAAGCAAATGTATGTCACAGTATAAAGAAACTGACTAAAAAAGTTATCCATCTTGAAAAAATGTACTGAAATATTGGTATTCATAAGCTATGTGCCTTCGTCTACAACAGATAAGAAATTTAACTAGTCTTTTGTAATTTTATGTTTTGTGTTGTTTGTTGTTGTCTTTCATATATGGTGTATATATACAGGTCAAATCCTGTTATAGTGAATACTGAATTAACAAAATTTTCAGATTCACGAATACTTTTTGTGGGCCTGGACAAACGTTCAAACAACATCATGTTAAACGAAATTTGTTTAAATGAAATGTAAATTTCAGTATGACAAATGTTTTTTGGGCCAAAAAATGGCCACCAAAGATAATAATGCAATGCAAAAAGTACTTAATTTCACACCTATACTTTCTGCACTTAGTCTCAAAAACTTTGTAAGAGGTTGTCTCAAAGAAACAGTCTGTTTTGAAATTTCCAGACTCAGGCAGTCTCGTGGAGAGTGTAGGCACGACATCATTCACATAGCCAAATGTGTGCCTAGCATCTGCCTGGGTAGTTTTGTACTGTGCGGATACTGTACTTTTCGAGTTTCATAGCGGTTCTCAAAGTTTTCTTTCAGATGTACCAAAAAAGTGAGATATGGTGTCAGTTTATACTGAAAGAAAAATTAACAATCCTGGAAAAAGTTGATTACAGAATGAAGAAAAATGATGTGACAAAAGCATTCAGAATCACACCTTCAATGCTGTAAACAATTTTGAAGGATCGACAAAAAATGGAAGACACAGTTAAAGATCGGGTGTTGGGACCTAAATGAAAAAAAATCAGAAGTGCATTAGTATTTCTACAAAAAAAAAGTCACATCCGTCATCTCATTTTCATTCTGTATTTTCTTACCTGTATTTCTATAAAAACAAAATGGCATCTAACGTCTCATCTTCACATAAAATATTTTTGCCGTTTAAGAAACATTGTTTATACAGGTATTGTCAAGCTTGAGTCACAGAGTTGCAAAAGAGACAGGAAGGATGAGTTTAGTTTTCCAAGGAAAATGCAGGTACTTTATTGCAGTATAGAGAAGGCAGGTACAGTCTCAAGACTTCATTCAAAATAGGAACTGTTAGTAGCTGCAACATGGGCAATCATTCTGCCTTAAGCCACATCTTCAGATAAGAAGACCACCAGCAGCTCAGAATCATCGCTGTGGCAGACACGGCCTGGAGAAGAGAGAACTAAACGTCGTGTGACAAGCATGTTATGCAGTAAGGGTAATCCTGCAGAGACCACAAGTAACTTTGCCTTTGGCTTACTGTTTACCATAGCAGCTATGGTGCTATCCTTGCGGCGCTACCATTAGAGAAAACAAATCACCGGTGATGCGTCACAATAGTATACATAAACTTATATTATATATTTGCCTGAATTCATTATAATGAAATTTCCATTATAACAAAATATTTTTATGGTCTCATGAGTTTTGTCATAATAGGATTCCACCTCTCTCTTTCTCTCTCTCTCTCTCTATATATATATATACAGGGTGGTCCAGATCTAATTATGCATATCCAGATCGTCTAGATGATTTTGATTTATGTGGGGACGATTCCAGTTCAGTGCAAAGAAGATTCTTCATGTCGTCAGTTCACACACTTCTCGATGGTCCAGGATTTTTCAGGTGATTTTCTATGTAATACAACTGAATAAGTTATAGCGTAATGAAAATTGCATAATTAGATCTGGACCACCCTATATATATCTGCCTTTAAAAAATGATAAATATCTGCATTTGTGTTTGTCTGATTGCAATGTCTCTGTCATTCCAAAAGATCATCACAAACTTTTTAGTAAAAAAATACATAGCCTTCATCAGTCACTTCTTTTACAAACCCCTTACCAAATGGCATATAACAGATACATATGCATTACATAGTGCACTGCAAACATTAACACTGAGTTCTATGTTGATTATGGAGATATCAACCTGTCTTAAAACAGTAGCATAGCTAGTTTACACATTCACATACAATCACCTTCTATTATGGTTTATATTAGAAATAAACTGTGTTTTGTTTATTTCAACGAGCGTGTTTCAGTTATTTGTAAAAGTAAGTCTTCAGCCACAACCAAACCACAACAGAGAAAGTGAAAATGTTAATGCAGACTTTCACTGATTTATAAACCTCATTCATACATTTTACAGATTTCTGGCTGGAAAGTGAAAGAGAGATCCCTTACTCAACTTACACTTAACTTGATGTCCCTTTGATGGGTGTCTTATTGATTGTCTAAATTAATTACTGACATTGCCAAAGGTAAAACTGATGATTAACTGATACACTCAACACTACATTAGTTTGCCGTCCCTGTGGTGGACAACTTAAAATCCATTTTGATTCCTACACTGAATATATAGATGGGGACTACAAGGTTAAGTATTATAGTATTGAATCGCACAGTAAGGCATCAGTAACATCATTATTGACTTGTAATGCTTATTAGATAATTAATAGTTTCAGACAACAAGGATTGCTGTCTGAACACTAACAAAAATGACAAAATATGTAATATATAAGTAAAAATTCAATAATAAAAATATGAAATGTCCTGCATTTTGTAAAGCAATGTTTCATAAACTTTGTATTGTCATGACATGGTTATTCACATGCCATTGTGTTTGTTATTTTCCCACATGATCACAAGAGATAGATGAGTCCAGCGCAACCGACAATGATTTTTTTCCTTCACATGATTGTCAGAGTCAGGGTTAGGGAGGTTGTTCTGGATAGGCCGTCATCAACATGTGATGCTACTGCTGTGAACTGAGTGTGATCATTGTATTTGTGAGACTGGGTGTCATCCAGGGCTGGCCACACGCCACTTGCAATGCTGCCACAGCTCACAATTGAGCCAAAATGCTGCTGTAAAGTTTTGTGTTGAACCGAAAAGTCAATGTTCATAAGTACACACGCACACACACACACATACATACATATACTGTATACGGTATATACAGTATATATTTTACTATTATTTGATTAGTTTATAGAACAATTCATTCTTTTTAGACTGTTAGTTTTATGATTTTTATCAAGTTCAATTATTTTATGGGGGTTTTGCACATGGTTTGTACATTTTGCCCCTTCTTTATTTAATATTATTATTTAATATTTAATATTAGTTTGATATTTTAGTGATGTTTTCATTGCTGTATTCAATGTTTTTTTATTTCTTTGTTTCACTACAGATTTGTGTGTTTTTGCATTTCGAGTAATTTCACCATTGAGCGGCTATATATATTTTGCAGTAGCATGCATCACTCACTATTCCAGTTTTTCCACAAAATTCTTGTGAAAACCTTTTGCTAATTATTTAGGTGTGATCTAACAGTTCTTAGACACTAATAGCTATGGTATCATTTGACAAAAATTACTAACATTTGTTTTGGAATTTCAGTTCATTTTGAACTTTACTTTTTTGGTTCAAACATGGCTATAGGCTTTGCTTATCCCAACATTGTCCAGTCTCCTCATACCTTAATCTTTCTGTCCCTACCAAAAACATGGCGATTCAGCAGCAGGTTTTGCACAATTTTTCCTTTTTTTCAAAATATACACAAACACTTGCCTCCCTAAGTACTCTTTTTTTTCTTAGGTCTCTATCTGTTTCTCTCACTAGATGAATTGATAATCCTCTGTCATCTTAAACTGTCCTCAAACGCTCCCTGTTTTTCCTTATGAAACATTCAAACGTGGGAATACCAAAACGCGTATTGTATTTTGTATTAAAGCCGGTGCCTTCCATTTTTTCGGAAAGAATCTTATGATCAAGTACTCAGGGTGATTCAACCAAGCTGCCCATTTGCTCTTGTTTTTTCAAGCTAGTGATTTTTAACAAATTTGGTGCCTTATTTTTTGGAAAGAATCTTCTGACCCAGTTTGGAGGGCGATTCAACCAAGTTGCCCGTTACCTTTCTTTTTCCTCAAGCTAGTGATAGAACCTTTTAGGGTTTTTAATTTCATTCTACCAACTGCAAGCACATTTTTACACATTTATTTTACTTTGTTTTATTTATGTGCTAGTCTTGATACCCATTCCCAAAGACAGATGTATTATTTTGAATGGCGTTTCTAAATTGACCCAGTCTGGTTATATGTGGATGAATCCTGTGTGAAATGAATCCTGTAATGGATTGGCTACTCCTCCAGGCTTTGTTTCTGCCCTGGCTCTCAGTAACTGACCTGGATCAAGTATGGTTGAGGAATCTTATGTTATATTTTATGTCACATCAAGTCATTTTCTAACTAGCTTAATCCAGACAAGGGACTGGGAGTGGTGGTTGTAGCCTATTTGTTTCATCCAGTTAGTCCATCAACCGATGAACACATACACACACCCAACAAACACATTTAAGGACCAACTTAGTCCACCTAACTAGACTAGGCTTGATGTTGTTTTAGAAGAACGAAGTGGATAACTGGTGAGCTCTCTGGGGCTGAATGGCTTGTTCTCGTCTAGTCTGTTCTAATGTTCTAACCTGTAGGAGGAAGGACACAAAGAAAACCCAAAAGGACATGGGGTGAACATGCAGGGGTGAATCCAGTGTGCAAAAACTGATCTTCTTATTGCAAGGTAGCAGCGCTACCACTGCACCATCATGTCACCTGTTATGTGTTATATAATTGGCAAATCTTAACAAATACTATTTACTCCTGGATATTGGTAATCACTTACTGGATGGAGTGAACATTGAATATATGTCTGAGAATTAGATGAGACTTATCTTTTTTACTTTAGCATTCAAAAATCATTTCATTTTCTCTATCGTAAAAGAAAAACATCAAAAGAAAGATGCAGTAAATGTTGAACACAAACTCCTTATTTTCAATTTAGTCAGTTTATGAGCCTCTGTAAATCAGGGCTAGAATTCTTTGTCTTTCTTTGAGCCCATGTTAAAATGCTTCTTCAAGCTTTTCTTCTATTTTTTTCAATATACAGTGCATGACTCATTTTAAACACAATCCTTTTTATCTGCCACTGTGCAGGACTATTTTCACAGCAACTGAAACAACAGCTCACTCATTCTTTCCTTAAGATAAGTTAAACAGTTTTGCCTATTAATTATAAATAATGTTATTTCCACTAAAATGTTAAATTATATTCATCATGCATTAACTCAGGTGTTTGTGGCCCCTAGAGTTTATAGCCCCTGAAAACTTTAAATTGAATGCTATGAACCAAATAATTTATACATTGCTGAAATTTAGAAGAATGTGACAACTGTGTTTTCTCACAGATAATTTATCTAGTCTTTAAGTAGCATGGCAAACAATTCAGAAAATAGTCCATTCATATTCATATGGGTAGAGAGTGGTAAAATTAGAGAGCATACCATTCAATATATATTAAAAATAAATACAAATTAAAAAAAGTAAAAGATTTTTTTTCAGTAATACTGTTTTTTTCCATCCAGGAAAGCCCACTGAAGAGAGTTGATCTGAGAAGTCAAATGTGTGGTAAATAACACCAAGCTACTTAAAGTTTGAATGGGGATTATGCAGTTTAAGGGGTACCGTATATACTTGCGGATAAGTTCTCCTGCAGATAAGTCCGGGCTTGATTTCATCGTTTAATTTCAGGTTTTTATAATATTCGCCATAAAAATCTAATGTGAAAAGCTCACGCTATTGGTCCATGAGATTATGATATGCTAATACCCACCTGAGAGACTGCCTTTTTTTTTCTTCTATATATCATGCCTACATGACCATACGGTGATACCTGAACTATTCAGAAGCAACATTGCACTGTTTTGTATTTTTTGTATCACACACCCTCATACACATTTATCATAAGAGCATCCCTTATCTATGATGGAGCGTTCTATCAGAAGAAAATATGAAGCTAATTTTAAATTAAACATCATTGAAGTAGCAAAAGAAATTGGTAACTGCACTGCTACAACAAAAATCAATGTGTCTGAAAAACTGATGCGTGATTGGAGGACGCAAGAAGATGTAAAAAAAATAAAATTAAAGTGTTTTTTAACTGGTGTATAAGTCAGGGTCTGATTTTATGATCAATTTTTCAGGTTTCAAGACCTAACTGAAACGTGAGTTTATACGGTAAGTTATTAATAACGTATTTAAAACAAAATGCAAAAATGTTACAGGAAAACAAAATATTTTTGTGCTTCATAAAGAAATAATTAAAGTTAATATTGCAAAATTCATTCTAGTAATTAAACACATTTTTACTGAAAATAACTGGCTTCTTAGCACTTTGAATGTGAGGTATAAGTTAAGTCATATCTCATTGAGCCTGTTAAAATGTGACATACAAGACAACTTTTGTGTCAGCATACAGTGACTGTAGACACAGCCAGCTTGCTGGAGAGCTTGGCTATAGTGCTGCCATCTAATGAATGGCCATATAATTTTTTTTTTGTGGAAAATAGTGTTATAAATAGCTGTTATGTTGGAGTGAAAAGGTTATAACACTGCTGATGTTTCGAAACCAGTAATTTGTTGCAAGATAAATATTTTGATGATAATGACAGCGATCGAGACAGTGATAATTAAAGTGGATGATGTGGAGCCTATTGGCTCTGGTACTAATGCGAATTGCTGCCCCAAAGGCATTTCTTCATCACAAGGCGTCCAACTTGTTATGACTGTCAAGACAGCAGAACATGGACATTCTGCCACTTACTAAGCACAAGCAGTCACCCGATACCTACCTAATGTTCTGTGTGCAAAACACGTGGACTCCGCTAAGAAATGTGTTATGTTTGTGGCACGTGTGCTTCTACAACTGCACTCTGTAAGGTGCCATGCTTCAAGGACTCTCATTCAAATGGAGACTTTTAGTAATGCTACTGGTGAAAATAAAGTCAATAGTTTCTTTACATTTTGACAGAACTACTATTGATAATAAAACTGTTGCTTTCTGATACATTTTTTCACAAATTTTAGTGAGAAGTTAAGTAAAATGAAACCTTTTATTGGCTAACTAGAAAGATTACAATATGCAAGATTTCGAGGCAACTCGGGCCCTATCTTCAGGCAAGATAAAAGGTGTAATTTTGCTTAACTTCTCTCTACATCCATAATGGCTAACACAGTACACCCTAGTTCACAAATTTTGATAGAGTTCATTATTTATCATATATGTATAGACCTATACTGTAGAATCCTGATATAAATTGGTCCAACAGTCAATGTGTTAATGAGCTCTTCAGAAAATGTCTAAGTTAACAAACTTAATTTGGCTTAAGAATTTTTAATATAGAGTAACAACTGACAAATTACATGTAGAGTTTAAAATACTCTATGTAGCTGCGTTTACCAAGAATTATCAAAGTTCAGCAGTTCTAGTTTGCAAATGAGATTCAGTAATAGCTTGACGCGTTGAAAAGATTCCACAGACATAAACATCTTAGTTTAAAAATTCAAAGTAAAACAGTTCATACAAAAATAGAGAAAAAATTGATGTAACAATGAAAAGTACAGTATACAGTTGAACCATTTCTAAAATTCAGAAAACTGTATGCATATCCCATTTACAATCTGCAAATGGGTCTTTCAGTCCATGCTAGCCAGGGGACTAATTCCAAATTGTATTGCAGATTATAGTAAGAAAGTTCTAACTCATATTAACTTACAGGGGGTAGAAGACTATACCATATTCTAATAGCTATGAAAAAAAACTATATTCTATTCTACTTAAGCAAACACTAATATGAGTTTAACTCAAAGCTTTATATTTCTAAGATTGGCTCTTACACTCTAAATCATTAATATCTTAAATACATAAGCCCATATTCCTGGCTTGCATTACTTGTAATAATCTGTGTTTGCAAGTTGCTTGCAAGTCCATTGGCCTTCTGTCAGAGATAATGTGCAAGCTCACAAGGTGAGACAAATGGACTTGCTGAAAGTTCAAAGTTTAATCCCAAACTGGCATGAAGGAAATATCACTGCAATATCAGATGAACTTTACAGTGGCCTGCAGTCCATACAAATATACGTTTTATTTAATACCACAAGAATCAGGGATTCCAATTCAGTGTTGCTTTAAATAGCTATATATCAAAAAATTAAGCATTAAGTAGCATAGTCATATCAATTGTTTTTTTGATCAAAAATAAACACACTGTACCCTGACATTTTTCTCCTCAAACTTGCTTTGTAGCATTATAAGAAATTTGGGAGTATTTATTTAATCACCTTAAATAACCATTCCATAAACACAATAACCAGACTGTTGCTTGTTATCTATAATTACAGTATTACAAAGCTAAAATATAATTAATTTGTGTATCAGAATATTTACCAAGATCACTGAAACAGTAGTTTCTTTTCATTTTATACATTCAAAAAATGAAATTGATATATTTATGGAAACCTGCTTGGTGATGTTATTGTTAAAAGTTTTTTTTTTTTTGCATTTCAATTATGTTAAATGATGCATTTAAGAGTTCTAGTCATATTTGTTTGGGTTTTTGTTTGGTTCCTTTCCTTTATTTGAGTGTTGGCACATCTGGGGTCCTGCATTTGATTACAACACTGGCATGGAATGGCAGCCCCCCCATACAGAAGAACACTGACATGTGGTATCACAGGTGCCATTTTGTATATACATATGGGATTTGCAGAGATTCACTGTCATATGTCACATCATTTGGTATTGAATTTTGTTTCTCTTGGGGGGATAAAACATTAAATAGCAATCAGATGACCTTACCAACAAAGATTAAATATTTTTGGCAGCACTGTCATATCAGAATTTGTTTCCAGTATTTTTGTTTAAGGATAGGTCTCTGTTAGCAGGTAAACTTATTGGTGATTAGTGTAACTCACAGAAACAATCTTCCTTTGAGATTTAAACGATTTACAGATTTGAGTATCTGACACTGGTTTTCATCTCTTTCTGATTCTGAATTATATTTTCCTTTTATTGTCTTGTTTTTGTCTAATAAATTTTAACTAACTGAAAAAAAAACATATTACACCTCACTATAATATTGATATGATATATGGATGGCAGAATGACTCTCCAAAACTAAAGCAGTACTCATAACCATAAATGTTTTCTGCAACAGTGAAAATTAAGAGGACAGCAATCAGAAATTAAACACACGGAAAACTCAGGTCATACCAAGAAATATATGAAATAAAACCAGTGGAACAGCAGGCAAACATTTATGCAAAAAAAAACAAAAAAAAACAAACAAAGAGAATAGCTGCAAGACAAAAATTAAACTTCTTACAATTGTCTATAGTTTGGTAGAGTGCATAAATGAGAGGAAGAAAAGGGTCGTGTTTAGGAGCACCTCAGAGAAATTAACACAGAAGAGGTGCTACCAATTGGTGGAGAACCGTACCAAACAGATATGTTGCCAAGGTAAACACCAAATGTTGCTAGCTTAGTAGAAATGCCACCAAGAAAAAAATAAATAAATTAAAGAGCTGGCAGAAAACAGATTAATTGGCTGAACATCACTGGATCCTGAACTGAAGGAAGAGTGGACGAGAATCAATGCACAAGCAGAGAAGATGTCTAGCAATATTCGGTGATGAACCAAAACCAAAGGCTGCACCTTCTGCACATAAAGTAGACAAAGAAAAAAGAGCTGATTTGAAATTGCATCTAGCAGTGCTTCCAACATCTCAATAACAAGCAAAAAAGATTAATTCAAAAGAACAAAACAAAGAATTGCCTCAGTCCTCTGCTATGCTTGCAGCCTTACTATATTACCAATAGAATTACTGAAGCCTACGAAAAAACTCAATCCTGACCCACCTTAAATCTCTTCGCACCTCTCCATTAGCATCTTTTGTTTTGTAAATGCGTTGATCAGCACAAGCAGCAAGCCTTGATGAAGCTCAACTCTCCCAGCTCATGCCAACGCTCCTTTTCTGCTTGTGAGATCTGGAGTTGTATAGGGTAAATAATACAGTATATTGTTATCTGGAATAAATGCATTTCATGTGTATTTTGTATCTACAAAGATCTGTGTAAGTGTAGGATGAAAGGAAATGTGAGGCAAGAAATGCTGAACACATACCTAAAGCAGAAACTTTTTCCATGTTAGAAAAATAATGACGTGAAGTATATAATGTTGGAAGACTTTAGTCTAAATACCAAATAAACACATGTTCTTTTATTCAAAAATATAACCAAAGGAAAAAAATAATTCGATTTACATGTTGCGGTCAATGAGTTAAAAACCCAAGCTCAAATGTCAATTGACAGGAAGTTGATACGTATTCTTGAATGGCACAGAGATAAGAAATGCTGCCTTATAACTGAAAGGTACTGGGTTTGAGTCTCGCCACTCCAAGTGTTGAGCTGCTATTATTATTACTATAATATAATAAAAACATACATTTGATTTGAGTCTGTAACACTCGATGTAAATTTTGGCTACTTGTAAAAGTTAAGAGTTTTTTTTTATTATTCAGTTTTATTCTGAAAGTGACGTTCACGTGGTACAACGAACCACAACAGCAGCAATGACCACAGTTGGTGATGTGGCTGACACCTGCTCAGAACTATTTGATGTACCAGCAATCAAAGATACGATATCCCCTGACCGCTATCAGACTACCATACGACATTTTCGCTTTGACAACAAAGATACCCTTGCAGAACATGTGAAAAACAATAGATTTGCTGGTTTCGGAAATCTGGCAATGTTTTGTTCAGAATTGTGTTTTGAGTTACAACCCAAGGCAAGGACTTACCGAGTTTGTGGTCATAAAGCTTATGGACCAGTTTCCGGACAATGGCAGAACTCTAACTACAGACAGCTTCTTCACAGCACTTTTCCTGGCTAATAAACTGCAGCACCTTGACACCACTCTGCTTGGCACCAGAAGTAAAATGGGACTTGCCCCTGCAGCTAAAGTCACTTTAGTATGTGAGCAATTCACCACGCTAGTGTTTAGATCTGGCAGTGCTATGCTGATGGTGTATATGCCCAAAAAGAAGAAGCCCTTGATTTCAGTCTATAATAGCCAGTGTAAAGTTTTGCAGCCTGTGAAAGAGACTGCTGAAGGGGTATAACCAGACACACAAATGCTTGTGAATCATGTCTTCTTAGTATCTTGTTGTCACTTGAATTTTTTGTTATTCAGTTTTATTCTTGAATAAAAGCACACTTGTTTTGTTATACCTTTGCGAAAGTGTTTATTTTATATTCTACTAATCACCAGAATGAGATGGAATCCGTCTCTGCCTCTGTTGTGCACCCACATCATTATTTGAAAACACTATGCTAGATCTTACCTGTACTCCGCGTTATGTTGCATGATGCTGAAAGTTGTGCTCCGTCAAGGCGGTGGTTGGGACAGCAGGCTTCTTGCTGTTTGTGCTGATCGACACATTTACAATACAAAATACGCTGATGGAGAGATGTGAGGGGATTTAAGGTGGGCTGGAATTACGAGTTTTTTCGCAGGCTTCGGTAATACTAGTGTTAACCACTCAGTCATAATTTCATGCATGTAGGTGGGCTCATGTTCACTTGCCTAATGGCTGGTCACAATGAACACATATGTGCACATTGAGCTTATTATTTATCAAAGGGCCTGTATACCCAGTCATGATTCAGGGTATGGCTATGGAGGTGATGCACTGCTGTAACTACTTGGGAGCCCATATTAATGACAGGCTGGACTGGACTACTTAAACAAGAGCAACCGTATATGAAAGGGCAGAGCAGATACCTTTCTTTGGAAACTGCTCCTTTAATGATGGTAGTGCCATTTGATGGCAAGTGTGATTTCCTGTGCTGTGGTGTGCTGGGCCATTTACACCATGTCAAGAGAAACCTATTGGATTAATAAGCTAAATAAAAAGACTCAATTATGGGGCACAATTTCAACCCTCTGGGGGTTAAAGAAAAGGGCAGACTGGAGACAGAACTGAGGGCAAGCACATCCTCCCTCTAGCACTCTTAACAATGAGTACTTTCAGACAAATTATTCAATAGTGTATGAAGAAATGCTACTGGGGCTCCTTTATACCCTGGCATAATACCTCACCAGGGGCCTCATGCATAATACCGTGCGTAGAATTCACACTAAAACATGGCGTAAGGACAAAAGCAGAAATGTGCGTACACACAAAAAAATCCAGATGCATAAATCTGTGTGTTCGGCAGCTCCCATGTTCTTCCGCTACATAAATCCCGGTCAGCGTGAAAAGTAATACACGTGCACGTGCCTGCTGCCCCACCCAAACTCCTCCTATAATTATGCCTCTTTGAATATACAAATTAATATAAACAGCCCTTAAGCTCAGTGTTCTGTGAAAAGGCAACGGCATGAGGGAAAATAGAAGAATTTCAGCGAAAACTTTTTGTTGGATTAAACAGTGGTATAAACAGCAAAAGGAAGTTGATCGAGTAACAGTGTCAAGAGAGACCTGAAAGCTCAAGTTCACAAAGTCGCACAGTGCCCGAAATAAAAAAGAAGTTGTCAGAAATCGCCATGAAAAGGTGAGCTGTAGCCCACTGTTTGAGTGTCATATGAAAGCTCATTAGGGTACAGAGAAAAGAAAAAAAAAATAGGGACACAGTGAGAATAAAGCTCGAAATCTCAACTTTAATCTCAAAATCTCCACTTTAATCACGTAGTTTATTTTGTAATTAAAGTAGAACATTGTAAACTTCATCTTTAAATCATTTCATTTACTAGTTTATCAAATACCATTGTAACTAAAGTACTATATGCTCTGTGTGTGTGAATCACTACGTGCTTCTTAAACGGGCTTTCTCTTCCACCAACAGGACACCGACTCCATTACATTCGTGATATTACAGCTCTGTGAATAATTAAAATACTGAGATGTATACTTGATATCATTTTCATGATGATAGGAGTTAAAGCATATTATTAAACATGGGAACACGGTGGTGCAGTGATAGTGACAAGCTGGCGCCCTGTCCATAGATTGTTCCTGCCTCTCGCAAGATGCTTACTGCGCCGTGTGCGATCTTCGATGAAATAATTTATTGCAGCAGTTCTGTCCTTCCATTTTTTTCTCCAAGTAACCTACCGTGAAAATGTGTGTGGCTTTACGCCAAGTTTAGGTTTAATACATCGTGATTTGAACGTGGAAAAGGGAGTATGCAAGATTTTTGTGTGTATGCACTGTTTATACATGACCCCCCAGGACTGTGAGTGATCTTTTTATCATTTTAGCCAAGTCATAAGTTTACTTTATTTTTTAGTAATTACTTAATCTCTTATTTTAGCTATATATGTGTTTAGATTCTGTAAAAAACCAAGTTACCCCACTGGGACAAATAAAATTAGATATACGCCTAGATGTATACGTCTTTATTCATGATGTTACAAAAGAAAAAACAGTACAAAAGCCCCTTTTCTCTCTACCAGATATCTTGCAATTTAAGGTGTCTTGGTTTTGTTTGCTGTCTCTCAACAAAAACACAATAAGCAATCCAACTTAAGTAACAAAAAACTTTAAGGCATGTATTTCCATAATTGTTTATAAGTAAATGCTCCCTTGTACCAAGATCACTTGAAAAGGTAGTAAGTGAACATAACAGATTTTCCATGTAAATCTGATCTAATCTACAAACACATTTCCTGCATTTTTCATAGATTTTATGTTGCACGTTAATTTCAATTTGTGAGATCAAGAAATCAAGCAGAGGAAAAAAAATGCATTTCTATTATCTAAGCATCCCAATGGGGGAGGGGGTCTATTATTTATTTATTTATCTTTAAAATCACATGACATGTAATGGATTATCTTCTGTGTTAATACATGCTACTAAGTTACCTTTGAGCTGGTATCATCTTTGCTGTTTCTTTTTATGGATGATAAACACAGAGAGCTAAACTAAATACATGCATTGAAATATAAATAAAGTTCATAAAAGCTTGTATTGTATGTATATTGGATTACGGTGAATGTCTCTTGAAAATGAATAGGGCTCTCAACTGACTAATCTGTAGACCCTTAGGACAGGATTCTACTTGAATATTACAGAAGAAAGATATTTAGTATTATTCTAAATTTAATGCCATGTGCTTTATTGTACACATCACTGCAGAATTCATTACGGTCACAGTGACATGCTCGCTATTGAATCTTTTTGTTATGAAGGTTTCCAAGAAAAGGGCAGACAAATACCAATAAAGAAATTGTGAATATTATTAAATAAGAAAAGTAAACAAAAAAAAAATCAAAGCAAAATCAAATCCAAAAATAAAAATACAGCTTTTCAAAAAAAAAGAAAATGTAATATGAAAGCAAAAAATAAAATTAAGCAAATCTAAAATCCTTAATTCTAACTTTAAAATCATATCCCAAAGGTGACATTAAAAAAAAATAAAGGTGATCTCTAAAGACATCACACAACTCCCATACTGCAAAACAAAAGCACAAAAGGGAGCAAAAAATTAACAAATGCCACTGTAAAAATGCTGTGGCTGAAAGAACCTGAAGTAGTGCCCAGGTACTAATTAATTTAATTTAATTCAATTCAGTTTACTTTTGCATAACTCACTTCACAGAGTGCTGTGACATGTTCAGGTGAAATGCATGTATAAACACAAGTATAAAATGTGAATATACATTTTACAAATAACTAAATACAGAATTGCTACACAGCAGTACAACAGAATTATATTATCAGCAAGAACAACAAAATATATTGAAGGCAAATAAGAACAGGCCACAGCAAGAGCCAAAAATAAATTTGAGGAAAAAATCAAACTTTTATAATAAAGAAATTTTGAATTAGTAAAAAAAATTAAATAGGTCAATGCGAGTAGAGTATAATATTTACTACTCAATTTGTCTTCTACTTTAATTATTTGAGGGGTTTTTAGTGTTAAATATTTATGTCATACACTTATGTACAGTACAGTCTGACTTACTCATATGTGACTTGTTAAAAATACAATATATTGCATGAGTGTTTAAAGATGTGTCTTGATTACTGGTTGAAATTTTGACTTTCTTCATTATATATAGGAAGCTAAATAGTAGAAAAACCTCCATTTTCTAAAGAGCACCCTAAGCATATTAAATCAGTTACCTGGAATCTTGAATAATTCTAAATTTTGCTTCATGAATTGTTGGAAAATTTGGAAACTGACTGAAATGTCACTGTGTTCTGTTATATTATAACAGATCTGTTCCAAGACAAAATTCACACTGCCGAATATATGATTAAGACATACACATAAATATCAGTACATATGACTACAGATACACTTGATGATGTGGTTTTTAATCTTCCAAATTGATGGTCTACCTTTATACTTATTCCTTGGATTAAATTCTTGTGAAAAGAAGGTGCCCATAATTAGAATGTATCCAAAACAGCAGTGTAATGGAGCTAAATAGCAACAAGTGTTTAATTTTGTTTTTGTTTTACGGTTTATCTGCTGACTTTCCTACAGTTTTGGTTTTGTATTCTTTTATAGTAGCCAGGGTGACTGAGCACTCTTTGGTTTTGCCATGTATTCAAGAATATCAAGTGAAGAGAAGCTGCACAATTAATGCCTTCCATCTACCTAAAAATTACCACGAGAGGTGATGTAAAATTTCAAAATCCTAATGGGCTTTTTTAAAAAATAAAAAAGTGAGAAACTAGATGTCTTGAGTCACATTTTGTACGCAATCCAGTAAATCCATCCATCCATTATCCAACCCACTATATCCTAACTACAGGGTCATGGGGGTCTGCTGGAGCCAATCCCAGCCAACACAGGGCGCAATGCAGGAAACAAACCCCAGGCAAGGTGCCAGCCCACCGCAGGGCAAACACAAACACACACACACACACCAAGCACACACTAGGGACAATCTAGAATCGCCAGTGCATCTAACCTTGCATGTCTTTGGACTGTGGGAGGAAACCGGAGCAACCGGAGGAAACCAACACAGACATGGGAAGAACATGCAAACTCCACACAGGGAGGACCCGGGAAGCAAACCTTAACCTGACTCTTAACATTTTAGATTTTGAAAAAGATTTGATGCAGAGGGTATCTCAGGCAATATTTTTTTATGGACAGCAGCACACTACCAGTAGTACTGGTACTTCATGGATCTAGCATGCTGGGTTTGAATCCTACACTTGCTCATTGTCCATGTGGAGTGTGCATGAAAAAAAAAATTCATCTCTTTTAGAGTCATGGGGAGCCAGAGTTTATCCCAGCAGCAGTATGTGCAAGGAAATCAATAGCAATGGACAAGGCGATAGTCCATTCCAGGGCCTGCACACGTAGTTAACCTAACATGGAAGTCTTTTGGATGTGGAAAGAGAAAAATTTTAGATCAATGAATAACCTGAAAATATTAGAATAACCTGAAAATATTATTGTGTGGGATTCACAGCCAGAATGATGGAGGAAGCAGTGCTCCCCAATGTGCCACTATGCTGCGCACTGGTGTAAATGCAGTATGTTTATTCTGATTCTACAGAATCACTCTCCAGTAAGTTCAACATAAGATTTCACTCAATGCATTTGCACACACACCATTTTTTTAAATACAAACTAGTATGTAATCATTTATCAAACATTAAAAGGCAATTTGCTCTTTTATTGCAGCAGTGAACTGTGTTATAGGTCAGACTTAATAATCAAAAGCCAATTAGATAACATCTTTAAGTCAATCATAAATCACAAACCATCTATATCATGTCCCAAAATGCTCCATACAGTATTAATAAATCTCTGTGTTTTTCTATTTTCTAATACCCTTCTCTGAAATACAAAAACTGAAGCACCTAAATTTGATTAAACTCTTAGTAAACAAGTACAATGCTGTAATAATTTTCTTTAAAAAGCATGGCAGTAATTCTTCCTAATTAGTATTCAAAACACAAATATGTTTTAATAGTGCCTAAAGTACAAGTGGTTCATTATTGTTTTGTCTTTATTACATTTCTATTGTTTCTTCTATTGATTCTGCAATGACAGACTTGATGGGTAAACTTCCCAATATTTTAAGTTAGATATTCTGCCACCCTTTAACTGTATTCACTTACAGTTGCTTAGTTTAGGGCTGAAAGAAGCTGAAGCTTATCGCAGTAAATGGGATGCCAATCAATTACAGGATACAACTGTGAGCACAAAACCAATTTACAGATTTTAGTTGCTGAATTCATGAACATCATTAGGATGTGTAAGAAAACCAGACTATCAGGAGAAAGACCTGTACTTTTACATGGGGCTAACATACAAAATCCAAACATACAGTAAACGGCTGGGTAAGGTGTCATAGCAATTGTTTGGGAAGCAGCCGGTACAGAAGACTAGATATTTTCATGGATCAATTTTAATGGATGACGTTCAGTATGGCCTTCTTCAGCCTCAATCATATACAAGGTTTTCTAGTGCTTAGTATAATGTTACAAACATTGCCAATAGTGCAAATCAGTGATAATTTTATTCGGTTATACTTGGAAAACACTGAGGAGTCAAGCAAAATGACACCTTTTATTGGCTAACTGAACTGATGACAATATGCAAGCTTTCAAGGCATTTTAAGCCTCTTCTTCAGGCAGGTTGTAATCTAATAGAGATTATAGAGATAAAAAATCAATTTATTTATTTCAATACTATTTATGGTAACAGTAAGTGAATAAGGTAAACCTGACCACCGGTTTTAATTATTAAAGAACTGCTTCACCCAAAGGTGGTATTTTTCTTATATGTTACTTATCCCATACAGATGGGCAAGAAGAAAATTAAATCTCATGTTTTCATTCAGAATGAAGGTAAACTTTATGATATTCTGTAATAGAAGATAATGGTGACCAATGCTCTACAACAGCAAACGAGATGAAAAACGTTCATAGCAAAAAGAAGAGAAAAATCTCACTTTACTCATGTTGCGTAAACCACAAGCAGGTTAGTTACATGGTCTTATGCTTTAAATGAGAAAAATGTGTATTTATTATTAAAATATTGTGATGTAACTAATTCTGGGAATAATCAGTGCATACAATAAACAGGAAAATAAAACCTCATGGCAAGGAATTTTTGAAATTAAGAATCGCCTTTTTCCATCATTCATTGGTTAACAGTAAGTACTCTTTGCTCTCTTAATGCTGGTCTTTTGGTGACAGTGGCATAGCTCGAGTTAAAGCTGTTCAGGGCGGGGCGGTGCTTCAATTTGCCTCCCTTCAACATATCTGAATATGTTAACCTATTTAAATAGAAAAATTAAAATTTTGCATAGATTTATTCATATACAGTATAGAGAAACAGCAATTTTTCACATATAATTATTTATAAGCATCAACTAGACAAGAATATAGTATAGATGCACTGATAAGCCATGTTCTGATTAATAGTTTAATATAATTACGCTGTGAAAACCAGAAACAGCCCTGTGGTGGGCTGGCACCCTGCCCAGGGTTTGTTTCCTGCCTTTTGCCCTGTGTTGGCTGGGATTGGCTCCAGCAGACCCCCGTAACCCTGTAGTTAGGATATAGAGGGTTGGATATTGGATGGATGGATGAAACCAGAACCAGTGTAGTGTACAAGTGATAGGTGGGGATGTTTTCTGCGCAGAGCAAGAACGCATTTGGATTGATAAAAATTATAAATTGTAAATTAGTTGTTTATCTTCCTAGAAATTATTTTCTTATTATTATGTTATTGACTCATAAATTTCAACTGCTGTGTCTGATGTTGTCCCAGAAGGACAGTCTGAAAATTATTTTTGAAGCATTTGTGGGTAAAAATCAGAGATGTTTACTCTTTTCATTCATGAGGGATATTTTTCCGAACCCTGCTGCTTACACACGAATTGTCCTGAGTCTTTTGGCCAATAATGCCACCCCCAAAAATGTGCCGCCCGGGGTGGACCGACCCCTAGCTCTACTGTTTGGTGATTCCCATGGTTAAAAAAAAAAAAAGTTGGTTACAGAGCATTTGCCTACCGTACAGCTTACCATTGGAATGGCCTTGTGTTATATGTTGGAAAAGCACGCTCAGTTGATATTTTTAAATTCAAGACTGAAATCCAACCTTTACTTCCCCTAGAATTCAGTCAGGTCTATCATCTTTGAAACATTCCCTTAAATGCTTAAATTATTTTTATTTGTTTTATTTTTACTAGTTGATATAACATTAACTTGGTGCTTTATGCTGCTGTTTGATTTTAATTTATATTAAATGTAATAATTTAATTCTTCTTTGCACAGTGTATTGGGGCCATGCTGCATGGTGATTTTGCATTTTAAATAAATTTGATTGATTGTCTTTTACTTTCTGGTCCTGTCTCTCTTACTTTGTTTATCATAGTGGTGACAGAACATTTACAAAAACACATCTCTTACAAGACAGTGAAGCACCCTCAAGCTTTAGAATAGAATATTCGTCCCCCAACTCATTCACTGATCAGGAGGATAGTGAAGCTTGGTATCTTGAGCACATTGAATCTTAAAACTCCTATCAACAAGGTTTCCTTAAAATATTTGTTTAAGTCAAGAATCCACAGGTTTCTGTGTGTTTTCAGCAGTTGCTTATTTAGTCTAGCAGTGTGAGTGTCACTTATGCATGCCTGTATGGCTTTGATTCTCACCATCTTGCTTCAAAGGATCGTCCTTTACCAGCTAGTCCAGATCAGAGACTACCCATATATGTGTAGCTCACAGTCTTCCATGTCCCGGTGAATAATATGACATATTTTCTTGCTTTTTTGCTTTCTTAACCATTGAGAGAAATGCTAAAATATTTTAGA
The DNA here is from genome assembly GCF_016835505.1 of Polypterus senegalus. Lineage (NCBI taxonomy): Eukaryota > Metazoa > Chordata > Cladistia > Polypteriformes > Polypteridae > Polypterus > Polypterus senegalus. The sequence continues at coordinate 24,608,034 of NC_053162.1, read as the reverse complement.
AAGCTAGTTTTGGCTGAATGTGTGCTGTACTTCTTCATATGAATAGCATATGAAAATATTCAGATTTTTTGTTCTCATAGTGACTGAAAAAGAAGTGTGCTTTAAAGTTCAATTTGTATTCTCTGCAGCATGTTATATTTAATGCATTTTCTACTTTACTCCCCATAATAATCTTGTAAAGTTAAACATGATGCAGTAAGTATATAGCAATAAAAGTTAAAAGAGTGTGTCAAACTGATAACATCTATACAAACTATAGACAGCAGTCAAAAACAGTAAACAGGCAAGTAAATAATTATTACAGAATATTATGGTAACTATGTATGGAAAATTTTGTGTTTTAAACAGTAGACAGAATGCAATATTTCTGTAATTTATTTTTATTTATACAGGACACATCCTTGTGGAAAACAACAGTGAACAAAAGAAAATAAAGATAAATGTATATTGTTTTCAGAACCCTCCAAAGATAACCACTTTGTTTTCATTATGTTTTTGTTAATCTTATCAAATCACTATGCCAAACCTCAAAAATGCCAAGCACAAATTTAAATGATTAATAATTACATTTCTTCCTTAGAAATAGTGTATGTTTAATGGGTCGCAAAATTGTAAATTAGGTTATAGAATGGCTAATGTTTTGAAACCCATAATTTAACAAAATTATTTCATAAAGATCTAATAAGAAAATGGTTTTGATGATAAAGTGAACTTGTTTTTAAGGGAAATTTTTAATTGCAGGTCAGACAGTATTTCTCAAGTGTCCAAGCAGTTAGCTATTGTAGATGCCAACAAATCAAAATTATTTTCCACTTTACATCAAGGTTGCAGTTATTACTCATTTTCATATTGTGATTTAATTTAATAATTATTTTACCCTTAGGGACAGCTTTTTATTTCCTAACAGTAGCCATACATTTTGCTCAGAACTGCCAGATTAATCTAAAAATGTTTCATTCCTTAAGTGAAAAGCTTTTTTTTTTTTTTAATCTTTTTATCATTATTTGCGTTACTTGTCAGTGATCTGATTACCAGATTGTTTTTAGAGTGGTATTTTCCAAAGGTTGAAGAATTTTGAAAGAAAATGGCATTAGAGTCTTCACCTTTTGAAAGCCATATTTAAATAGATAGTAACACCCTTTTTCTGTCACATTATCTGCACAGTAGCATTGAGGACAAGACGTTAAGATAATGTAAGTAGCATGGCCATGGAATTACTCAAATTTCTTGAACATCACTTTGATAGGGCATGTTCTTTTCTTTTAATTAATTTCTCCCTTATGTGTCCTGCAGATTAGATCAATGGCTACTGTTTCACAGCATTTTTATATTTGAAGGTCTGATGAAGAAGCATTTCCTTATCTTGTAGTCATTTTCATTTCGTCTTGATATGACGGTCTGGGTTGGCTCCACAGACATTGACAGCCTGAACCCAGAAGTGTCAATAACATGTCTGAGGATGAACCGAGCAAATGAGGACACACACACAGAGTCTTCAAGAGGTAGGCACATGTGCTTAGTGCTTTTATTAAAACAAAGAAACAAAAGTGCAGCACTTCTTTAAATAAGTAATCCATAATATCAGTTATCTTGTGGAGGGTTAAAAATTTCTATAAATAGATGCAGTAAAAATAAGGTTAAAATCAAAGACTTGAAAATATCCTTTAAAACTCAATCCGAGCCACAGCGTTCTTCTTTAAAACTGGCGTCTTCTCTGCTTGTCCTGGATGGGACCTTGCAGCATGAGGAGACGTGACACTCATTAAATTCTGGCTTAGGTTTCCTACTGCCAGTCCCTCGATGTTTGTAGGGCACTACACCGAGCCTTGCTCCTACTCCTGCTGCCGGTCCTCCGACGTGTGTAGATGCCTTTACAAGCACATAGTCGCCCCACCTCTAAAGAGATGCTCAGCCACAGCCACAGTGTGCTCCGGTTTCCTTTCAAAGATATGCAGATTTGATTACACTAAAATGACGCTAGTGTATGTGAGTGCTTGTATTCACCTTGCAATGAGCTGATGCCCATCCAGGGATTGTTTCAGCCTCGTGCCCAGTGTTTGCTGGAATGGACACATTCCTGGATTGATGGATTTAATCATTAAACATCCTTTTCATAGATATTGCGGTAAGGTGTCATCGGAATTTAATGGGTATTCCAGACAATTCACAATACAGTGAAGCCAAACTAGTTCTCACCGTGATAATATCTCACACTGCCATCTGGTGAATTCCTCCAGATTTCCATAAAGTACACGCGCAAGTATAAACAGTACAACGCTTGCGTAGCAGGAGCGTCCACTGCAGCATGCGTTGAGTCACATGAAGTATAAACCCAGCCTTAGTATTGGCTTGCCGCGGTTTAGAAAACGGATCCTTTATCGGCAGTTGTCTGGGCATTAGCTCGGGGAAAGGACGAAAAAAAATGCTTACTTTCAGTTTTAGGTGAGAAGCGCAGTTGAATGTCAAAGGCCAGCACAGCTATGAGTGCATGCGCCAGCTGCTTACACTTTTATAGTAAATCATACGGGGCGAAAAACACCACTCTTCGTAGTTGCGTCCATGTCATCATGTGCCTGTGGAAGGATGATGTTCACCAGCTTAATTGGTCAGCGTGAGGGCGCTGAATACAAAAGGGAATTTCTGGCCTCTAGAGGGGTTCTTCTGGCTAGATTGTACAGAGAGAGAGGTACTTGATAAAACATTGTCTTGAGTTTACCAAGCACTGTGCCTCAGGAACTGCAGGTCTGACATTGTGGTCAGCAGCACAGGAGCGCCACAGGGGACTGTGCTTTCTCCAGTCCTGTTCTGCCTATATACATCGGACTTCCAATACAACTCGGTGTCCTGCCACATGCAAAAGTTCGCAGATGACACTGCTATCGTGGGCTGTATCAGAAGTGGGCAGGATGAAGAGTATAGGAACCTAATCAAGGACTTTGTTAAATGATGCGACTCAAACCACCTACAACTGAACACCAGCAAAACCAAGGAGCTGGTGGTTGATTTTAGTAGGCCTAGGCCCCGTGATCATCAGAGGCCCAGATCCTGTGATCATCAGAGGTGACTGTGTGCAGAGAGTGCAGACCTATAAATACCTGGTAGTGCAGCTGGATGATAAATTGGACTGGACTGCCAATACTGATGCTCTGTGTAAGAGAGGACAGAGGACTATACTTCCTTAGAAGGCTGGCATCCTTCAACATCTGCAATAAGATGCTGAAGATGTTCTATCAGACGGTTGTGGCGAGCGCCCTCTTCTACGTGGTGGTGTGCTGAGGAGGCAACATAAAGAAGAGGGATGCCTCACGCCTGGACAAACTGGTGAGGAAAGCAGGCTCTGTTGTAGGTACGGAGCTGGACAGTTTGACATCTGTGGCGGAGCGACGGGCGCTAAGCAGGCTCCTGTCAATCATGGAGAATCCACTGCATCCACTGAACAGTGTCATCTCCAGGCAGAGGAGCAGCTTCAGCGACAGACTGCTGTCACTGTCTTTCTCCACTGACAGACTGAGGAGATAGTTCCTCCCCCACACTATGTGACTCTTTAATTCCTCCCAGGGGGGTAAACGTTAACATTATGCAAAGTTATTGTCTGTTTTACCAACCTCGCACTCTCCACATTGCATTTTATAACTTGCACTTTATTTTTATTTAATTAATATTGTTTTTTATCAGTATGCTGCTGCTGGAGTATATGAATTTCCCCTTGGGGATTAATAAAGTATCTATCTGTCTATCTATCTATTGTAAATGTTTTTTCCTTGTATAAATATCTCTGGATTAGTTTTGGTGGAGGTATTTATTGGATTGTGGTTAATGGTGCACAGTTTATTGTTGTATTTTTGTTTATTTTGAGTATTTTTCTTAGTAAACCCTGTATTATATACTGTTTGGAGGAGTAACTTCCTGACTAGGATTTATTTTTGTTTGGGGCTTTCAGTCAGCACTGTAAATACAGTAAAAAGTTAGCATTTTTAGGTTCCGATTTATAAGTGTTTTGTGTGTCCTTTGTGGTATTGGACTGTGTATTGATATGTTTGCCATGGGACATTATTTTTGTTTTTCTTTAAGTGCACCTTAAATAAAACCTCACTTTATTTTTGCAAAAACCCAACACTATTATGTCTGTGTCTCCCTGTTTTACACCATCATCCTGGTCACGCTCAGTCCCGCATACTAGACACCTAGGACTCTAAGCTGGTGTCTCCCAATTCCCACTACACAGGGTGTCACATCAACAAGCTGGATAAACAATACCAGATTCCATCACATATTCATGTTTCCCAAGTTGCTAACCTGGAGATGTATGAGAAGTGTTGCAAACAGGTGCTGGAAGAGTTGAATGACATGGAATTTTTTTGCCAGACAGCTGATATATTTGGTCAAGCAGGACAACAGAGCCATAAATACTGTAAATCTGACAATTCACTGCATCAATTTTAAATTAAAGACTCTGTGTTTACAGATGTCCTACTTCCCTGAAGAATACAGTGGGGAAAATATAGGTAGGGATTACGTTGGACTTTGGCTAGCTGGAGTTTATGTGAAGATGGGCTAATTTGTTTTACAACAAACAATGTGAAAAATGTGATCAAAGCTACTGAGGAGTGTTTATTTTATTTTAGAAATTTAACTGGCTAGAAACAAGTAATATGGAATTAAAATGTTTGCTGTTTCGTTATGCCTTACACTTCTTTAGGGTGACTTAACACAAGTGCTATGTAGTCATCTAAATTTTAAAGTGTATTGGCAAACATAGACCAGAATTGCTAGCAAATTAAATTCCTGAGCTAAGGTAAAACAAAGGTAATAGGTAAGCTTTTTTTCCCAATTCTCCCCTTTTCCTGAAATGCACTGTTGCCTGTTGTGTGATGTTGAGGGCATTTGCACACCAAGTTCTACATTGTTAAGTTTTGCTTCAATTTGATTTGATAGTTTTATTTATTTAAACTGTTGCATTATAAGCTCTGAATTATTTACATAATTATTTTTGTAAATATTTTGCAGCATGTATTGTTTTTTGCACAAAACATGTTTACTTTTTCGCAATATTGACTGTAATTTTTGTGTTTTAATAAACATACAGCTAACAATCTCAATTTATCATCTGTATTGGCAGCTTGTGGGATTGGTGATACAGCACAGTGCACAACCTTAATCTCATATTATTTATCGTTATCGCATTACCATCAAGTTTATCATTTATCACAAATTTTCTCAATATCATGCAGCCTTAATGACGGTCGTAATAAATAAATAAACTCATGTTTACATGTAGGATGAGAGAAAAAAGTTTATGATATAATACAACTGAAATGTGACCTGTGGTATATAAGAACAAACGATGTGAAAATCGTCCATGAAATAAACAAAACAATTCTTGTGTTCCTTGTGTTGCATGATCCACATGTCTGTTATCCAGTTGTATGCTCAAAATGAGTAAAACACTTGCAGGACTTCTGGCCAGTGAATGAGAGGAGCAGGTTGATCTTCAATTCAAAAGCACCTTATCATGGGAATGCCTTTCCTATTTGTAATGTATGCTATTTTCCTGGAATTAATTATTAATAAAAAATGAATTTGTTTTACACATTCTGAGCATAGTACAACACTTGTCACCTTTGGGTTCTATTATATTAACTTTTTTCCCACATTATGCATGAAAAAATAAGATTATGTTTTTCTAAAAGCCGCTTTTAAAAAGTAAATGGGTTAAGTAACATAAAAGTATTATTTTTGGGTGTAGTATTCCTTTAGCATTTTATTTTTGTCGCTTCTTATTCATCTCATGCTTTTTAAGTCTCCTGCTTATGTGTTCCTAAATATTTTTTTCCAGTTTTTCACATAACAATGTTCTTCATGTTATTTGGAGTGGATTTCTTAATTTCTCCACCGCATATGTGTACATAAGTTGATGAATTATGATGGTCAGGTGGCTGGTATGAGGTCATTCCTACTTGAACCCAGTGATGCAGTAATAGACTCTTTGCAAGCTTCAAACTACATTAAGTATTTTCAGCAAATGGATATATGGTATATTTTTACTGTATATTTCTGATGTTCCCTTTTGTATTTAGTTTTGTTTATTCTTATGAATGTTAAATTGCATGTTATGTTGTATCTTTATTTGTAATAATTGTACATAATGTGAACAGTACAATATAATATAACAATTAATTAATGATCTTGTTTAGTTTGTAATTTCATCTATGTCATACTTCGTGCAGACAATACATTATTAAAACCATTATTAAATATACACTTTGAAACAAGCACTGAATGTTTAAGAACACATTAGAGCTGATTAGCTGTTTGAGCAAAAAGTGTTATGTCACCCATTCTCTATTTTTTCTTTGTTTATAGACAAAGGGATACAAAATAATAACCAACTGAGTGAGCTTAACTGATATTATAACAAAAAAAACTGCCACCACCACAAAATGAATACTGTATTATAGGATGTGACCCTTTTTACTTTCATTAAAGGGGATGAATGGGCTGCTGCAAATAAATGACAGGAAAGCCAGAATATTCCAGCTGATTAATAAGTGAATTTGTACTTTCATTCTAAATGAACAATAGGAAAAAGACTTCCTGTCCAAAAACACTGAAATATTCACCTTTACCTAATACAGTGCTTCTCAAACCAGAGTGGGGTCATTGACCTGGCACCCGTGATACCAGATGGTACAAGAACGTGCTTTGTGATGCCTGTTCTCAAGTGTTTAGTTATTTTTTTAAAAGATGAAAACTTTAAAGGGACGTGAAAATGATGCAAAACATAAATGATGCAGTGAATGGAGAAAGTCTCTTTAGAAGTTATTAAAGGATGCATGCCTTGTTCATACTTTCCATTAGTAGGCTATATATAATCTATACCAATAAAAGGCAAAGCCCTCACTGACTGACTCACTCACTCACTCACTCACTGACTCATCACTAATTCTCCAACTTCCCGTGTAGGTAGAAGGCTGAAATTTGGCAGGCTCATTCCTTACAGCTTACTTACAAAAGTTGGGCAGGTTTCATTTCGAAATTCTACGCGTGATGGTCATAACTGGAAGCTATTTTTCTCCATATTCTGTAATGGAGTTGAGCTCGAAAGCCGTGGGGGGCAGAGTTTCGTGTGACATCATCACGCCTCCCACATAATCATTTGAACTGACTGTCAACGCAGTACATAGAAAACTAGGAAGAGCTCCAAAAAGCGCTGAAGAAAACATGCATTATATAATTGAGAAGGCAGCAAAACAATAAGAAGCGAACGAGTGACATATACAACCATATTCATGAGTGCTGCTACTTCGGAAACAAAGCACGGTGTAAACCTAAAGTTTAAATTAAGTTCATAGACAGGCTGCCGCTGCCGTTTGTCATGCCCACGGGTAATGCGAGGACGCAGGATATAAACGAGAGTTTTGATCACTATGTTAAAATTGCAGGTGAAAGGCTGTGCTTATACAAATTCCGAGAGACTGTGTTTGTGGAGGATTGACAGTTAAGGTGGGTGGGGGAGTCACGTCATCATCTCCCCTCCCATTCACCTCATTTCGCTCTGAGCTGAGCTCCACAGCTAACGTAGTTTTGCAGAAGCGACTTTGTAACGCTGCCACCTGAATCCTCCAGGTACTACTTACAAAAGGTTACATTGACAATTATGTTACGTTATTTTTAAAATGTTTCCTTTTCTTAGCACAAGCACAGCTGAGAAACTTTGATGCATGTGCTCCATAACGCGTTAAAAAATCACGCATTTAATCACACTTTGCATTACAAGCAAAGGGGAACTTCTGTCAATGCATGATTTCCTGGTACACCGATTACATTTATTAGCGCTTCCCGATTCATTTTACCCTCGCACCACCTTGGTTTGAGAAGAAGTATGAAAAAATATGAGGTTAACACAGAAAAACAGATCACCAATTGAAGCTTTATGAATAATCGAATCAATAATTGTTTTGGTAAAGCCATACTCAGTGTAATCCTCCTTCCATTTTATTTTTCCGCCACTAGCCATGATTAAATGAACGGTAAAAAAGTAAGAGCGAAGCGAGGGTGACTTATTCAGGCGACAGTTCAATAGCTCGAATTTGGATATAAATAGGTTCTATTTAGTCGCCAGAAATATCTTTGTTAGGAATGGAAGTTGAATGTATTCTTTAAATTTCTATGGTAATGAAAAAGTTATGCAATGATGACTAAATTTAACTATATAAAGTCAAAACTTGTATATATAAAGTCATTCCCGAATATATAAAGTCAAAACTTGATTATATAAAGTCACTGTTGGAATAAATAAAGTCAAAACTTGAATATATAAAGTCAGCGCTGGAATATTTAAAGTCAAAACTTGAATATATAAAGTCATTCCCAAATATATAAAGTCAAAACCTAAGTATATAAAGACGCGTTGGAATATTTCTGAATATACAAAGTAAGCGCTGGAATATATAAAGTCAAAACTTGAATATATAAAGTCAGCGTCGGAATATACAAAGTCAGCGCTGGAATATCCATCCATTTCCCAACCCGTTGAATCCGACTACAGGGTCACAGGGGTCTGCTGGAGCCAATCCCAGCCAACACTGGGCGCAAGGCAGGAACCAAACCTGGGCAGGGCACATGCATCATTTTCAAAACATTAACCGAACAGTGTTTTTTTTATTTATTTTTCTGAATACGTTTTTGTTAACTTAGTTCAGTTCAGAGTCGTTTCAATCAATAGATTTTGACTTTGAGTTTATATATTCAGGAATGAGTTTATATACTCCGATGTTGACTTTATATAATCAGGTATGACTTTATAAATTCCGACGCTGACTTTATATATTCATGTTTTCACTTTATATATTCCACCACTGACTTTATATATTCCGACGGTGACTTTATATATTCAGGTTTTGACTTTATATATTCCAGCGATGACTTTCTATATTCAAGTTTTGACTTTATATATTTAGAAAAAAGTTTTGATTTTATGTATACCGACGCTAACTTTATATATTCAAGTTTTGACTTTATATATTCCAACAGTGACTTTATATATTCATGTTTTGACTTTATATATTCTGACGCCGACTTTATATATTCACAAAATCAATGTATTTGCCTGTTTGCCACCCCATAGTATATGTGTGTGTGTATATGTGTACACATGTATGTATATATATATATATATATATATATATATATATATATGTATATATATGCCAGCAACACTCATGACAATGTCAAAACAATTACATTAACAATCATGTTACGTTATTTTTAAAATTTTTCCTTTTCTTTTTCATAACTTCTTTAACAAACTACTTCTCCGCTGCGAAGCGTGGGTATTCTGCTAGTAAATCATATAACACGCCATACTACAGTTTGTCTTTTTTATACCAGTATATACTGTACACAAGTACTTCAAATATAGTGATCTTGTCTTTTTACTTTTATTTTTGCCATTTGTGTTTATTATAATTACCTATTCCTGTGGTGGGTTGGCACCCTGCCCGGGATTGGTTCCTGCCTTGTGCCCTGTGTTGGCTGGGATTGGTTCCAGCAGACCCTCGTGACCCTGTGTTCGGATTCAGCGGGTTGGAAAATGGATGGATGGATGGATAATTACCTATTCTTGCTTTTCTGTGTTTTTTTCGAGCAACATCAATTAGATCTTTCAGACAAAGAAAGACTAGTTTCCATTATTAGGTGAAGTATTTTGATTACAGATTTAACTCTTTTAGGTCAGATATAAAATTTTGTCCACAGAAATGCATGAGAGTGGTAATCAGCTGTAAACGGTAACCAAACCCGACGTTATGTTTTAGTTCAACTCTCTTTGCTAGAAGGAAATTTAGCTTTGCTGGTTTGACTGAGATTCCCTGCACTTGCATGAATAACAAAGAGCAAACAACAGCAAAAATGGCATTGACATCTAGCAAGAGATCAAAGTGAATGCCCAAAGCAAAGAACTGCGTGGACGACGTTTTACGTATTATCGCTGAATTGGACTCTGGACTCCGATTTTGATGCAAGTAATCGAAAATGAATGTGAGGTACCAGCATCAGCTGATCGGTTCCGACCTGATCATGGTGCTGAACGCTTTCATGTGCCTATAGCAACGTTTGCATGGGAGGACTGCAACTTACAATGACAAGTGGCATTGCATTGCACCACGACCACTGTGACCGCCCCGCACCACAAAAACAGCCTGGCAGTCAGGCTGTTGCACATTCCTACCAGCTGTTGTGCCACCTGTGAGCAGCTAGAGCTGCAAGAGACTGTGAACTGGTGGCCAAAACACAAAGCACCAGACACTTTGTGTGGATTTATGCAAGAATCAGTTGCTTTGTGTGCTTTTCAGAAAACTGTTTTTTTAGTAAAAATATTTAGCCCTCAAACAGTTAAAGGCAAAGAGCTTGAAATTTATTTTTTACTTTAGTCATAACATTTGTAAATTACCAACATACACTACTAAAAAACACAAAACAGCAGTGATGTCTGAGCAAGTAATTTTTGTACAAATCACAACATAAAATTTATGATTACCGTTGCCTGCCATTTGATGTAAAAAAGTAAAAGGGGAGAGCAACTAAGCATTATAATGATAGAAATGTTTTAAGAAGAGTGCAGAGTACACCTAAAGGTTAAGAGCAAGTGATGCACGTTGAAAAATAATCTGGAAAGCGATGCCAAGTGGAATAAAATTTATCAGTGTTGCCAAGAACAGACAATCTTCTTTTCTCAATAATGAAAAGCATTACATCCTTAGGCAAATGCATATGTAAGGATGGAAAGTCTTGCTTCCAACACCTTAGAGTGAGACATCGAGCAAGAAGAGTTACAGAAGACAGGGCAGCAGACTGCCTTTGGTTTACTGGGACATGATCTGGGACAACGCTAAAAAGACACCACAGAGGAGTTGGTTTAATAGTTTTAGGAAAATAGCAGATATTGAGTTAAAATTAGTCCAGAATATTGCCAGGCTGATTACTCATCACACCTACAATTAATTGTAAGGAGTTACAAAATAGAAGCAACGGTTGGCTTGACACCCTCCGAGCCAATGGTTCCTGCAAATGCAGAAGGCTATTCGGTTACTGCCGAGATTTCCTTTGTCTTTATTTCCATTAACATTATTTAGGAGATAAAATATATAACATTATAACAGGCATATTATGGCAAAATTGTTAATTAACAGTGGTGAAATGACAGAATATCATAGAGAGTGATAATAAGACACCCTACCACATGCTCACCTCCAGGGAGGTCTACCATAAAACCGTTTTCTGGTAAAACAGTATGTTCTTCTTTGCAATGGTCAGGCGTGTCATTGTGAATATTCATAAAAGTCATTCGTAACATGATGAAATCCAACAAATTAAGAATCTGTATTAGAAAAGAAAAGTACATGTATGTTACTTGAGCTAATATATTTTTCTAATAACTCTGCTAACCAGCACAGTAGCTTCTTTAATGCAAGTAAAGCTTTAAGCACATCTTTTGGATTTGTATGGTTGTTAGTGATTTAATCAAAAGATGTATACAGTAGATAGCCTTGAAAGCTTAACATTCCTTATTGTTTGAACTGTTCAAAATTTTTTAGTCTTTTCTTCTGCGATAATTGAATTATTATGTCAAATTGAGACTAATTCATTTTGCTTGACTTCTCACTACATTCATAATGGCTAACACTGTACAACAACATAATTGTGAATTAAAGAGAATTTTCGGGAAAAGTTTTTGTGTTTCCTCATTGTGCTCCTGAAATGTTTCTAAACACTGACAAAGTGAACAGATATTTACTGAGGTTTTTTTTCACTTTTTTTGTATTTAAATTATATTACCAGTATTGGCATTTAATCTTCCTTTTATTTAGCTTTTTCAGTGCCTGTATTATTATCCAGTACTTGTGTTTTTAATCTTACTTTTACTGGACTGTTTTTTGTTTAAGTGGTATTTTTTTACCAGTTATGACTGTTTATGTGGCTGCATGAATATTTTTATCTTCCAGCTTCGCTTCAACTCAGGTTTGATTCCACTCGAGTTCCCTTTTGTGTGGCATTTGCACTGCTCATTTGTGCTTCTTCTATGGATTCTTGCTTCTTCATACAGTTCAAAAGCATTCTGTTACTCTACATATATTGCTTATCTTGCATTGCTCTATTCTGTATATTAGTATGAATATAAATGTGACCTGAGATGGACTAGTGTTGTGTCCAGTGATTGTTCCTATCAAGCTCATTTTTGGTGGGATAGATTCCAGCTTTAGGCAGTAAATGAATGGAAGGTTTTAAAATTTTTAAAAACAAATACGACAATAAAAGGTTATTCTGGGACCCAAAGATATAAATGCAAGATCCACCAAATACTAAGGATGTTACTCTAGCTAACTTGTTAATGTTCACACACAGCACATATTTGTCTTTTGTTGAGATTTGAAAATATCAGACATACTTTAAACATTCTTACATTGGTACAAAATGTGGTAAATAAAGCATAATTTACAGCAGAGGACTGCAGAGTCTCTCCTGGAGGGCTATAGTGGCTGCAGGCTTCGGTTCCAAAGTAGTTTCTTAATGCACCAGTTACTGTCAACTGTTGCTGCTGAAGAACTTACTGCTCAAGCCAGTACTTCATGTTTGTTGTCTGTCTTGCTAAGATTATTCACCATTAAAGGAAGACTTCACCCAATAGTTACATGTATTACATTTTTAATGTAATGTTTATGTGCGGAAACTATACGAGAAAGGTTCTGATTGAACAGGACCCAGTAGTGAAAAAAATGTGAAAAATGTCCATGGAAAAGAGACAAAAAATTCTCATGAAACTAATGTTGCATAATGCTTATCTCAATTATCAATTTCTGTGTTCTATGCATATATTTTTTGCTTACATTTTAGCAAAACATTATGGTCAAGTGACCATAATGTAATACAATTCTCAGTATTTTGTAAGAGTGTAGATGCAAAGACTAAAATTGTTGAATTGAACTTTGGTAGGGCTAATTTTGAGCAGATGCGACAAAGTCTAAGTAGGATACACTGGGATAAGCTTTTAAATGTGGAAACAGTCGAGAAGCAGTGTAACAGGTTTAAAAATGTTTTACATGTAATGCAGGACAGATACATACCTAAATTTGGAATTAATAGGAAACTAAAAAAAACTCCACAGTGGATAAATAAAGATTTAAAAAAGAAGTTGCAAAGGAAAAAACTGCTGTATAAGGCATATAAGACTAATGACTGCAAAGTGAATCATAGAGTGTATGAATACATGAGGGCAACCATTAAGAAGGACATCAGGGAGGCTAAAAGACAGTTGAAGAGAAAAATAGCAGATAAGGCGAAAGAAGACCCTAAGAGATTCTTTCAGTATTTCAGTAGTAAAAGAACAGTTAAGGAGGAGGTCAAGTGCATCAGAAATAGTAAAGGGGAATTAAAAGATACAGACAGTGAAATAGCAGATGCCCTAAACTTACATTTTTCTGAGGTGTTTACAAGTGAACAAGTGGATAACCTCCCAGAGGTAAACAACTACTAAGGAGATAATGAGGGATTAGGAAATTGTAGAGAGAGAAGTGCTGCTCAGATTAAATAAGATGAAATCAAACAAATCACCAGGCCCAGATAATATTTATCCTCATGTTCTTAAGGAGGCTAGTGAGTACATATATAAACCCTTGACACATATTTTTAGGAAGTCACTGTGCACTGGAGAGATTCTGAAGGACTGGAAAATGGCAAATATCATCCCATTATATAAAAAGGATGACAGGGCAGATCCAAGCAACTATAGGCCAGTAAGCTTAACATGCATCACAGGAAAATTAATGGAAGGAAATATTAAGGATAAGATTGAGCAACACATGGCAAGGACAGGAGTTATTCTGAACAGTCAGCATGGGTTCAGAAGATGGAGGTTGTGTTTTACTAACATGCTGGAATTCTATGAGGAGGCAACAAAAGGATACAATCAAAGTGGAGCTGATGATATTATTTACCTGGACTTTCAGACAGTATTTGATAAGGTGCCACATGTTGGGCATCAAATTAAAAGAAGTTGGAGTTCAGAGTGATTTTTTTTAGATGGGTGCAGAACTGGCTCAGACACAGGAAGCAGAGGGTGATGGTGCGAGGAACCTCATCAGAACTGGCTGATGTTAAGAGTGGTGTTCCACAGGGGTCAGTGCTTGGCCCGCTACTATTTTTAATATATATAAATGATTTAGATAGGAATATAAGTAACAAGCTGGTTAAGTTTGCAGATGATACCAAGATAGGTGGATTAGCAGATAATTTGGAATCCGTTATATCATTACAGAAGGACTTGGATAGCATACAGGCTTGGGCAGATTTGTGGCAGATGACAGTAAATGTAAAGTATTACACATTGGAAGTAAAAATGTTAGGTTTGAATACACAATGGGCGGTGTAAAATCGAGAGTACACCTTATGAGAAGGATTTAGGAGTCATAGTGGCGCTATCAGCTTCCTGGCAGTGTTCAGAAGCCATTAAGAAGGCTAGCATAATGTTAGGATATATAGCATGATGTGTGGAGTACAAGTCCAAGGAGGTTATGCTCAACCTTTATAATGCAATGGTGAGGCCTCATCTTGAGTACTGTGTGCAATTTTGATCTACAGGCTACAAAAGGACATAGCAGCACCAGAAAAGATCCAGAGAACAGCGACTAGGCTGATTCCAGGGCTACAGGGGTTGAATTATGAGGAAAGATTAAAAGAGCTGAGCCTTTACAGTTTAAGCAAAAGAAGATTAAGAGGTGACATGATTGAAGTGTTTAAAATTATGAAGGGAATTAGTACAGTGGATTGAGACTTGTATTTTAAAATGAGTTCATCAAGAACACGGGGACACAGTTGGAAACTTGTTAAGGGTAAATTTCGCACAAACATTAGGAAGTTTTTCTTTACACAAAGAACGATAGACACTTGGAATAAGCTACCAAGTAGTGTGGTAGACAGTAAGACGTTAGGGACTTTCAAAACTCGACTTGATGTTTTCTTGGAGGAAATAAGTGGATAGGCCTGGCAAGCTTTGTTGGGCTGAATGGCCTCGTCTAGAGTGTTCTAATGTTCTAAAACATCAGGAGAACTATGATTTCCTATAATATTGTGCTTTAGAATTGAAGTTCTGCCTCTCCCCCTCATTCATTGGTTAAAAATCTTGTCTTTCCTGTTTATCTTGTACTCTTAAGTTTTCTGGAAGTATTTTAGCCTTTTGCATGTTGTGAACATTCAAATGAATAAAGGACATGTGGATTTTGCGACCGGAGTTGAGTGAGAATTTTCTTTCTTTTTTTCCCATGGACATTTTTCAAATTGTTTGTCATTGTCCAGCATTGGTCACTATTGGGTCCAGTTCAACATTTGTCAGGTACTTTCTACACAAAAACATGAGATTTTAAATTTTCCTCGGTTATTACTACAAACTACATGGGATTAGTAACTGTGGACAGGATAATGAATAATTGCAGGTAGAGTGCAAAAAGTGTTAGGCTGCCAACAGGGTTGCTCCTTTTTAATTCTCCAATTATAGAACATAAATCAGTGCTTAAGGGCACAAAATAGAAACAAAATAACCAGCTCTCCTGGCTTTGAAAAAAGGTATTGCCTAGTGAGGGCAAGTCTGTCACTGGGAGTTCCGTCCTTCCATTTAGTCGGGGTCTAAATGAAATGGTGACATAATAAGGCATCACTCAAATTACACGTTGATGTGAATGTACTTGTATGAGGAAAAGTAACTTTTTTTACAAGTACCATAAATTTGCACAGGATATTATAGACTCACATCAACTGTATATTTTACTTATATATCAAATAAAAATAATAGCAGCACCCTATTCAAAGCACTAAATGCAGAGACGACTCGACTGAGCCATCTGCGTAGATATGTGACACAGCAGCATTACAACTGTGACAAATGATTGAAAATGAAAAGCACAAACACACAAGGATGTGAACATCTTTTACTTTGTACTGACTGATAGTTGGGGTTTAGCAACATGTCAATAGGGCAATTACTTTTTCTTCAGTTTTATTCTTGAATAAAAGCATACTTGTTTTGTTACACCTTTTGTGAAAGTGTTTCTTGGATATTTGGGCTTCAGTCTTCACACATCCTACACTTCATGTCAAAATTATGTCGTTTTTACAATAACATATGATAACACTTTCTAATTTAGCCGTGTGTTCAGCTATTATTGCCTTGTGTTTCCTCTGTCATTATATATTTACACAGATTGTTGAATTCACGTAACAAACATGAAATATATGTATTTCAAATCACAGTATCTCATTACCTATATAATTTCTTACAAACACATAGCAAGATAAACAGTTCAAAACAGACTTGAACTGTGAGGATTGCAACAGCGTGATGCCTTTATCTAACTGAACGGGTGGGGGAGGGTATAGCAGGCTGCGTTCTACTAATCCACACATTTGTGAAAATAATCATAAGCTTTAGGGATTCTAGTGTTAACAACATTCATAGAAGCTATCAAAAATAAAATCTTGTCTCATACTTTCTGTCAGCCATAAATTACATTTTTCCAAAAAAAGAAAAAAAGAAAGGCTTACTATAATGTGCAATCATACAGACCAATTTCTCTTTTACATAATAAAGTTAAGATTATCTCTAAAGCTGGAAGGATCGAGCAAGTGCTTCCCTCTGTAATATTGCAAGTTCAAACCAGATTTATTAAAGGCAGACACTTAGCCTCCAACCTTCAACACCTGTTTAATGTAATATACTCACCCACAAACACTATTTGTTAATGGCAAAGACTGGCCTCTAATAAAGCAATGAGGTTGTAACAAAAACCTGCAGCCACTAAAACCCTCCAGAACAAAATTTGCAGAACCTGATTTAAAGTGACCAAGATTATTAATGATAATAGGGAGATGCAGCAAGAAAAACAGCATGTTGTGTAAGTATCTCAATAGAATCTTAATGCTTCCATAGAAAAGGACAGTAAGTGTCACAAATGAAATTTAAAATTTACCACCTATATCTAGGCTAAAATAAATGCACTGAAATTCATTAATAAAGTACTAAATGATATGAAAAGAAAGAAAATCATTTGCCATATGCACAGGCAGAAGAAGGTTCAATACTAAAAAAAAAAAAAATGTAAAACATTTAATCAACATGAAGTTTTTCTTTCTAAATTAAAAGCTATCTTAAATTTCAAACTGGCCTTTAAGAAACAAAATGGTTCGGTGATGTCACTTGCCTGCTCGTGGACTGATGCCTCTACTCAGTGATGTCACAACATCATGGTCATCTGGGATCCTTGAAGATAATGGAAGATCACCAGTCAGTTAAAAAAACAAGAAAAGAAATCACAGAGAACAAACAACCAATAAAATACGCAATCAAGAAGCAGACTCACCTGACATTGTGGTTGATTATACCCTCAAAATGATAGCCTGACTCACTACTAAATGTTTCCAAACTCAATGAGTTACTTAAAGAGATTTAAAGTTTAAGAAGTTCTGCAAAATCACACAAAAAATAAATGATAGATTAATTAGAAGAAGAGAGTGTAAAGTTTCTGTTTTAAGTTTTTAACCACATTTCTCTAAATCAATACTTTCATGGAAGAGCTTTTTAAGCCAGTCCCGCTCCTTTAAAGTAAGAAAGCTCTGTTTCATGCCACTTTGTAATATATATAACTTTATCCTGTTCATTCAGATTCAATCTTCACTCTTTGAAAACAAAATAGTAAAATAATGCAGTCCTAAGTATCTCCTCACTGCATTCATGATAAACCTTTCACAAGCAGTCTCAGTTTAATTCTGAATTTTTGGCTAGGTCAAACTTCTTTTTCGTTGAATTTATATTGAGCAGATATTGCTTTTATTTTGGACACCAAAGCTGTTTTTTTCCATGTAATTATTTTTGCTGCCCATGTGCTGTAAAAATATCTTTTTCTTTCATCCACCTAAAGACATTAAGCAGCATTTGTTTGCTTTGTCTTTTTCCACCCCAAAATCATATTTTTTTCAATATTTCACTTACATACCTGTAATTTCTCATGGTGGCCATGAAAAAAATTTCAATCCATCCATTTTAAACCCGCTATATCCTAACTACAGGGTCACGGGGGTCTGCTGAAGCCAATCCCAGCCAACACAGGGCACAAGGCAGGAAACAAACCCCGGACAGGGGGCCAGCCCACCACAGGACGTGCACACATACACACACCAAGCATAAACTAGGGGCAATTTAGGATCACCAAAGCACCTAACCTGCATGTCGTTGGACTGTGGGAGGAAACCAGAGTACCGGGGGAAACACACACAGACACGGGGAGAACATGCAAACTCCACGCAGAGGGGACCCGGGTAGTCCCCCCCACCATTGTGTGTTCAAATGTAGCATTTTACTTCCTACGTGCATTACCATACATTTATTGTATTAGTTACATCATGTAATTTTGAAAAGGTCCCTCTAACCATAACCCTTTGTACCCACCTGCAGACTGCATCCTGAATTCCTCTTATTTTAGTTTGATCACAAGCCCCTCATTTTGGCCCTTACCAAAAGCCTTCTGAAAATCACAGTAATTAACATCATATGCTCCTCTCACATCATATGCTTGCATCCTCATAGAACTCCAGCATATTAGTGAAACACAACAATTAGTCAGCAAGTGTTCAGACGTGGGAGACTAATACACATATTCATGATCTCTTCCTTTATAATTGGTTCCATTAATTTGTCAATGTTGCATGTTAAGCTTTCTGCTGTTTTGTTGTGTGGGGTCTAATGGTGACCCTATTTTCCCATTTTAAATCCTTTATTGTGTAGACCTTAATAAAGTGTCTAAAACCCCATACACTTACCACTCTGTGATCAGGTGTACATCCACCCCCTTCCCTTCTACATCTGTAACATCTGACTATTAGAAAGAGTATAGAAACGGGCAGGAGTTAAGTTACACATTTAATTGTGTATTATTGATGAAAAATGCCCAAAAATATTAAGGAAGCAGAATACAGCAGCAGAGCATCTTGTGTTCATAGGTAGCTCTCAGTTTATCTTCAGTCTAGCTTGCCTGACTCACTATGGCTGCCGAGATAGAGTTGTCTTCATCATAGCCTTCTTTTCATGGTTAGAAGCTGAAATAGAGAGGTAAGGCAAGGTGACCAACTTTACCATTTTTTAAACCAATGGAGCATCATAGTACAGCATTGCCTGTGAATCAAATGCAATCATAAACAGCCATACTTTAGACCAACAGTATTAATTTTCCATTCCCTTTCTTCAACATACATTTACCAATGAAATTACACAGGTACAACTCATCCTGCAGTTGCTTTGTTTAGTAAGTTTATGGCCTTCCTACGATGAATAGCTTATAGGCTGTAAGTCCTAACATATTCACTCTTGCCGAACGGGTCTGATGCTGCATTTCCTCTCACCATCAATTCCACATCCTGAATCATTTCTAAACACTTGGTGGGATGGTTAGGTAACAGTCAAAGCACCACTGTTCTCATCAATGAAGTTAGACATGACCCCAGAGTGGCAACAAAACCGTGATGGAGAAATGAGCGTTGACAAACCCGCTAACTGGTTTTCGACAAATGCGCGCCAACAAAATGGCCACGACAAAATCGCGAGAGAGGCCAAGAGAGTGGGACGCGTACATGCGCATTATGTACACATTATGTGCTAGGTTATATCTGTTATAACTGCTGATGGCCACAAACAAATAACTCAGTCGAGGGTTAGCATAACGCGTCGTATACAAAGCGGAATTACCAGCAGTCAGGCAGCCAGCAAGTCTAAATACGCTCAACTATCAAGACGTCTTGCTGCAATTCTTCCTGCAGGGCGTGATCTTAAGGACTATCTGCGTGCCGTGCTGATGGCATGCCGCGTCTCATAATATTGACTTCTAAAATAAACATTATTATATATGCTTTAAACTAGTAATTCATATTTAATGAAACTTTCGCAATTTTGTCGGTGCGATTTTGACGCTGTGTTTTAATTGGCGCTATTTTGTCGGCGCTCATATGTCTGTTGCACAAATGTCGGGTCACAGAAACATACTGTATGTAATATTACATTTGCTTTGTCTAGTTTACAAATAAAGACATACAAAAATATTAATCAGCTTTTGTGCTATAACTCAGTCCATCACACTGGCCTACTATAGAATGAGTCCTTTCAGTGTTCTGTTTCATTCTTAAGAGTGTTGGACTAAAGTGTTGAAAGACAATCATATAGCGTTATCTTTCCACAGTGGAAAAAAAGCAACATTGAGAAAACAGTAAAAGGCACACTACTGAGAAAACCAAAGTCAGTAATATTCAGTGAGTAGGCAAGGCAGGATATTAAAGTAGTTCACAGATGGTTTGCTGTCTCTCTCTGTCAACTTCTGTTTTAATTAACTTCATTTTATTTGATAGGTAAATTTCCTGTCTCCCTGTCCCATATATTTATTAAAAGGCCAGCTGTGTGGAGGAGAAGAACCAGGTGCACCCCTGGACATAAGAACATGTCCTACTATGACAGTCTCAGAGAATTAAACCTGTTTAGACTCGTGCTGAGGAGTCTGCTTGGAGACCTAGTCCAAGTCAGCATAATTCTTAAATGCATTAATAAAGTAGATCCAGACAAATTCTTTCGACAAAATAATGAATCACATACGCTAGGACACCAGGGGAAGTGCATTTAAAACAGAAGGCACTCTTTTACTTAAAGAGTTGTGGGACTCTGGGGCAAACAAACTTCTGAGACATGGAGCTGAAGCGGAAACCTTGACAATCTTTAAGAAGAATCTGGGTGAGATGTTGGGACAACTTAGCTATTAGCTAAACAAACAGGCTTTAAGAACTGAATGTTCTCCTCTCATTTGTCAAATTTCTCATGCTCTTATGACAAATTAACAAATTAAAAAATAAACTACCTAAGGTCAAAACCAAGAGTCACCAGATCTATCAACAAAGCCAAATTGAGAACAAAAATTTAAAGTCAGAACAAAACATTTGACAACCAGGAAATTAAAATAAAACAGTTCTCAAAGTCACAAAAGAAGATAGGATTGTTAACCACAAACTCAGATGCTGTTGAGATGACCTTTTAACCTCTCACCAATTAACCCCTCGAAGTCATGAACCTGGATGTCAGACCCCTAGCAACCAAGATCCACATTATGACAACAGAATCAACAAAATAGCAGCACCGAAAAAATAAAACGGTTCTTTGAAAATGCATGAATCCTGAAATATTACTTTAGAATCAGAATCCCAGAAGAGACAAAAAATTAGTTGGGATTCATTCAGGATAAAGCAGAAAAAAATGACAATCATAACGGTATATATTTTTTAATAGTTAAAAGTTATATTGTTTGAAACTTTTTTATTTTCTTAAAGAGTAATTATAATTTCATTAACAGCATGTATAGTTTTTAACTGCTTTGAGTCCTTGTGACCTAAGCTATTTTTTTTTTCTTTTTATAAAATACTACTGCCATCACCTGGGAGAAAGTACAGGACAAATGATCCACAGGGATTATTACAGGTTTGAACTAAACAGTATTTCTTGATTGGGTCCCTTATTATTATCCCTATTGGGTTCTGGATCTTATTAGCTTATTTTCGGGAGCTGCATAATTGAAGAGCAGGATATTCAAGAGCATCATTTTAATGATACATTGCCCAATAAAGCAAGTTGAGTCAATTTACCAGCTCTTAAGATCTTTTCTTTCCCGTCTCCCTCAACATACAGTACACCTCAATTTCAGTTTTTGCCGCAGTAATATTTGGAATTGGGTTTCAAAATGAATAGGGGCTTTATGGAGGTGGCTAAATCTGAAGTGATACATCTGCCCTCCCTGATCTCTTACACTGTTACAACAATATAAAACTACATTTAAAGTTAAACAATTCAACATTAGTAATTTGTGAGGGAAGTCAACCTTCAAGATTTTTCCAATGACTTTCACAATATGTCTACCAAGATGTCTTACACATTTGCTGCTGGTGAAATATAAAATAGCATGAATAATCCACCAGCACATTTTCTTGTATTATTACCAACCAATACCTACTGTGTCCTCCATATGGCCACCCCCATAGAATGTACTGTTTCAAAACTGGATGGATCACAGATGGTGTTTCTGTGTAAACAGAAATCTGCAAGTAATTTTCTGGCAGTATGCTGTGATTATCAATGGCAATGTATTTTCTCAGATTCAGTAGGGGGTACAGTAATATTCATAAATTGTATACTCTTAATAGCAATAAATAAAAGTTACTTTTCTTTCATCAAATATTTATATGAAACGACATAACAATACTTTTTCTACGCTGTAGGTTTTATGTTCTGTCTTAACAACAATTTAAACAAATCATGCATAATTGATTTTAAATGATGAAACATGCATTATATTTGCATATATTGTAACTTGCAGAATTGTGGACATCCAAAAAACTAAAATATTAGAAATATAAATAAATTTAGGAGTAGAATCATTTGTGTTGCAGTATGTGAGCATAGTTTAAGGAGCTTTAATTTTTAAAGCCTGAATATAAAGACATGGAGTACAGTTCTGTATTTTTTGCAATGTATTAAATATGCAGATATAATGTCCCTCTACTGTTTTAAAAAGAGGCTGCAGAAAAACAAATAATCCAAATTAGCACTTTTTATATAATCATTTGATATGACTTCTTTGTCAGGGTTTTCCAGGCAACAACAACAACAACAACATTTATTTATATAGCACATTTTCATACAAAAAAATGTAGCTCAAAGTGCTTTACACAATGAAGAATAGAAAAATAAGAGACACAGTAAGAAAATAAAATAAGTCAACATTAATTAACATAGAATAAGAGTAAGGTCCAATGGCCAGGGGGGACAGAAAAAAACCCAAAAAACTCCAGACGGCCGGAGAAAAAAAAATAAAATCTGCAGGGATTCCAGGCCATGAGACCGCCCAGTCCCCTCTGGGCAATCTACCTAACATAAATGAAACAGTCCTCTTTGTATTTATGGTTTTCACGGAAGGATTTGATGATGATGATGATGATCACGTGGACTTCTGGCTTTTAGTCCATCAATGCTGGGGCATCATGGTGCTTTGTGTAGGTTGGTGGTGGCGCAGGGAAACCGGAAAAAAACAGAAGAGAGAGTAGGGGTCAGTACGGATTTTAGAGCCACCATGAATAGTTATTATGATGAATTGAACATATAGAGTATCAGGATTAAGATAAAGTGAAGTTATAAAAAGGCCATGTTAAAGTAAGGCAAGAAAGATGGGGACTTTGAAAGAGGCATTGAAGGGTTGAAATGAAGGCAGAACACCTCCTGGTGTACCGAGAACAACACATGAGCTCATATCCAGAAGAGTGGGATAGTCGTGTGCTTTTCATAGTGAGGAAAAGTTGGAGAGATGACAGTATGCCAGTCATTAGCCTGTTTAGCTTGTTAGATGGCAGTGTATGGAAACTGAGTGGGAGAAGTGCTGTTTTAGGACAGATTTCACAGAAGCTCCATTGAAGGCCAGAACCTTTATGTTACATAAAGGAATTAGGGACACAGTGCCACTAAGGGCTAGGAGGGACAAATATTCTGGAGTTGTTTGGTGGGAACTCGTCCCTTTTGTGTTGGCTCTGGGAAATATAACTGGAATGAAGAGAAAATAGGAATAAACACCAAAAATAAATAAACAAGTACATGATATACATTAGACTTATCAAGTAGAACAACACTATCCAAGTCACATTGTTTCTTTTATAGCAGGAGAACCAAAAAAAAAAACAGGGTTTTCGAGGCAGACCAGAAGAGTCATCACTGGTCCTCAGATGGCTCCTCCTCCACTCTAGTGTTAGAAGAGGAAGAGAAGATAGAATTCGTGTCTCATCCCTATTTGTCCCCAGGTTACTTCGTGAGCTGAGCCTTCCACACAATCTCATAGCATGCGTGTGTGTGACGATAAATACACACATTCTTAAACCCAGTTAATCTAATTCAGGATCATAGGGGGCTAGAGCAGGAAACAACTTATACAATTATAATGTGTTAGGTTACAAGTAATATTTTTATAGCGCATAGAATCTCAATAAATTATCAAAACTACCACTCATAAAAATACTGAAATTTACTGTATAGTGGTGAGGATGAGCAGGAACATTAAGTATTTAATTATGTTGTATATGTCCAGTATTGTTTTGAGCATTCAACCCTCGGGAAAATCTGTTATGCCAGTGCCTTGGATGGGGAATCTGTGGAATGTTTTGTTACTCCATCTATACATTTTAGATAAAAACACTGAATGTGCCACAGAACGGTATTCTTTATGCCTACCGTGAATGTTTTGCCTGTTAGTAATGGGCCAAAAAAGTATTATTTGTGCATTTTGTAATCATTTCTTATTTATCTATTTCATATACCATCCACCATTGTGGACTCATCACTATCAACTTTCAGACAGTGTTCTGAAGCCATTAACAAGGCTAACAGAATGTTAGGTTATACAGTGCGATGTGTAGTGCAACTTCAAGCAGGTTTGGCTGAAGCTTTGTAACACACTGGTGAGGTCTCATCTGGAGTACTGTGTGCTGCTTTGGTCCCCAGACTACAAAAAGGATATATCAGCACTAGAAAAAGGTCCAGAGAAGAGCGACTAGGCTGATCTCAGGACTGCAGGGTAGGAGTTAAAATGAAAGATTAAAAGATCTGCGCCTTTACAGTTTAAGCAAAAGGAGATTAAGAGGAGACACGACTGAAGTGTTCAAAATTATGAAGGGAATTAGTCCAGTGGATTTAGACGATTATTTTAAAAATAATTTTCACACATTGTACCAATTGTCTGGTAGGCAGTAGGATTTTAGGGACTTTCAAAACTTGATTGATGTTGTTTTGGAGGAATTAAGTGGATAGGAATGCCAAGCTTTGTTCGGCGGAATGCTTTATTCTCGTCTAAATCTTTCTAATGATTTATTAAGTATTTGGTATTCTGGTTTATAGGAAAATTATGCAGTCAATTGTTTTTGTCACATATTACTAGTTGATGTCGGCGGCAAAGTATTAGCATTCAGCATCTTTAAAAAAAGGTGAATGTTTTATGTTTTATAATGTGTGATTGAGATAGTAAATGTCCACCGTGGGTCTGAATTTAGAGGAAGCGATTTAGAATAACTGCATTCAAATTTTAATTTCTATCATAACTCCAGTGATTCACCATTTGATAGAAGGAGTAGGGTCCTCGCATTTTTCAAAGCTACAATAATGTGTTGTGGCAGTAATAGATTGAGAAGTAGTGTGGTACTTATGCACCGCGCTTTCATGTGTCACAAGTGTGCAGACTTTCTGCTTACTTATCTCTAATCCTGTCAAATAAATGTGATTTAACATAAAAATGGCCTCATTCAAAAAGCTGAGCAGTCTGGTAGCCTGACACATTGTTAGCAAACAAGACTTAATGTACCGACAATACTGTAATGGCACACTTTTTCTTTTTTCACTCAAAAAATGGCTGTTATGTACACATTGTGCTTCTAATGGATTGATCAAAAAAGTTTAGATTTTGTCTAAATTGTCTGAAATCTTTTCTTTTCCTTATGTGGTATTCAACTTGGTTGTAAAATCCTACTTGTGTGTGATTACTTTTTGCTCAGCAAAGTTTAATATATCACATTTACATACTGAGTCAAGTTGTCAAGAAGAAACCTCACAGATCTAGGGTCCTGAATTTGATTGCTAGTCCATTGCCCTTACGTAAATAGTTTATTTGGAGAGTAGAAGGTCTGACAATTTATATGAATAAGAGATTTCAGTTTTTGACTTTTACTAAATTTGCAGACCTTTATGAAAACATGTTTTCAATTGTCATTATAGGTAATAATGTGTTGATTGAAAGGCAACAATAGGAAATTTAATGATTTAAAAGTTGATAGCACAATAAAGCAAGTGTGCAGCAAGTCAAGAGGTGTGAATACTTTTTGTTTTCAACTATATAAAAACACCCATCCCATGGCAGACTGTGTGGAGTCTGCACATTCATTCCATTTCTGCATGTGTTTTTCACTGGTGTTACGGTTTTCCACCCATGTGGCCCTTTAACACACTGTGTTTATGTGCGCGTGTGTAGAAGTGAGCCTTGCAGTGTCAAAGCGTGCCCCTCCACTTCACCAGATATTACCATATTGGACTCTCACCCTAGTGACCCCATACTGGATTTAGGTTCGATAGTGGTTGGGTGGAAGACTTAAAGATGTTTGAAATATTTAACTTGTAACATTCTTTTTATGGTTTCTCTTTTACTTTATATATAGAGATTTACTATAAACCTAGCAATTTCTTCATATCAGAAAAGCACTTGTCTGTAATTAGACCTAATATTTATTGCTTTACAGTGTATACGTCCTTAATATGCATATACATTTTGTTGAAGAATCTTAGAGAGATAATGTATGATCTAAGTATAAAGGTCTTCTTTCTGTGTTACACAAAAGTATTTCTTAAGGTGAAATTTGTGTAAGAAATACTGTATAATATACTTAATGAGAGCTATTTCAATATTATCCTTTGAAGCTGATAAATATTAAGAATAACTTGGGCCAAAAGCAAGATGCATTTTGGTGATTTTTTGTGTGTCTTTCAACAAACAAACTCTAAGAATTTTGTATCTTTCACACATTATTGTTATTCCATTGTTATTTTCTATACTAGTATTTTATAGTTATACAGTGTACAGTATGTTACAGCATCAACCATTTGTTTATCTTTAAGAGATTAATGAGATTATTTTGGATAATAAACTATCTCTATTAAAAAAAAATAATAATATGTAAATATTTATTTTACAAGTTTAAACTTTTTAGCAACTATCATAACAAAAATCCACAAAAACAATTACCATGCACCCATCAAAATTCTGCCAGAAATTCAATCAAAATTTTAATTTTAACTTGTCTACATTGATATAGAATGACTATTTCCCCCTGTGAATATTTCAGAATCTTCAGTCTTATCCTTTGCATTATAATAAGCAAATTCTAGATTTAACCTTGAGATAGCATTCAGCTTACAAATTAAATCTATTTCAGTCTTTAATTTTCCAGACTGTTTATTGTTCACTCTCTTTAATATTGTTAATTTTGTATGTTCTAAAAAGACACTGAATAACTATTCTGTTGGTCAACCTTCTACTTAATTATCAAAGGACATTTCATAAAATGTATTTGTCCATAAGAAAATAGTGTCATTTACTGGAAGTGTATTTATTATTTTTAAAAAAGGAATGTGTGGCAATATAAACATTCAATTCTTCATTTCAAATCCCTTGCTCTTTTATGGAACCTTTATAATTTTATTTTAGCAGTGTAAAAGACGAATCAGGACACAACATAAAGGTTTGGGGTTTCCGGCCCCGTATACTGTACAATTCTCCACAGTACAAAGCAAAAGGGTCAAAATACATAAACAAAATTCATGTGTATGCACGACACCGAATCATGGCGTCGGCAGCCATTTTATGAAGAAGGAGCTGGAAGTGGAGGAATGCTGGGAAGGAACCGTGGGGGAAGATGGGATCGATGACGTCAGGAACAATGGAGGAGGAAGGGCGGAAGTAACGTACTGCGGGCAAACCCGGCTTATGGTGGCGGAGCATCTTTTTTTCTGTAAGAAAGCAAAGGAAAAAGGTTAGTACCCCGCCATTCCCTGCCGGCGAATGTCTTCCCAAGTGTGTTAAGATCCGTCCATGGTCTCCTACTCGTGCGTGTGTGACAGCAGATATGACAACCTGTAGAACTCCCAGTCTCTATCTCCATGATGTATCACAGACATTTTGTAGTTGTGTGAATTGAAACAGTTGCTGTGTCACGTATACTGCTAAGGTTTTCTTACGTGTCTGTCAAAGGTGCATTTCTTATCTATCTGTGCTTATTCTCGATATTGAACTAATTTGACATTGTATTCTAGTTATCTCTAGAAATGCCTAAAAAGGTTCCTGTCATTAATAGTACCATGGTTTGTTTACTCTATAAAATAACAAAACACAAGTACAGGGAACAGAACATATTTAAAGAAGTGAAAATAGATAAAGCTCCAATGTCCTTATTTCTGGTTTTGTCATATCTCCTCTTCTTTCTGTCATTGAGCCCAAACTCTCCTTCCAGCTTTAGACATGATTAGTGCCCAAAAAGTAATCCACAGGTCCTGATATTGTTAATCTCCGGGTCTCTAAAGCCACTCACAATCTGGCCCAAATTTTTCAGCTCAAGAGTAATGGCCACCTCTAAGTCTTCACCCTTAAAACTGCATCTGGTTGCCCATTTAACATCAAAACCTTTATAATACAATAAGCTGTTGCCACACTATCTCTAAATGAAAAGTAACATTTTTTTTTTTACAAAAACGGTAATGAAACCATGACAACTCATTAAAAAGATTATATTGTCTACTGTAAGGGAAAAGAAAAAAGTGTTTTAAATTGCCTTTCTGTTATGCTAGGACAGCTTGACTTCATTTGTACCTGCATACTTTTTATTAGGAAATGAGATCATATAATATCATTTAGCTTTGTGCTTTCTTCTGTGATAACAGCTACATATAAGAACTTCTATTCTATAAACCGAATGTTTAGACAAGTCTTTTAATGATTAGCTATTTTGGGACCTTTGGATGTTATTTAATGGCAGAAGGGTATTGCTAGAATACACTACAATACAATACATTTTATTTTTGTATAGCCCAAAATGCCACAAGAAGTGCCACAATGGACTTTAACAGGCCCTGCCTTTAGACAGCCCCCCAGCCTTGATTCTCTAAGAAGACATGAAAAAACTCCACCCAAAAAAACCTTTGTAGGGAAAACAAAATGGAAGAAACCTTGGGAAAGGCAGTTCAAAGAGAGACTCCTTTCCAGGTAGGTTGGGTGTGCAGTGGGTGTCGAAATTTTATCTGAGTGCCCATTGGTGAGATTAAAATGTTAACTTGCTACTATATGTAAATTAACCTAAATGATAACAGGAGCTCTTAAGACTAACCAAACTTTCTATGGAGAGCCTTTGTGCTCACATAGTGAGTTACCACCAGCTGGTATAAATAAATGATTTCTTTGGATTTTATTTATAATGAAGACTTTTTTATTTACTAAGTACCGTATTTACTCATGTACCACACACCCTAATGTAAGACGCGCACCCTAATTTTTACAAAGAAAAGCGCAAAAATCGTTTTTCCCGGGTGTACGATGCGTGTTGTGATTGTATAGGAAGCATTTGGAGAGAGAAAGAGTGAGAAAGGGAGAGTGCAAGTGCGCGAGCAAGAGAGAGAGAGAAAGAGTGTGTGAGAGAGAGAGAGTGTGAGTGCACGAGCAAGAGAGAGAGCGCGAGTGTGCAAGCAAACCCAAACAAGAAGTAAACATTACAGAATTACATTTCCTCGTGTATGATGCGCACCTGATTTTCTAATGCAAATTTTCGGGGAAAAATGTGAACGTGGTACATGCGTAAATACGGTATTTTCTACAACATCTACATATTCATTGATTGAAAGTATGTTGTAGCCTTATGCTAAAATCATTTCAATTAATTTTGCCCCTCATGAAGTAACACTCAGTAACTGAAAATGACAAAGTAAAAACAAATTCTTATGAATTTTTGGAAATTTATTAAAAAATAAAAGATGCAATTTTATCACACTGACAAAGCATTCAGAGCCTTCACTCAGTGCTTTGTTGATGCCACTTTGGTAGCCAATTCAACCTGGAGTCTTCTTAGGTCTTTGCACACCTTCGTTTAGAAATGTACTGCCATTATTCTCAGAAGATCCTCTCAAGTTCCATCAGTTTGGATGAAGACCATCAGTGGAGAGCTATTTTCAGGTTTCTCCAGAGATGTTCAGCTGGGTTAAAGTCTGGGATGTAGTTGGGCAATTGAAGAACATTCACAGAGTTGACCCTAAGAATAGTATTATGCAGGGGATAAACAGTGGCTGGTTTCCTCCTCTAGAACTGACTGCCTAATAGTTCAGGAATTGAGGCCAGATAGTTCAATCATGGTTTCATCAGACCAGAGAATAGTCTGAGAGTCCTTTAAGTGTCTTTTTGTGTGTCATTTAAGTGTCTTTTCCACCCAGGGTTTCATGTGGAGTTTGTCTGTTCTGCCTTAAAGTCCAGATTAGGCGATAACTGCAGTGGTGGATGTCCTTTAAGAAGTTTCTGCCATCTCCACACATGTTCTTTGGATTTCAGCCAGAATGACCATTGGGTTACATCATGTCTCATCAAGGCCGTTCTTTCCCAATTACTCAGTTTGGCAAGGAATCATGGTTGTTTCAAACTTATTTAATTTTAGAATTGTGGAAACCTCTGCCTGCGGTGGGCTGGTGTCCTGCCCGGGTTTTGTTTCCTGCCTTGCACCCTGTGTTGGTTGGGATTGGCTCCAGAAGACCCCCGTGACCCTGTAGTTAGTATATAGTGGGCTGGATAATGGATGGATAGATGGATGAAAACCACTGTGATTGTGGGGACCTTCAATTTAAGTTTTTTGTAGCATTCCCCAAATCGGGACCTTGATATATTCCTGTCATTCAATTTCAACCCCCTCGTTTAGCTTTTTTTGTGATATAGAGTGTCAGCTATGGGACCTCATGTAGACAGGTGTGTGCCTTTCTAATCAAATTCAATTAATTGAATTGGCCACAGGTGGACTCAGTGAGTCTCATGAGAATAGGATGCATCTCATTTAGTGTCATAGCAAAGGGTCTAAATACTTGTGTCAAAATATTTCAGATTTTATTTTTAATAAATTTGCAAAAATTTTTAAAATCCGGTATTCACTTTTTTCATTCTGAGGTATTGAGTGTTTTTTGAAGTGGGTTAAAAATGTGAGTGAGTCTGAACACTTTAAGAAGGCTTTGTATATAAATTTATGCTAAACAAAAAAAATATATATTTTGCCTTGTTACTCAAAAAGGTTTTGAAAAATAGAAGTGTTAGCAATTCAGTAAAGTTAACAAAATATTTATAATTTTAGCGATTACAACTGTTTATGTGATGAACACTATGAATTCAAATTCTCTTACTACAATTGTGATAGAAATTAAGGCCTAGGCAAACCGTTACCTACACTCAGTATGAAGAAACTGAAAAGTTTCCAGTATGTTAAGACTAATGTGGAGAAAACAATAGCTGAACTAAACTATGACAAAAACTAAGGAAAATGTGCAATATGTTGTAACTTTAACACCTAAACCAACAGCTGTCACAGTGTACTGTAAAAAGTATTAAAAGTAATATAAACATCTTTCTTACCATGTAAACAAATGATGTATTTTTTGAGTCTTGTGTGCCAAATATCTTAGTCAGAAAGTATTTCTAAAGATTGCTAATGAGAAACCTGTGTACTCAAATGGACTAAATTTCATAAAAAGATGCCTTTAATACCTGCTCGGAGCAGGTTTGTTCTATGTAAACAATGATTAGCTCACACACTTAATCAGTTTCCGTGCATGGAATTCATTCAGTCATGGCTTCACCATTCATGAATGAGCAACCAATTGATATCGGTGCACAAATTATAAGAAGAGAATTTCATATAGAGAGGGTTTTGCGCAATCGTCAAGATCCTTTATTGCTTCCGGAGGAAATTCTTTTTGAAAGATACCGCTTTAGTCGAGGGGGAATTTATTTATTAGCACCTTATATTCAAAGTCAAACTAGGTGAAGTCGGGCTCTTACAACCACACAGACAGTATGCATTGCTTTGAGGTTTTTTGCAAGCGGGACTTTTTTTATATAATGCAGGCGATGTGGAAAATCTATCAAAAAGTGCAATTTGTAAAGTCTGTTTGGCTCTGAAATATTTCTTTCGGGTTTTCATATTGTTTCCTGGACACCTGCATGTGCAGACAATAAAAGAGGTGTTTCATGCCATTGCAGGTGAGTAATATACAGGCAAAAACACCAACAGTTAACATAAAGAATCTCACAATCAGCCTAACATTCTTATTACCCAGGATTTCCAAATGTGATTGGGGCACATGGGACTGATCAGAGTGGAGTTTGATCAAACATTATTTGGAAACTGTACCTCTCCTTTTGATGAATAATCAGACACAGTGTCTTTATCAAATATTTGACCATCGTCAATATCTCGTTGGTCAGACACAGGTTCTAGGGATATGACATTCCCTGCAACTGACCCAACAAAAAAAAGAGGGCTATATGGAACATACCTATGGCACACATGGAGGACAAATATATGCAATGACCATCCTTTACCAGAAATGAAGTGACCACTGCATCCTGCCACTGGTTCTGAGGAGGACCTTCCTCCTGGAATGCTCTCAGAAACTGGGCAATGGGTATTTTGCTGGAGAGCCAACTCTTCTGCAGGGGTTAGGTCTGGACCGCATGGACCTCCACCTGTTTGTGCTTGGCTGCCTTCTTATTAGCTTTAAAATTAATGTTTTTTATATTATATATGATTCTTTATGTCAACAATTCTTTAAATAATTATATACCAATATTAAGTATATTCTTGTACTTCACTTTAACCTGTTCCTATGTTCTCCTTGCGCTCACGTTTGATCTGGAATTATGACATATTAAATAATAATTAATCTGACACATAGGAAATGAAATGCTGCATTCAGTAAGTATAATGCACTCTACTTAGCGTTTAATTTGTCGGCCACTTTTTGCCAGCCGTCTTTTCTGGTTTGGGCTGCTTTTGCAGTGTTAGACCTTGTGCATATTAAATCTTGAAATTCTTCATATCCTTCAAATAAAAGGTCCTGCTCCGCTTGTGTGAAAAAAAAATTTGGGCGTTCTTTCGTCATTTTGTTACAGCCTATCAAAGACTTGCTGATCATGTTTTCTATATATGGGCTTTTCAATCAGCGCGGGCGCGCACATTCATCTCAGATGATTAGATCCAGCTAGACTAATCTATTACACAGCTGCGTTTGAAAAAATGACTTTGAGTTTCACCGGCATTAACTCATCCAAGATGAGGCATTTGATCTTGGATCATTTAAGCGACATACGGAAAATACCCCCTAGTCTGATTAAACAAAGATCAAAACCCTTTTGTACAAGTTTTTTTTGTTTAATTGGAAGTCTTCCCCTATCATTTTTAAAGTGTGGATCACATTTGCCAAGTGCCTAAGAACCAGAAAGCAGACACACAAAATGATGGAGCCAAAAGAAAAAAAGAGCCAAATAATGGGAAAGTGTTCTTATCACCAAAAAAATGCTAAAATTATTCAGACATAAATCAATAACAGTAAGGTACAAAAAGTATTCAAAAAGAGGCAAACCTGATCCTAAAAGATTCCAAACACTTTGAACTCATTTGGATACAAAATATGTAATATTAGGGAGTAAACACAACCTTGCTGGGCAGGTACATTAAAAAACGTTAAATATTATAAAGCAGATGTAAATTTCACGTGTTATGTTAAATTGACAAGAAAATTGCTCAAGCACTGAAACTCTAATTCTGCTTTAAAGAACAGCGAAACTACAGGTCTTCTGGTCCTTCTCTTATAAAATCACATAAGTCACTTGTGTTTGCCTTTTACAGATCTAACTGAAAAAGTTTAGCTACTTTAAGCTCATGGAAATGTGTCTTTTAAACTAAACTGTGTTTCTGCTGCCAGGAAATTTACATCCTAATGGAATTATTAGTATTTCAGACATTTTTTCGAAATAAGCAAGTGTTGGCCAGCAAAATTCAGCAAAGTGTTTTTAGCTTCTGGGTTGACCGGTGATCTTCGTTGCTGAATATTTTCATGAAAATTCACTGCACGGACAGCTTAAGCAAGCATTTTTTTGCACTGTGCCCTCTAATGTTTTGCAAGGATAGAGTAACATCACAAATATGTAGCAGCCAAGTATAGACCTTTGTCACAGGTTTAATGTAAATGAACTCCACCTTAGATTTTACTTCACTGCTCAATCCCATTCGTGCATGCATGAAGTCACTACCCAATGTGTAGTCCAGCCAGATTTACACCCTGCACACTTAAAAAATAATTAAATAAAACTTGTGTTTTTTTATAATGGGTACAGTAGCTGACCAAAATGAGAATATTGTGAGTACTGCCTCTTAATATAATACTGTTCCCTCTTTGTTCATTCACTCGACGTTGTACCAATGACGAATTTGTATGTTGTCTAAATTCATGTGCAGTTAGCCATGTGGTGCAACAACGAGTGAAAAAAACCTTAAAGGAGTCCTTACCCATTCCCAAGTCAGAAAACACATGAGACATTGTGAAATAATAACAAAAGATTTATTACTATTTACAAGGCATTTGTAACCTTTCAATGAAATACAAAAGTGCAAACCATTGACATAGATTGGAAAAAACAAAACATACCAGCTTCAAATAATAAAATGGCATAATCTGGAGACTGGACTCTGTGAATTCAATGAATATATATATTCAATCGGGGTGAGTCAAAATTATGCTAACACTAAGGATACTTCCTTCTATATATATATATATATATATATATATACTTACTAGCAAAATACCCGTGCTTCGTAGCGGTGAAGTACTGCCTTAAAATTTTTATTAAGAAGAAAATTAAAAATTTTAAACTGAGGGAAAATATACCAATAATTATTTGTTAAAGATCTCTTTGTATACCACATTGTCAGTTCGGCCCTCCGGTTGTAATATGACCAAGCTGTGCGCTGAGCTTACTCTTGAGCATGCAACGTACAGTTGGCCATGTGAAAAGTAATCTTGTCTCAAATCCCACAGCTTGGATTCATGCTGTCATATTCAGTTTGAGTTTCATGGTTTGTTTCAATTACGACAGTATTTGTAGGACTTGTGTTGAAGTGACATTCAGCATCTGTCAAGCGTTGTAAGCACACAACCTGTTTCATCAATAACTTCACATCCAGCTTTTGAGAGTTTAAACATTCATAAACATCAAAGTGTCCACTACTGAAATAGTCACCTGTGAATCTAAGATGTTTAAGAGGCATTGGCTGTTGTCGAAAGGTGTAAAATATTTGGCCATTTCGGTACACTTGAAAGTGACAACTGAACAATTCAGCGGAAGGCATCAACTCACATGCAGAACCATAGACGAAGGGCTTAAGCATTTCACTCTTATAGTGCTCCTGTGTAGTATAATTATCTCCAGTACCGTCATCAGTCCACACCTTGAACCTGTCCCAGTCATTCAATACATAAGGCACAATGTTCCTCCGGATATCAAGAGGGAGCCTGATATGGCCGTGCAATATGTAACAAAGAGAATGGAAAAGGTAGGTGCCATCTCCGGGCATGGAAACCACTTGTTAAGTGACAGTTCTTTGATCGATGGTGACCACCTCGATAGACATGTTAATGGGAGTACGGTTGGAACAATAAAGGAAATGGGTACCTGAACAATGTAAAGTAAGTCTAAAATACCTACACAATAACTATAATCGTAATAAATGAACAATAAAACAGCAGAGAAGCCGTGGATTAAATAAAAAAGCTGTAGTTATCAGCAGGGACACGTGAATCCCGTGGCGAAACAAGGAAGGGAATGTAGAGTCCGGAGCGACGGACGGCCTTATATAGGCAGGCAGCCAACAACGTGGGAAGCGTTGGAATGGGGGACCCAACGCTGCCTCACACAGTGACTGAGCTGCAGGCTATGGATGTATATATGTACGTAAGTAGGATTCAGTTAGCGTTGGGAACCCGCGTACCAAATTTCTTGAAGATGGGCCCATAAGTAACAAAGACCGTTGGAAAGTTCAATATGGCGGCCGACAGTGGCGTTATACCACCGAAATAAGTGTGTACATTGGTTTCAGTTAGCGCAGGGAAGCCGGCTACCAATTTTCGTTAAGATGGGGCCATAAATAAGAAAGTTCAACATGGCGGACATTGTCGACCGTTATGACTGTTACGCGTAAAATTTCGAAATGAAACCTGCTTAACTTTTGTAAGTAAGCTATAAGGAATTAGCCTGTCAAATTTCAGCCTTCTACCTACACGGGAAGTTGGAGAATTAGTGTTGAGTGAGTGAATGAGTGAGTGAGTGAGTGAGTGAGTGAGTGAGTGAGTGAGTCAGTCAGTCAGTCAGTCAGTCAGTCAGTCAGTGAGGGCTTTGCCTTTTATTAGTATAGATATACAATTTTTGTGGACAATTTGGTAGATGTGTTGAACATGTTGGCAAACAGGTTGAGACATTTCTGTAATTTATATGCCACATATTAAGTATGATTTGCGAATAAATTGTTTCTGCCATTCAAATGTTAACATAATTTTGACTCAATATATATTATTTATTCCTTTTTTGTTGAGATTTGTTGCATTTGTTTGCACTTATCATTCCATCTGCACTTTTATTGTTAGAAACACAGAGGTACAGTGGTTAGCACTGCTGCCTCACAGCTCAGGTCACATTTTTGGCACTAATAATTGATCTAGCATATTTGGCAGATGCTTTCCAGGTCCTCAGAGGCACTAAAAAGACAATTGCATCACAATAATCCAGTCAAAACTGTATTTTACTGCAAAGGTCATTGTACATTTTAAGCAGGGCTACAAAATATAAGTATATTTGATGCTCCCAGAATGCTTATGCATTCAAGGTCAATAATCTAAAAGTTAAATTGCCCTCAGTTTAATGTTTATTGTAATTCTGTAATTCTCCTCGGCCTCTTTTGACACATTATGCAGATATATTAAGTACCAGGACTTCAAACCGCTGACCCTTTTTACTTGACTGCCTTTGAAGATGTGAGGTTTTATCAGGTTAGGTTTCTCAAATCAACAAGTAACTGCATTATTTATTTATATTTGCTTCATGTTAATTGAAAATTTTGCTCTTGCCTTCAGTTCTGCGGCTTTTTGTCACTTTCTTAATCTAGCCATCTATAAAGTGCTTTTTATATCCATTTATTACATAGTGTCGCAGATGGCTGGGGGGACGACCCGGCCGGAATGTCTTGGAGAGCCCTGAACTTCAGAGACTTCCGTCACAGCAGGAAGTGCTGGGGGGAAGAGGAGCAGGGATACCGATGTGCTTCCGGGGATACAGCTGGCACTTCCGCCACACGGGGGCATGTCGGTGGGAGATTGCAGGGAAACACCTGGAGCACATCCGGGTATGAATAAAAGGGGCCGCCTCCCTTCATTCGAGGCTGGAGTTGGGAGAGAAGGAAGGACAAGGTCTGGAAGGAGACGTGGAGGCGGCCTGAAGAATGAAGGCATTGTGCGGTGTTGGCCAGGACTTTGGGGACTCTAGGGGTTTGTGAGCACTGAAGTGTAAATAATAGAATGTATAATAAACGTGTGTGGGGTGATTCAAACATGTCTGCCTGTCTGTGTACGGGTCATAGTCCACAATAGCATCCCAGATGGGACTTCTCGCCTGTTCCAAGGCGGGGAGCCCTGTTACAAAATAATTTTGTGGACGGCCCGGAGCAACGGGCACCCCCGCACACTTTTCCGCGGGCACAGAGTGCTCACGGCCCCGAGAAGAAAGGAGAACCTACAGACCGCCGTGGTCAGATCCTTACCTGGTGCGAGAAACCACCGACGGGTGTTCTAGGAGTGCAGGGGGCTCCCATGGGCGTGCTGCCACTGAGGGTGCCCGGGATGGTGCGGTGTTGAAGAGGGCCATGCTTAGGCAGCTGCCTCGGACAGACAGGACCTGGGAGATGAGTTCTTTGCTCTACGGCGGCCATGCCTGGGGGGCCGAGTTTCTTTTTGGTTTTGCAGGCAGGGGCTGCCCGGATCTGCGTCAGTGGCAGACATGTGCTGCTCCGCGGGGCTTTCCAGACGCGGCAGTAGCAGCAGGGGCTGCGGAGATGGAATTGCTGCAGCTCAGAAAGCCGACTCATCACCGCACCAGAAGGAGGAGAGCCAAGATGGCCGCGGACCGGAAATCCCACCCCGTGACACGCATGCAATTGGACGGTGTGTCTTCAGTGCCCGCCGATGACTGGAGAGAGGCGGGACAAAGGAATGTCCGTCACATGCCAGGGAGAGACCCGATTGGGCCGGAGGAAGAGGTCCACAGGAAGTCGCCGGTGTGTGTTGCTGACAGACAGGTGAGCTCACCGTCGGCTAACTTCCTGTCCTTGCCGGCTGCTCTGTCGGAGCTGGAGGCCTGCCTTCAGTCCGCAGGGCAGCAATTGTTGCAGGTGCTGTGTGCCCTCTGGGCAGAGTTGCTGAAGCAGGAGAGAACGGCGGTCGCGTCACTGGAGCTGCTGCGAGAGTGGACAGAACGGCACATCTCTGGATTCTTCAACCGGAGAAGTACGATGGGGGTAGTGACTATAGCTGACCCCGTACAGCATAAAGGAGAGTCCACCGAAGTTGGTCGTGATGTGAATGACTGGCATCGTGGACGCGGCAGTGAGTGTTGTGCGTGAGGTGAGGGGAGAGAGATCACAGGGGCTGGCAGGACGAGGGCTGATGAGTGCCCTTGGTCCTAGCACTCTGCGGTTTCCCGTCGTTCTGCATGGACGCAGATGGGGCTGGATCTGAGCCTTTGCCATTCACAGACCTAGACCGTCACGGCGTTCAAGAGTAAAGGGAGGAATCGAGGGGAGAATGGCGGTTCCTCCGATAAGGGAGGATGTGAGGCAGGACGCTCACGTCCGATTGCTGGCCACCCTCTGTCGGGGGACGAGGGAATCGAGGACGTCAGCGGATAGAACAGGAATGCAGTAAGTCCCGTCTGTTGTAACAGGAGGGGCGTGGAACCCGCGGAGGGGATGCCGAAAAGGCAAGTCGCGGGGTGCCGGTCAGAGGGGGGAGCGCTGCCAGTGCATGGCACGGAGGGACGCCATGAGAGGGTGTCCAGGCAGCAGCTCTGCCCCTGTGTTTCTTTGTTTTGCAGGACCCAACCCCAGATGCGCAGTAGGACCTGCTTCGTTGGGGACCTGCCCTCTCGGGATGTGCCGCCTGGCCGGACGACTCTTCATTGGTGGTGTGGCACTGTCGCAACTGGCGGAGGCTACGGTGGTGCAAGTGACTCCGACCAAAGGAGCACGAACACCTTGGAGGGGGTGCCAAAGGAGTAGGCCCTGTGGTGCTGGATTGGACCAGGGAGCCTCAGGAGTAGGACCCACTTCGGGGATGAGCTGCCGTCACGGGATGAGTCGCTCAGCCCGACGGGTCTTCGCTGGCGGTGGGGCAGTGTCGCAGGTGGCTGGGGGGACAACCCGGCCGGGATGCCTTGGTCGAGCCCTGGACCTCAGCACTTCCATCACACCAGGAAGTGCTGGGGGGAAGAGGAGCAGGGACACCCGGAGTGCTTCCGGGGATACAGCCGGCACTTCCGCCACATGGGGGCGTGTCAGTGGGCGATTGCTGGGAAGCACCTGGAGCACATCCGGGTGTGAATAAAAGGGGCCGCCTCCCTTCATTCGAGGCTGGAGTCGGGACAGAAGGAAGGACAAGGTCTGGAAGGAGACGTGGAGGCGTCCTGAAGAGTGAAGGCATTGTGTAGTGTTGGCCAGAACTTTGGAGACTCTAGGGGTTTGTGAGCACTGAAGTGTAAATAATAGAATGCATAATAAATGTGTGTGGGTGATTCAAACGTGTCTGCCTGTCTGTGTCCAGGTCATAGTCCACAATAGTCTTTCATCTATATCTATCTACAGTATCCATCTATCTACCTATGTATTTTCTCTTGACTTATATGTGAAGCGCCTCACATGCTTATTAAAATGTGCCTTTTTGGAAAACAGCACAACCAGCATGCCCTCATGCTATTTAATCTGAGGAGGTCTCCTCTTTTGTCTTTCTAATAGCCATTTACAAAAGCTGATGTGTTATACTTGCTGTCCTGGCCTGTACAAAGAGTTCGAAACAATGTGAGAACAATAGAATTACCTTTGCTGTGGCAGCAAGAGGACAATTTCTTCCTTTGAGCGGTGAAGATATGGAGTGATATGGAAAGTGACATTTCAGTGCATTTCATTTCTAATTTCATTATCCATTAAATCTCATACATTAATTATTTCTGCTTTTGGCAACTGGTACTTTGATATGTATCAAAAGGATTTGCATAGTCCCTAAATGCTCTTTCAATTTTAATTTCTCTGCCATATCAGTGATGAACTAGCAGTATTGCTATTGTATCTAGTAATACAGGATTTGGGATTAACTACCACTTATTATTGCTGCCTTTAAGCCATTTGTTTCTACAGAAAGCCTGTAGCTGTAGCCCTGTGAATATTAAATTTCAGTCTACATGAGAGTAGTGATAGGAATGATCACACATTACTTCTATGAAACTTCATTTGAAGAGGGGTGTATTTGTAAGATGCATAACGTGTGGGCATTGTAGAGTGCTGGCTTGGTTTGAAGTTGTGCTTTGCAGCATTATTTTTTTATTTCAAGCACAATGAGATTGTTGTACCTAATGTGCATGGGTATGTGTGTCCATTCTTTATTTTATCAGCTAAATTGCACATTAGAATATTATCTGAATACATTTCCTGGTAGGCATTACTGAGCTTAGTACTGGGGTTTCAATTATCAGGAGTTAAATGGCTGATTAACCTCAACATGTTTTGACTGCCGTTATCTTTATATATAATATGCTACCATGGATGTCTGTTTGTCTGTCCAGGATTTAAATCACCTGTAGCTTGTAAACCTATTGACCTGAATTTTGGTACACATATGCTATGTGATGTCTACTATCCTCTTTCAGCGTGATGATTGACCTCCAAGGTTTTTCCTCTTTTTATTTTTACTTTATTTTATTGTTGAATCCAGTAGGGTGGGCGTACTGCACATGCGTATGGGTGCTGTTCTCATCCCTACCATCATCGCCGTCACTTCACTTTGCTTCCTTCATATCTTAAATCATTCTTGAGGCAGATTGAAGACTTCAGTGCCAGCTTAAGTGAAAAATTAAAGAAAAAGTATTAAGTAAGTGCAACACAAACAATGACTTAATCAGTTTTAACGCAAAAAGATGCCGATGAAAGAAAAGACGAAGCGGGCCACTATGGTGGAGAAAGGAAGAGCTGCTCAGGAAGCAGTGGGCACAAACTCACCAAAAGAAGAATGGAAAAACATAGTTTGGTCTGATAAGACTTGATTTCTAAGAACACACAGATGGTGTGTTAGAAAATGGCACCAAAAGTATTAATCCATGCGCCCAACCTGCCTTGTGTCAACCGCACATGCTCGTGGTGGTGCTATAATGGTGTGAGAAATTTTTTCTTTGCACGCTTCAGTCCCATTATTACCAATTGGTCATCACTTGAATGTCACGGCCTGTCTGAGTATTGCTGTTGACCATGTGCACGGGCACAATTTAACCATCTTCTAATGGCTACTTCCAGCATGACAAGGCACCATGTCACAAAACAAAACTCATCATAAACTGGTTTCATGAACATGACAATGAGTTTAGTGCTCTTCAGGTGCCTTCCCAGTTAATTATTGACAAAGTCAAAATGCCAAGCTTTTTGAAAAAAGATTTTAGAATTACAGAGACAATTGACAAAATGGTGTTTTGAATCCACAAACTCAAATGAAGAAATGCCTGGAACAGTGACCTTTAAACCCATTGCAGTACTGCTAACGTGGCTGTCCTAACGATGTGATGGCAAAACTGGCCACGATGTAAATAGCCAAAATAGCAGTACAGTGGTACCTCTGGTCATGACCGTAATTCGTTATAAAACTCTGGACGTGACCCGAGTAATTTCCCCATAAGATTGTATGTAAATACAATGAATCTATTCCAGACCATATGAACTGTATATAAATATATATTTTTTAAGCACAAAAATAGTTAATTATACCATAGAATACACAGTGTAATAGTAAACTAAATGTAAAAACATTGAATAACACTGAGAAAACCTTGAACAACAGAGAAAACTAACATTGTAAGAGTTTGTGCTAGACCCTTACGAACCGCTCACTGTAAACACTTTTGTATGAGATTTAAGCACATGGAAAAAAAATGAAATGCCACTTCCCTTTCAAACCATCCTCTACTGGCTTTACATTCCTCACCTTTGCCATTTGAAGAAGCATTTTTTTCATCAAATCGCCATGAATCTTCCTGGCTTTCTCATGTATGATTGCCTCGCTTACGCTATCCTCCACAAGGTGCTTCTCGTTCAACCACACTAGCAACAGTTTTTACACCTCTTCCAGCACTTGAGGCCTCTGCTTGGTTAACATTGTAACTCATTTTGCAACATCAGCTGCTTTGTTAGGCCCTGTAAATGCAAACAAAAGAAAATGGAACACATAGAATGGGAAATCATTGGCGCTTACGAATGCATGTAGGGAAACTGGCCGCCAGTGTTTTTGTTCGCCACCAGAGCGTGTGGTTGTGAGCAGATGCAAAATTTTGGCAAACTTTTTGATCTCAACTCGATTTGTACGTGTTTGGAAAATGTTCATGACCAGAGGTTCTACTGTGTAAATGACCCAAATAAATTAATAACACCAAAAATAAAACTCCGATCACAAAAATTATGTCCAATTCAAAATCAGTGTCTTAAAGTCTCCCAAAACAAGTGCTCCAAGAGAAAAACAGATAACATTTAATAAACACCCTATTCATAACAGCGGTACTGAAATTGGTGGGGCATTAAAAATTGTTTGGAAAAGTTTTTGTTAAATGATACTGGTAAACAAAAAAGAAATGTTTACTCTATGTAGCACTTGGTAAAGAGAATGTGAACACAGGGAAATTTGTGAGAAGCATAAAGTTGAAGTAGAATAATTTCTATACGTTTTATAAAAGTGAAATTAAGGTAAAAATTAAGTCTGCCACCTTGTAGTTTACAGTGTAATGCTTTATAAGCTAGGCCATATTTATAATAAAGTGGCTGACAAGGGTCTTTTGCAGTTAAATAAGTAAAGAAGTGGTAGAAAAAAATCAACATAACTATATTGTACTATGCTCACAAATCAATAGATGCCAGTTTATTCACGGAGACACTTGGGCACTCAAAAAACTGCAAATTCGTTTCAGGCTCACCGACCCAGAGAATCGTGGCAAGACACTTGAGTACTGAGGTCACACAAGATTACTTCCTCTGTTGCTTTCCAGCTGTCAGTCAGAAAGAGGAAATCTTCTCAGCTTCAGCTTCCTCGAGCCTCACCAGCAGATGTGCCAGTGGGGCTTGAACTGTGGGCATCTGTAAGACAAGAAGAAAAGCACATTTACTCAGCACTGCTGTTATAAAACTGCACAAATGTAAAATGTAACTCCTTTTTATTGCTTTTTTTAACTTCAAGAAATACTTGGAAAGAGGAACAACAATATATTGTTAAAACATAATTCCTCACAACTCCCAGAGAGAGGGATTGTCTACACAGATATTTCTATTCCCCACACACTGATATTCTGCCTCAGACTTCTAAAGATGCATGTGTCAGGTTAGCTGGACTTAGTTAGTTAGTTGTCCAGTTGCGAGTTGGTGTTAATGTTTAGGTGTTATAATAGAACGTTAGTAGTAACGTACATTGTGATGGACTGACTCCTCATTCATGATTTGTGCCACGCACCTAGATGCTTACACATAGATTCTCTGTACCCCATCAACTGGTGTTATTGTTAACTCGCAAAATAGCCAAGCCGTTTTTCGCAGCTAATATACTATGTTCGCAGAATACTTTCCTGGAAATTCACTCTATGACAAGCTTAGGCAAACATTTTTTTTCCAAGCACCCAATGATGCCCCTTTTTTGGCGAGCATGACATCACAGGAAATGTGCACAGAACTGTCACACCTGCCTACTGTAAGATTGTTGCCAACGTGGCCATCCTGGGTCACAAGCACATAGGAAAAGAAATGTTGTGTGATATTGTTTAAAACTCACTTGTTTCTTGCAGTTATTTCAACCACCAGGGCTTTTCATTTGCTGTATCTGGTTGGTCAGTAAACTTAAAAAAAGGTAAAAATGTGTCCAAAAACCACAATGTTAAGAAACACTGACAGATTTTCAATTTCATGAGATTGAGAAAAAAAAAACTTTCAGTATTATAAGTACTGTCCACTGGATATATAACACTAATCTGTGCTGTGGCAGCGCAGCATCGCATGGCTAATTATGTATGCCATGTGCGCAGCAACAATCTCAAAACCAGCAAGCCTCAAAGGAGCACCCTCCTTCACCTTATCAGAAAACGCAGGACACACTGTGAAATAATTAAAACAAAACATGTATTACTAGGCGTAATATTATTAGGCATTTCTTTCTCCTTGATGGAAGGAGAAAGTGTGTAGCATCTGTACAGATACGTGGGAAACAAAAGAAAAGTTCCAGATGCGCCTGGAGCTGCTGCTTCAAACAGTACATTACATTACATTACATTACAGTTTATTTTTGTATAGCCCAAAATCACACAGGAAGTGCCGCAATGGGCCTTAACAGGCCCTGCCTTTCACAGCACCCCAGCCTTGACTCTCTGAGAAGACAAGGAAAACTCCCAATAAAACCTTGTAGGAAAATGGAAGAAACCTCGGAAAGGCAGTTCAAAGAGAGACCCCTTTCCAGGTAGGTTGGGCATGCAGTGGGTGTCAAAAGTAGGGGGTCAATACAATACAATATACAGAACAGAACAATTCCTTAAGACAGCATAATAATAAAAATTTTAGAAGTACGGTTTAACAGTAGATGATATGACATAATTAGGTTT
This sequence comes from Polypterus senegalus, assembly GCF_016835505.1. Classification (NCBI taxonomy): domain Eukaryota; kingdom Metazoa; phylum Chordata; class Cladistia; order Polypteriformes; family Polypteridae; genus Polypterus; species Polypterus senegalus. The sequence continues at coordinate 24,563,383 of NC_053162.1, read as the reverse complement.
GGATATTTTTAGAGTCCTGGAGACCTCATCCATCTAGCTGCCTCCCCATTTGGCCATGCCACGGCTGAAACGTTGCTCCGATGAAAGGACCCCTCTTTCCCATGATTCCTGTGATCCTCCATCAGGGATGACTTTACCATAGGCAGGCAAACAACTTGGCAGGTGGGCCGTGGCACCAATTGCCACATTTGGGTACCGAGAAAAGAAACAGAATAGGTGAGGGTTAGTATTCAAATATAATTATCATGTTACTTATGTTATAGTGCTAATGACTAACAACAGAGATGCAGTATGTACAGTTAATCAGCAGCTCTAGTCAGGATATGCTAAACTGAAGTAGTGAGTCTTCAGCCGGGATTTAAAGGCTGAGACTGAAGGGGCATCTCTTATGGAAGCAGGAAGACCATTCCACAGTTTAGGGGCCCTGTAACTAAAAGCTCGACCTCCCACTGTTATTTTATTAATCCTTGGAATCCTAAGCAGACCGGCATCTTGAGATCTTAATGTGCGCTCAGGTTTGTAAGTCATGATAAGTTCAGACAAGTAAGCCGGACCTTGGCCATTTAATGCTTTATATGTTAAAAGGAGGATTTTGAAATCTGCCTTGAACTTAACTGGGAGCCAGTGTAAAGATTTAAGAACTGGGGTTATGTGTTCATATTTTCTTGTTCTTGTAATAATTCTTGCAGCGGCATTTTGGATTAACTGGAGGCTGTATAGAGAACAGTTTGAACAGCCAGTGAACACCGCATTGCAGTAGTCAATCCTACTAGAGATAAATGCATGAATTAATTTCTCACAATCCTGTTTATTTAGAAAGCGCCTTAATTTCCTAACATTTTTAAGATGGAAAAACATGTTTTGGACGACTTTGTATTATGCGCTTTAAATGACATGCTAGAGTCAAAGATAACTCCTAGATTGTGGGCTGATTCAGTAAAATTAATTGGGATTCCAACTGAGTTAAATGACGACAAAATATTGCTGTGATCAGCTTCATTCCCTCCAACAATTAACATCTCTGTTTTATCTGTATTTAAAGACATCCATTCCTTTAATTCACTAACACAACTAATTAAAGACAACATCGGAGAAACTTCATTTGATTTAAATGAAAGGTATAACTGGGTGTCATCTGCGTACGAGTGAAAATTAACATTATGTTTCCTAATGAGATATCCCAGTGGAAGCATGTAAAGTGAAAACAGTAAAGGTCCCAGTACTGAGCCCTGCGGGACACCATATTGAACTTCTGTGTATAATGATGGAGTATTGTCTGCACATTTCTGTACATACTGGAATCGATTTGATAAATAAGAACTGAACCAAGCGAGCACGGGGCCAGTAAGCCCAACATCGTTTTCTAGCCTGTGCAGTAAAATAGAATGGTCAATGGTGTCAAATGCTGCACTTAAGTCCAACAACATAATTACAGTAGATGGAGCCAGTCTCACATTGCCATTTCGCGGCTTAAACAATGTGTGCCAGGGGTCTCAGTTCTAAATGTACATATAAATAAATATAATTTACAAATGTATAAATATATAGAGTACAGTGAGAAAATATACAAATACCAAAAAACAGGAAAATGCATACGGCAAAAAAAAAAATCTGATTAATAAAACCCGGTGTTCGCACATGCCTATGCAACTTACCTTTATAAAACACAATCATCTTAGAAATGTCTGTGCATGAAAATGCCTTTGAATTCTGCCTGATTACTGTGCTGAAACAGCCACACATGGACTATGGTACTCAACCTCATACATATGCAATCACCATGCTACAAAACTTTATTGGGTTGCAGAGCAGCCTCCCTCCTGACGCATCAAGACCCTGTCACTGGCATTCAAGAGTATCTGGCTTCACTCCGCAACTGGTCATCAAAGTAATGCGCAGCATAATATTGCCTCTCCTCTGCGTTCTGGGCGTTGGGGAAGGCTGTAAGGCACTGTTGTCTGAGTGGGTTGCTGCTATTTCCTGGCACATGTAATGACATGATTGCTGTTACAATGAATAGTAGAGATCATATGAAAAACTGAGAGTCGCGGCAGTTACCTTATCAACAAGCCAGCCATCATGCAAAGTACCATCTTATCTACCAAAGCTACCGATTTGCCTCAAACTAAGTGAATCACTGCTGACCCTGACCACCATGTCTCATCTTGGCATAACAGATGACTTGTGCGTTAATGGAATGTAACTGCTTACAGTTAGTAAAAACAGCTTCATTTTTGCAGGGTTCCCTAATTGCAATATGAGTACAATAAATTGCTCTTATTAATAATTCTTTGCATTTATATAGTGCTTTTCTCACTACTCAAAGCACTCAGCAATTGCAGGTTAAGGGCCTTGCAGAGCAGAGTCTCTTTTGGCATTTACAGGATTCGAACCGGCAACCCTCCTAATTGCCAGTGCAGATCCCTAGCCTCAGAGCCCTCACCTCCTACTATATTATGAGAACCAGACACCGCTGCACATTGCCTTTTTATGTTGGCAAAGATATGTTATGTTTTATGTATTATATATTCCTGACCTGTCAGTTAGTTCCCTGAGAAGTGACAACAGGTAGTCCACATAAATTGACGAAAAAAACAAAAAAGTTCTTAAGTGCAAGTATACGAACTACAATACAGTCTTTACATCATAATTATAACTTTGGAGGCATAATATGTTTCTCCAATCAGTGCACATTCTAATAATGGCTTCGTGATAAGAATTATTATACCCGTGAGTCATTATTTAGCTGGTCTGGTGGCATATCCGTACTTGATCGAGGGTGTCGTCATTTTCCAGTTTCCCCAAAATGTTGCATACGCATGGGTCATAGTTGTCATAAATATGCATACATTCTTCTGTCAATCTCAACATTTGCATGGAAAGCTACTGTATGTACTCAAATTTCAAACCTTTTTTTGTACATCCGCAAGTTTTATAAATCTGACCCCCTGGTGAACTCAAGACACTGAATCTGTAAGGCAGCAGTGATTTTGTGCCACTGTGTTGGCCTATATTTAATTATATTTGTCATTTTTGAACTAGTCATCATCTTTATTAACAGTATTAGATAAATCTTTATATTTCTTTGCCCTATTTCATGTGGACTGGAGAATAAAGATATAAGAATAAAGAACATAAATATGTCTGAAGTGGGAAATATGCAAACTATAGTATACAGTAAAGAAGACATATTTGATCTCTGACATATGCAGTTAGTCAAACTAATCCCACATACAACATAACTTAAACTCCAGCTTCAGTCCTGCACTTGAATCTTAGAACTGTTTCATTACATGAATGGAACAGCTTTTGTGCAAATCTTCCACCTCCCTTGCTCTTTATTATTTCAAGGTCATACAGTATCAAATCTCAACCTTGGTTCTCCTGCCACTAAACTGCTGTGACATTCTACTGTTAAATAATACTGAGAGAAAATAGGCAATCAGCACAGTTAGGGACAACAATATCTTGAAGGTTCAGAGGATTTAAGACAGTATTTGTTATGTTGAACTGAGTGATATAACTAAATAGGACACCTCAGACAGTAAATCTCCTTCATATAAAACCTTATCAAATAGACACAGGACAGCCCTGGTTTTGCCCATTAATCGTTGCTTCATGTGGATAGTAGTGGGGCCATTTCAAATATTTCTGAACCCAAAATTGCATCAAGGAGGGCAAAATTACCTAAAAGAGTGGTTTTGTGGCAGACAAAAAAACACACAAGAAGGGATAAATATAAGTAGAACAAATGTATAAAATTTTTTGGCCCCTTAGTTTTTTAGTCTATCAGGTGGAGCAGCTAGTCCACGCTCTCGCCCAAATACCAAACCAATAATCTATTTGTTTTTCTTTTGTTTTCTTTTTACCATGTCCTGCTGTCAGTTGAAGGATTACAGCTAGTTCGCCTTCTAACTCATTCACAAAACCGGCGGTGGTTTTAAATTTCTTCCTGGTGTCATTTTCAGCCATACCCCATAAACCTACCAGGATCAGGAACAGCTCTGTAACCGCATAGTTGCTCTCGTCTGGTGTTTCTACAGTTGGCAGTGTAGTTGCCTGTACCATTACAGTGGTTCTTCCTAGGACCATGTGACCTCTAGTGGCTAGGAGGTGTCATCTGCATTGTTTTTTCATTTTTTATTTGGGCACTCTCCCAAAGTCTATAATGCTGGCATTGTGGCTATTATCATTGTTTGTTACTTCATTAAAGCCCTTTCCCTGTTCTGTGCCATGTTAGGTTTGCGAAGATCCCTTTGAAACCAGGTCCCCCACTAAAAATATTTAACACTATAATTACCAGAGCCTACGAAAAAACTTGTAGATCTGACCCACCTTAAATCACTTCTCACTTTTCCGTCAGCGTCTTTTGTCCTTACACCGTGCTTTTGCTGGTTATAACTCTAGCCAGTTTTAAATACAATCTGCTGTAAATTATGACCATAGAGCAGTAAAGGAAATTATATTTGCAGCTTGTTTGTAGTGTATTGATTAAATAAATAGTAATATGCACTCCACAAATATGATGCACTCCATTTCTCGCTTGTCAGCATCACTATGTCAAATTTCTGTTTATTACAATGTTCTGGATTTTCTTTATTAGAAAAAACATACAGTAAACTACAGTGATATATTGCCAATTAATTGTTTTTATGATCTTATGAAGGAATCCAACTTTTTTTACTAGATAAACATTTGTCTTTACAAATTGTCTAACTGGGACTCTGGGCTTTTCTGGGGATTTTAATAAAATATAGTATTTCCTGAAATAATGGTAATAGCAGTATCCAAAACTGCATGATTGCATCACTGTATTGTGACATTCTATCTCTTTGGACTATTCAATCTCATGCATGTGAAGTCTTTTTAATTTTCTGTTTACAAGAAATATTTTTTCTCTGTAGGCGGCACGGTGGCGCAGTGGTAGCGCTGCTGTCTCGCAGTTAGGAGACCCGGGTTCACTTCCCGGGTCCTCCCTGCGTGAGTTTGCATGTTCTCCCCGTGTCTGCGTGGGTTTCCTCCGGGCACTCCAGTTTCCTCCCACAATCCAAAGACATGAAGGTTAGGTGGATTGGCGATTCTAAATTGGCCCTAGTGTGTGGGTGGGTGTGTGTCCTGCGGTGGGTTGGCACCCTGCCCAGGATTGGTTCCTGCCTTGTGCCCTGGGATTGGCTCCAGCAGACCCCTGTGACCCTGTATTCGGATTCAGTGGGTTAGAAAATGTTTGGATGGGTTGGGATGTTAGTATTTTAGAATTGACTGTTGTAAACTAGCTCAGAGGTCCAGGTCTCCAAGCTCAAGAACTGTGCACACTCACTTATGATGAGAAGAAATACTTCAAGAAGGGAATTTCAGCACTTGAACGTTTTTTCCATAAATAATTTTGTTTTTGTATGTAGTGGCAAACCATGGTGAGGAGCATAAGAGGAGCTGAGGAAGACAACACCACACTACGGACCAAGGACCACATGGCACTCCACTGCAAGCAACGTTCGTCTGTCAAACCTGGAGAAACTATACACTGCTCTACACAGAATTGGACATCATCCCCAAAGGTTTATATTGTAAAACTGATTAATTGTGCCATGATAAATGTGAACTCTAATTAGCTAGCAAACTGCCAGCCTCTTTTGTGTTATGTTTGTCTGTCTCATCTGTTTTTCTTCCCATCTTTAATATTGATATACAAGCAGTTAGTCTCTGTATATATTGTTTGTGTGTACTGTATCAATACATTGTATTGCTCAGTTTCTTAAAAAATGAGCGTGCTTCAGTAACATTGATAGAAGTGCAAAGGCCAGGAACTCAATCTGCACTGAAAGGTAATCAAAATAATGTGGCAGCCTTACTGTCATATTTCAGGAATAATTGTCATTGCCAAATGGAAAGCTGATAATTAATTGATTAACACTGTTCAATAATCAATACTTCTCACCAACATTTTCTTAAATCTTTTTTAAAAGAAAGACAAATACAAACCTGCAAATATTCATATTTATTCATAAAAGTTCATTTTGTTTTTTGTTTAATGAAAGCTTTTTCTAAAATAGCAATGATTTTTATGCTTTAAAAATAATTTATTTCATAGCTTAGCTTTTAGCTTCTGTGTGGGGCTTGATTAGACTTATTTTTTTGCATAAATATTATTATTGTAGCCCTATTAAGAAAATGAAATAAATTTTTAAGAAATATACTGTTTATGCCATAGTTAACTATAATTACTACTGTGTTGTCTATAATTTAAGTTTTCCCTAAATGCTAGAATAGTTTCAAATAGTACTGAAGTCCTGTCCATCCATTTCTCCATCCCTCTTGGGACAGTTTACAGGGAGAATACATAATAAAGTTGGAATAAACCTTGTATGTGGTGATACTTCATCAAATGACACATTCAGAAAAGGCGATTTAGTCTGTAAATAACAAAACATACACATCTTTGAGATGTGGCAAGGTATCAGAGTATTGTATGTGGAAAAAGCCCACTCAGACACAAGGAGAAAGCACCTACTCCACATAGGTAAAGCCCTGGCTGGGATACAAGCCCTGGTGCTTTGATGCTGCAGCAATAACCAATCCTGCCCCCTGAATGATGATGCCTAAGGTCTTTGGGATGTAGGATGAAACAGGAGCACTTGGATAAAATTCTAAGGCAAATACAGGCACAATATGACACCTTATTACGAAGAACCTGCAGGCTTGGATACAGGATCAGGACTGGAGCTGTGATGCAGCAGCACTAGCCTCTGTGCCACAATGACAACCAATGAATATTGTTTCAACGCAAACAAAAGATAACTGCTAAAATGATCACAGCAAAAAATATTTATATTATAATTACAATGGATTTGGAACATATTCAGACTCATTCACTTTCTGTACACTTTGTTGTGATGTAGATTTCATTTTAAATGGATACATTTGTTATTTTTGCCCATCAATTTACACTCGATATCCTATAATGACAAAGAAGAAACTTCCTTTCAGAAAGAATGGCAAATTTATTAAAAATCAAAAACTGAAATCTCTCATTCATATCAGTATTCAGATCCTTAATTCAATACTTTGTAGAAGGCCCTTTGGCAGTTATTACAACTCTGAGTCTCCCTGGGTAAGTCTCTACAAGGCTGGCACATCTTGGGATAAACTACATTTGGGCAGCTCTGTTAGGTTGGATAGGGAAACACCTGTAAACTGCCATCTTCAGGTCTCTCCACAGAAGTTCAAAAAGGTTTAAGTCTGGGCATTGGCTGGGCCTTTCAAAGACAATCAGAGACTTGTCCTTGACTTCAGCATTGTCAAGACTGTATACTTTGGGTCATTGTTGGGCTGAAAGATGAACCATTACCCCATTCTGAGGTTCTATGCACTGTAGAATAGGTTTTCTTTAAGGAGCTCTCCGTAGTTTTCTGCATTCAACCTTTCCTCAATTCTGACCAGTCTTTCTGTCCTTGCTGTTGAAAAGCAAATCCATAGCATGATGCAGCCACCACCATGCTTCACTGTAGGGATGGTATTAGGCAGGTGATGAACTGTGACTGGTCCTCTCCGTACATAGTGCTTGGAGTTCTGCCTGAAGAGTTCAGTTTTTGACTTATCAGAGCTAAGAATCTTTTTCCTCTTCCTCTGTCCGTTAAATGCTTATATGCCTTTTACTCAAGAGTGGTTTCTGTCTAGCCACTCTACCACAACTGCCCGATTGATGTGAGGGCTGCTGAAATGCCTATTCTTCTGATAAGTTCTCTCATCTCAGTAGAGGACATTTGAAGCCCTATTTGAGTGACCATTGGGTTCTTTATCGTTTCCCTAATCAAATCCCCTCTTGTCTGGCTACTCAGTTTGGCCAGACAGCCAACTCTAAGAAGAGCTGTGGTGTCCACTGTGTTCCTGGGAACAGTCAAAGCTTTAAAAATGGTTGTATACCCTTGCCCTGATCTTTAGCTTACTGCAATTTGATCACTGTGGTCAACAGAGAGTTCCTTGGAATGCATGGCTTAGTTATTGAACTGAAATACGGTGTGAATTGTGGAGTCTTATACGCAAATGTGTGTGCCTTTCTAAATAATTTCCATTAATTTCAGTTTGCTATGGGAAGTGAAGGGGTTTGAATACTTTCTGGATCCTTTGTCTATGCAGTCATGCAGAAGATTATCCCATACATTCTCAAATCCACTTCATTTAATTCAGGGCCACAGGGAGCCAGAGCATAGCCCGGCTGCGCAGTCCTCAAGGCAGAAAGCAGTTGTGGACAGGACCCTAATCTATCAGATGGCTATCTCACACATTCAAACAAACTTACTTTCACAAAGAGGCCAATTTGAATGTGCCTGTTAATGTTGTCTATTTTCAGGACTATATCAGTATTCCATGTGGACGGTGGTAAATAATAGCCCTTAAAACCTGCCACAGTAGATGTTTAGAGTATAATGCTATATTCCAGTGTTACACGGATCGTTCGTATTTATATGCTCTAATTGTATAGTATGAACAGTATAGGCTACCTCAATTTACTGTTTTGTCTGCTAAACACTTTCTTAAGCAATACTAGAGTGATGCATCATTCATTCTGAATGGCAATGACAATTCCTAAGGAAATATAAGGTGTCAATTCTATAATGTGAGACCTGCAAAGTCATACCAAATAAAAGAGTAGGGTAGGTTTAAATAGGGTTAAATTAAAATCAAGCAGGATTTATTACAAATGCGGAAGTAAACACCCTCTAACATTTTTTTTTCATATACAGTATAAATTCAGCTATTTAAAACTTCTCAACATTTACTTTGTCTAATTATTTGACACTCTTACTGAATTTTAATTTAAAGTTTCATATACTATAATTTGAATTACCCAACCTCCATGGCAACCCAAGCCAATCTGTGAAAATATACAGATATTTCACATACTTTAAATACAAGCATCCTCACATCTTCTTTCTTATCTTAAATGAATCTTTTTCTTCATTTAAAACTGCACCGGTTCTTCCCCTTAATCCCCGCGCCATGTTTACTCTACAGATATTATCTCTGCAACCAGCAGTTAAAATGAGCGCTTCAAAGACAGCTTGTTGCAGAACACAGACATATATTAGGATTTATGATCAACCAACAGAGACTATTCTCAAATGGGATGGGACAAAAAAAAATTTGAATTTGATGTAATCTAATATTGTACCTTGAAGAAAAAATAAGTTTTTAATGGCATGTCAGAACAGTCTGCTGAACTTTGTGTTTTGATACAAACTTCTAAGGATAGCCAGTGGAAAGAAAATTAACAAAGAATTAAATGTGTGTTACAGTTATTATACATATTTGTAATGATTATTTATCAAATACTGAATTTAACTATCCAGTAGTCCAATTACTGAACTATTTAATCCAGTTTCAAAGGCAGGCTATCAAACAGAGGTGCCATCATTGAAAGTGAGAAGTGCAGTCTGGATGGAAACCTGTCATATTTGCCCAGGGCACCAGAGAATAAACAGCACACTAGTTATCTATATTACTTACTGTCTAGTGTGTATGAATGTGTGTGTGTGGTATATGTGTATATATACAGTATATATATACTAGGGGGTTCGCCCCCTGCTCGCTTCGTTTGCCAACCCCCCAGCCTGCACTATGTGACAGCCACTTTGCATCTCTGCTGCTTGCATTGTGAAGAGGGGGGCTGAACGCACCTCAAGGAGACACGGTCGCTCCTCCGAAACCCCCTCTTAAACGGTAATACAATGAGAAACAAATACAATTTTATTTTTACTTCCTCTTTGCTCAGCTGCTGGCTTGCTGTTGTGGCTGTGCCACGTGGTCTGCATCTCGTGCAGCACTTCGAACATTTAAAAGCCTGTACAGTATCTGTCCTACTCTTTGTATTTTATTTCCGGCCCCAGGCGTGGTTAAATCTCTTGGCACAAAGTCTTATCTCGCAGCTAGAGATTTCAGACTGCCGATAAGATACAGTAAAATACAACAAGGCAGCTGATGACGATTCCAACAAGGGATTTTACAGAGAGTTTGGAACAGTGGAAGAGACTTTGGGAGAACTGTGTGAGGTCCCAATGTGCCTAATTTGAAGGGGACTGAGGTGTCATTGTCCTATGGACAATGTTCCTTGTATGTTTTTCAATAAATGTATCTATTTTTCATATTACATGGCTGGATACTTTCCACATAGACCTGCAGCAGTAGATACCAACAGCATGAAGAGTGTGTGGGCATCCTGGCTAGGATGGAATAAGAACTTTTACCCAAGCTGATAGGCCAATACAAAGGAAAACCAGGAGGTGACGACTGAATGTGGCTACAGTCTCCCCTGATAAACTAGATGGCAGCATCCCTTAGTTTCAGTACCTATACAGACACCCACAGGGCATGCTGCGAACTGTAGTGTTGTGGAGCAGCCCTGTTGGTTTCCTTGGATGTAACTAGACTTCAGGGGCTTCCACCTGACCTGGAAGTGCTTCCTATGGGTGATGCCCTGACAGTAGAAGTACTGCTGGGGAGCCCTCTGCCTTACCCAGGCTAGTTAGAGTTAGGTGGAAGAGGACAAAGCCCACCTAAGAGGAGTGGAGAAAGGAAGAGAAAGAGAGATATATATTGGGAATGTGCTTCTGCTACCTAGGAAATGAAGCCTGTTATTTGGTTTTGAAATAATCTGATATTTGAATCAATTCTTCTCAGTCTTAAGGGTTCTTTGGCACACCCTGGTGTTCACACTGTATAAACATCTATTATGCGTGTTGTGTGTTTTAATTTTTTTACGCTAATGTCACCTTTTGTCGATGTATATTGTGTTGTATTTATGTGGAATACCACTTACAGTAAAATGTTAGTGTACCCCTATCTTTGAACTAAAGACACCGAAACAAATTCTTTGCATGTATGTGTACTTGGTGCAATAAAGATGATTCTGATTAAAAAAATCTACTATGTTTAGCCAATACTCTTCTAACTGACATAAACATAATTTTTTTTATATCTTATAGACTAAGTAGCACACTCCTATCAACCTTTTACTTGTTTTAACAAACCTGCCCTTAACTATACAAAATGTAAGAGAAATGTGCGTTCTCAAATCTAAAAATGTATAACTGGGCATAGTGAATGTAAAACTGCAACCTCTGAATATAATCTTTTCAAAATCAGCTCTATTTTTTTCTAGCATCTGCAGCGTTTACAGGTGTACTTTCCTGTTTTCAGTAATAAGTCATTATTACCTACAGCTCTTGTATAGTGTACTTCTTCAAAGACAAAGTGACAGAGCATGAGCAGAGAAGGAACCTGCAGGCGGACAAGCCCATAATAAACACAGCCTAATTGGAATTCAGAAAAATGTAGAAAGGGGAAATATTAGAGTTATGTGTTATTAGATTTTAATGTGAATGTTCTTGGCAAGCAGCTGACAGAAAAATTATATGATTATATTCATAAATAGTATCATTTTCTGTGATGGCAAGGTTGTTACATGAAGTGTGCCCTCATAGAAAATGGAACTGCCTGACTTTATAAGTTATGCTGCTAATAATAAATCACTGAATGCCTTACTATACTAGTAGACTGCTCTTATTAAACATTTTCACATTATTGGATGTTAATGTTTTTCTGTAAAATTTTCTGAAAAGCAGTGCAACATGAGGTTTGGTTGTAGAGTCTCTGGCAGCACTTGAACCCCAAACTGTCGATAGTCATAAACCAAGATGTGCCAGGGCAAATGAGGACACATGAACAAGCAAGAGGTGGTGCAACATTCTCGAGTGCTTTTATTTAACAATCCTTGGGTACAAAACCATCCCTATAGTGTAGTGTAATCAATAAATCTACTCTTTATATATAAAATCCTAAGCCTAAAAGCACAACGATTTTATGTGACTTTTTATGTCACTTTTTTGTCACTCTTTAAATCGGGTTTATTTTAAAACCTACGCATATATGTTTGGTATCATTCTTTTCAGAATTTATCAAAAATTAAGGTGATGTTGTTAGATTTTCAGATTCTTATTCTGTTTTTAAATTATAAGCTAAAATATGGACCTCAGTTTAACAGGAATACTCTAATCAGTAAGAGTGCAAATATTTTTTTCTCATTTCATGATTTTTACTTTGTTAAATAATAATTCATTTTTCTTTTACATATTTATAGAATTACGTGATTTTTGACTCCAATATATAATAATTTTTCTTTTGTACATTTACAGATTTTACTAATATTCTGGCCACAAATGGGGGTTGGGCACTGAAGGCACCAGGGGGAGTTGCCCCCTTCTTAAAGGTAATAAATAAATCATAAAAACAGGTGCCCTTGCGTTAAATTTCAAATCAGCCATAAAATCACTATTCTATTAAAACTGTGCAGAAATCATACTTCTCTTTCTCTCCCCATCCAGTGCACCTTCCACTATCCAACTCCCCAGCTCACCCTGCTCAGGTCTTGCAGCTGGTGGGGATGCCAGCAGCCATGGTCACAACCTCCAGCTTGCACCATGACAGCCTCTGTCTGCGTCTGCCGTAACGCTCTGTGTCAGATCCTCCGACTTCCTCATGCACTTTTGGCAACTACTGGATCCCCAAAGTCAGCTTGTGTTTCATCCCCTGCTCCTTCTACTGCTCAGTGGCGGATGATCCACCCTGGAGTGTCAATCGATCACTTGTTCCTCCATGGGGCCTGCTTCTCATCACTGAGCTCCCTGATTCTTCCTCATTCCTTTCATGTCTTTTTCTTCTTTATCCTTACATTGCTTGCTCTCCTTTATACCTTAATGGGTGCAGCATCTCAATTACAATCCACAGAAAGTCAATGGGTGATTAGAATCAATCGCTCACAAATGCATGGGCGAACAGCTGTAATCAACCCAAGAAATACTCCAGGCCCGCACAAGTAAGCACACCTAAGGAGTACCACTTTTTTTAAATGTGCCCACAGTCACAGATCATAATGTGCTTCTTCACACTACTACCTTACAGCTTCAGTGTCCTGGGTTCATTCTCCAACGCTGCAATGCACAAGCTCTCTCTTTATTTTCTCTTACATCCCAAACCCTTGCTCCGTCAGGCTAATTGGTGACTGTATATATTATTATATAAACGTAAGTCCTTTCCTGTTTTGCACACACTGCTGCTTTGACTCTGCAGAATCTTTGATTCAGCTTGCAGAATGGATGCAGCTGTTTTGCTCTACTGAACAGAAATGCTGCCTGAAGGTAAAGTAATTGGCGCTGCTGCATTACATTTTCAGTGACCCCAGTTCTATTCTCTGTCCAGTCAAATTGTTCATGTCTGCATGGCTTTTTGCATTGTCTTCCAGTTTCCTCCTAAAGAGAAAATCAGCTGTACATGTTAGGTTAACTGGAGATTATTAGTTGTTCCAATAATGGAGATACAGTGCCGTAAAAACGGCTTTTTTATTTATTCATAACACTTAATTGTTTCCAGTCTCCAAACAAATTTAGTATAATACACAAAACATCCTGAGTAAGCACTATACACAATTTTTAAATGATCATTTGATTTATTTTTATCTGTTTATTGATTTATTGAATCTCAATGGAAACTTCATAACTATGTGCACCTGTTAACAATGGGTGACTCTGAAACAGCTCAACTCCATAATTTGGAGGGATGTCCACATACATTTGCCCATAGATTGTACCATAAACTTAAATCCATTCCTGTTTTACACACAGAGCTGCTTTGGCTTTGCAGAATCTTAGAGGCAGCTGTTTTGCTCAAATGAACAGAAATGCTGCCTGCAGGTACAGTAATTGGTGCTGCTACATTACATTTTCAGTGACCCCAGTTCTATTCTGTGCCCAGTATAATTTCTTGTGTCTGCATGGCTTTTTACAGAGTTCATCAGTTTCCTTCTATTAAGAAAATAAGATGTGCTTGTTAAGTTAGTTGGAGATTATTCATTTGTCCAATATGGATATACCCACGAGTATGCGCTGCAGCTGACTAGTATTTCACATATCTGAAACCTTATTAAGAAGGTGGCTACTGAAAATGGATGGATGGATTTATTTTTTCAAGTAAACTATCTGAATTTTTACAGTTTGCAGAAATGAATTCCATGATTCCTTCTTCCAATTATCTAGCATCTCAGAGGGATGCCAACATAAAATGCATAAGCATGTTGTAAAATACTAAATTATAATAATATGAATTCTTTTAAAGCTTCTGGTTTAGTATTGCTGATAACTCTCACACAGTGTGGAGTCAGCTGGGTGCTACTGGTTAAATTCTGCATATTTGTGGACCAAAAGAAAGCAACACAGTTTGATACTGATGATGGCCATTTCTGATATGTGCATTAAAACTAAAACCTCAGACAATATATACAAAACTACTGTTTCAACATTGCTTTATGAAGATTATAAGGTATTTTGCTTCAATCAATTAATTCTTCCAAGCTGCTTTTCTCATCACCTCAATTTAACATTTCATTTATAATTATGTTACAAATATTCAACAAAAGTTTCTCATTGTCAGCATAATGGGGGTAGTGAGTGTACTTATAACATTACAAATAGGGATTCAATAGAGTAGTTAGGGAGCATGTTCATCATCATATTTTATCATGGCACTACCATATCTCGGTAAGAGCAGTGCCATTAGCATCCTTAAGATCTTCATCAGTGCATGTAGGGCCTCAGGAACATTCATGGAGAATGTGGTCCATTGTTTGGGTGGGCTCACCACAGGGACATTTAGCGTTTGTTGTGAAGCCTCATCTAAATAGGTTGTCTCTTGTTTTTCCCACCTTTGACCTAGCCTGGTTAAGCGCGACCGACTCTTTCCTAAAGAGGGATGTTCCATTGGGTAGATGCTCTTGAGGTGTAGGAAGAGCTTCATTGGGAGGGCTACAGTCAGTCTACGTTGAGCTATGCTAGCTAATAACCTCATAATTCCCTACAACACTAAAGACAATCCATCCTTCCAAACTGCTCACTGGAAAGGTGGGTACACTCCAGACCTGGTTTTTCCCTCATCAAGACACTACCCAAACTTCGAAAAGTTAACCACAAATCCCATACCTAAATCTCTAATAAGAGACAAAATCAAAACCAAGGTTTAACTTTTGGAAAGCCAAATGGGAGAAATTTACAGCAAACCTGAAAGCTAACATCTTAAATATTAGACCCGTCCCACAGTGCAATGCAAGGAGCCTGTTGGTAACTATCAACAGTCACTTTGACTGCCAGAAGTGTGTGGAGTATAACACCATATTACAAACCCCTTTACAGATGTCTCCTGCCTTCAATAATCGTGTTGTCGTACCAAAGACTTTTAAAGAAGGTGTCTACACTGAAGGCAGTGTATTTTAGTGGTTAAGGCTTTGCACTTCAAACACCAATACTGACACTGTGTGACCCTGAGCAATTGGAAAATCAAATTAAAATGTAACCATTGTATCATAAATGTTGTAAATTGTCTTGGATAAAGGTGTCAGTCAAATAAGTAAATGTACACTTTCAGTCACAGCCATGTAAAACTTATTTTGACATTGAACATAAAGACACATTTGTAAAATGATTAGTATTGATGAGTGAAAATGTGGAGTTAAAACATGGAACAAAATGAATGGAAGTCAATGGGGAAGACCAAACTGCACAAGTTTTGAGTGAATTATATTGATTATTTTTAAGCATTCCTTAGAGTTAGGGAAGCATCTCACTAGTATTGAATGATGAAATTCATCAAAACACTTTTGCTTGGATTTTGCTTGAATGTATGCTTGTTCACTGAATATGTTCCTGTAAATCTGGAGTGGAGTGGTGGCTCTGAGATTAAGGATCTATGCTGGTATCTGGAAGGTTGCCGTTCAGATCCCGTTACTGCCAGAAAGAATTCATCTCTGTTGATTCCTTGAGTAAGGCCCTTAACCTGAAAATCGCTCCATGGTGTGGCAGAATAATCCAAAGAAGATAGGAATAGTTCAATCAGTCAGCTTTTATTCAGTCACAGACGAGTACATGGACTCATACGTTGCATGTCAGAAGAGTGCAGATTCCCCTTTTTATATATATATATTGTAAAAGAGATAGGAGGAGACAGCAATAAGGTTTGGGGTTTTCCGGCCCCGTATATTGTCGGCACTCCACAATATACTCAAAATAAACGGCCAACAAAATATAAACAATACAGTTCATATAATGGCGTCGCGGCCATTTTAAAGAGGAGGAGCCGGAAGTGGAGGGATGCTGGGAAGGAGCCATGAGGGATGATGGGATCGATGACGTCAGGAAAGATGGCGGAGGAAGGGCGGAAGTAGACGTAGTGCGGGCAAAACTCAGTCTTATGGTGGTGGAGCGTCTTTTTTTCTGAAAGGAAGCACAGGAAGAAAGTTAGTACCACGCCATTCCCTACCGGCGAATGTTTTCCCAGGTGTGTTAAGATCCTTCTGCGGTCTCCGACTCGCGCGTGCGTGACAATATATATATATATATATTTCCCCACTCTCCCCCTTACTTATTGAGCAAGCAAAAATGTGTTTATCTGAGGATTCTGTCTTTATTGCCTAACTCAGTCATCCGTTTCTTTTTTGCGTACGTGTCAGAAAGGCCCTTGAAGCAGAAGTTACCTTTGTCTTATTTTTGGTGTTTGTGACAGGTGCGCCTAGAAAGGATAAGTCAACTCACTGCACCCTGTATTATGACAGACGCCTGTATGAGTAACTTTTTACTGCAGCAAACAGCTTTTAGTCCTTAGTAGTCTGTAAGTAATTAATTTTCTTTCACAAGAAGCACTGTATGATGGCTGACCCTGGGCTCTGACCGCTAAAGGTCATGTGAAAAGACAATTAATGGATCAATAAAGTACATCAAATCAAATTAATTTGCAGCCAGCTTAGATCAACATTCTTATTCCCAGTGCCCCATGATACTTTGCAAGTGCAACGTGAAATCACAGAGCCATAACAGCCATGTTCGAACTTACACGCACGTGTCATTCGAGAATAACGTCCCAGCCTGATCAGTACTTCATTCTTCCATATTGCGTGCATTTAATAATAATAATAATAACTATTTTCTTTTGAGGAGTACATAGGTAACCATAATAAGAATATTATGAGTACTTCCAATGGGCATATAAAATTGATCCCTGTACAGCGATGCAGGGCTAACTTGCATGCATAACTAGCCATGTACTGGAGCTATGATCCAAAATGACCCTTAAAGCAGTCTTCCCCCTCCCCAGGAAAGAAAACACATGCCACTCTTTGAAATAAAAATAATAATGATAGATGTATTACAGTTTACAAGGTATTCCTATCTTCTTTACGGAAGAAATAAGTGCATTGGAAACAAAAAAGACATTCCCACTGTGGAACAAGCCAGTCTCATGCTGCCGCTTTGTGGCATAGCAAATGTGTGATCCAAGACTGGAACTCTGTAAACACAATAATATATACACATATATATATATTGTGTCACATAGGTGCGTTGGAGGACCTCCTTGTTAGCTCAGTCGAGGTATCTAATAACCCACTGAAACGAGAAGGGGCACTGCTGCTAACGGTGCCATCTACTTTCTTTCCTAAGGTTTCAAGAATTCAGCTGGTGAAGCCATTTAATCCCACCCCTTCTGGTCCAACAACCATAAAAACATGGGCATTCCAGAATGGGTGTCATTACTAGACATAGCAACCTTCTGGACAGAGGCACTTTAAAAACCCCGTTAAAGGGACAGACACAAATGAGCATTATTTTAACTGAAGGTTTACCTGAAATGTCAGTCATTTCCTTGGCCTTCTGAAATACATTCCTACTGCATTTTAGGCTTGTATTCATAAATGTGTTACAGTATGACAAAAGTCTAATACTAGGTCTATTGGTGGTCATCTTTTTCCCATCCACACCCAGTTTCTAACTTGGCTTATGGAGTGATAACTTGATCAGTACTCTCAGGGTACCAAATTCCAGCTTATGACACAGGAAAGAGAAAGGGAATTGAAAATATATGGAGGTCACTGTGGTCAGCTATTACTACATACAGTATACAGTATATATACAGTGGTAAAGCAATGATGAAACATAAGATTTGATCTCTGTGTGTATTGTGATACAGAGCCTCTTATTCGGAAATATACAGCATATTGTTGCAGTGTGGGGCAATAAATAATTTGTAGTATAATAACTAATAATTAAAAAGGTTTGTAATCTAAAAGAAGCAAATTTATTTACAATTTCATATATCAAAATAATGATTTTAACAGTAGATATAGACTTAAACAGAGCCAGTGAGGGGAGTAGACCAAAGTACCTCTCCAATTATGTTTCAGTGAGCACTACTTCAGTACTTTGGCAGCATTGCAGGTGGTCCGTGGCTGACCCTGGATAAAACCAGGCCCCTTCCTCACCTCTCCAACTATCACTCTCGATTCACAACGTCAGAATCATACCAAGGAGAAAAAGCATTGACAATCCCACTTGATTCACCAAGGGGGACCATCCCACGACCCCCCGACTGAGACAATTGCTCTGACGGTCGCAAAAACACTGGCATCTAAAAAAATGGGTTGTGACACCATAAAGGTTTAGAAACACTAGACCACTTCACTATTTTCATTAAATAATTGGGCTGAAACTAAAACCTGCAGCCACTACAGGTGGCGCCCAATGTTGCCCACCCTGATGTAGAATGACAGATTAAATTGATGCTATGATCTTCCAGGGATATATTTTTAATATTTGGAATTTCCTATTATGTATTTACTGTTTTGAGTTTTTCATGGTATGACTTTGATTTTTATGTGCATTGCCATTTGCTGTATTCTTGTAGAACTTTAGACAATTAGAATAATTTTAACAAGAACTGGCCATCAGAAGAGTGAGTTCATTCATTCTGTTTACGAGATTGTCCAAAATAGTATCAATGTGAGATTTGAAGACCCTAAAGTTCTAGGAACCATTCCACCACACTACTTGGTAATTTATTCCATATGTCTATTGTTCTTTGCATAAAGAAAAACATTTCCAACATTAGTAGGAAACCTGTCTTTAACTACTTTCATACTTTGTCCTGGCTATACTAATTTGTTTCATATTATAAAACACTTTAATCATGTCACCTCTTAATCTCCATTTGCCTAAATTGAAAAAGTTCAACTTCTTCAATCATGCCTTGTAGTTCAGAACTCGTGGTCCCGGAATCAGCCTAACTGCTCTCCCCTGCATTTTCTCTGTTTTAACTTTTTTTTGTAATATGGAGATCAACGCAGTATTCCACATGGCTATGGGGCCTCATTTCCTGGAACGGGCAATACACATTTTTTTTTATGAATGTGATTTTTGATTTTGATGTTATCAATCTGTATATTTCAGTGTGTTATGTTTCATCCAGGGTTTGTTCCTTGGCTTTTTTTTTCTGGTTTACCGTTACTGTTTGTTGTTTTTAAATTATTAGTTTTCATATTTCTATGTAATTTCTGTTTTGCATGTTTATGATTTAACATTTGTGTACTGTCTCTTTAAATATTCTTAAGTTCCATGTGCTTTTCAGATGGAGCCCAAGGAGGAAGGGCCTTCCTAACGTCACTGCTGCTGGGATTTCCCTCTGGCTATACTGTATATCAATACTAGAATCCCTGAAGCCTATGAAAAAACTTGTAATCCCGGGCCACCTTAATACTAGAATTACCAAAGCCTACGAAAACACTCGTAATTCCAGCCCACCTTAAATTCCTCCGCACCTCTCTGTCAGTGTCTTTTGTCTTGTAAATGTGTCGATCAACAGAAGCAGCAAGCAGCCTGCTATACCATTCCCCCACCACCACAGAAAGGGCAAGAAGTTCTCCCAGCCGTGATTATCTGGGAGTGAGGTACAGGGAGCTGTATAGGGTAAATAATATATCGTTATTTGGAACACATGCATTTCATGTGTTCCGTGTCTACAACGATCTGGGTAAGTGTAGGATGACAGGAAATTTCGAGAAATGTATGGACTGTTGAACACATACCTAAAACAAACTTTTTTCATGTTATAGTACTAATGACAGAATTTTGGCATGAAGTGTATAATGTATGAAGACAGAAGTCCAAATATCAAGTAAACACTTTCACAAAAAGTACACGTATAACAAGACAAGTGCACTTTTATTCAAAAATATAACCGAAGAAAAAGAAATCAGGTTAGGGTAGGAAGCAGACAGAACACCTTGGGTGGTACAGCGGTAACTGCTGACTCACAATTAAGAGGTTGTGGGATCAATTCCGGGTGCTTCCCAGAATTAGCATTTTGAGTAGTGACCTGCTCTTATTGTTACTGTTATACATGAAAACATACATTTGATTTGAGTCTGTAACAGCCAGTGTAAATGTATGGTACTTGTAAAGGTTAGCATTTTTTTTTATTTTTTTTTATTCAGTGTTATTCTCTCAGTCACGTTTGCACTCCTCCCAGATCTGAGAACAGAAGCCCTCCCCGCAAGAAACATCCACTCACACATAAGAACAACACAGCTGCACCAGGCATTAAAGTGGCACCATTTGGATGCAGCAAGTGGTCAGCCGTCATCCTGCCAGTGAATCTACCACATGCATGTCCTTCAATGAAACAGCAGGGTATGCCGAGCTCGCCAAGGTATTGTGAAAAGTTCTGTCTGTGATTATGTTTTGTGATGGTCTTTATGTGAAAAACATTTATATGTTACTTATATAAAAGCCAGATCGAATGTTATTTACCTATTTACCTTGATTTATTTACTTATCTTTCTACAGCGTAAAGTCTCAAGTAGACTGCAGAGCTTCCTGTTTTTGATCAACACGGGCATGCTGACAAAGTACATGTGCAATGTTACTCCTTATTTAAGAAAAGATCAGTTGCATAAAGTGTGACAGGAGCTTCCACCTGCAGCTAAAGTCATTCAAGTACTGAAGTAGCATTGCACATGTAGATTTGTTTTCACACTAAACCTCATCTCCTGTTCTTTTTAAACTACCCAAATTGTTTTGCAGATACTTGATATTTTCATTTCTTAAAACACCATGTTTTAACTGAATCTGTAAACACTACAACCTGTTTGTACTGAAGATGTTAAATTGATTTTGTTCTTTAAATATCAGACCTTTCAGTGCTGTAAACACTCAAGTCTGTTGTTGTATTGAAATACTGAAATCTCCTTGTGCTGCAGCAACTCACGTTTCCCTGTGTCAAACACCTGACTCTAAACTTTCCTTTAGGCTGTAATCACTCTCATTTCTTTGTGTTTTAAACATTCAGATGCCTAAATAAGCAATTTTCTTTTGTCCCAATCTCCTGAATTTTTCATCAATATTTAAGCATATGGAATCCTCCTGTATTTTATCTGGCTTCTACAAACTATTGTTATTTTCTGTTGTTTCTCTTTATAAAAACCTGTCTCTTCCTTGTTGTTTTCTTCACAAAAACCTGTTCTTCTCCTTGCTCTCATTCCAATAAATACTCAATTTATCTTTTCTTATTCCAATTATTATTTTTTTCTCAATGCACTGTTCCCCAAGAAAGATTCTCCGCGTTATTCCCATCAAGGAATTTTAACAAGGTTCAGAATGACTGACATTATTAATTGAGTGGCAAAGATGTTTTGTGGGTTGAGAAAAGCATTGTTAGATGTTCCACAGGTTGTAGCACTAAAGAGTCAAAAATGAAAACACTTTGCTGAATGATAGCTGATAAAAAACAAACATTGCCCAGCAATCACTTAGTATTATATCATTCATATTAATGCTTCTGATGATCACCATATGTGCAATTAATTATACACATACATGATATGATCGAACTTGTGTGTCAAGTGTGTCAGCCAAGTAACAGCATTGTTGTAGTATTTTATGTATTTAGTTATGACTAATCTTATGTTGTTTTGCTTGGATGGAAATTTTGTATTGCTACTCGGGATTCAAGATAAGGACAACATCACACACTGATGAGATGTCATCTGGAGTACTGCATACAGTTTTGGTCTCCACACTATGTAAAGGACATAACAGTGCTAAAAGAAAGTCCAGAGAAGAGTGACTAGGCTGATTACATGGCTACAGGGGATGAATTATCAGGAAAGATTAACAGAGGCTGGGCCTTTTCAGTTTAAGCAAAAGAAGAAGAATTACAAAAGTAATTAGTACAGTTAAGACGGAGAAGCTTATATCTGTGGCACCCCTGCAAGAGAACCACCTCTTTCAACCTTCACAAACATATGCAGTTTTTAATATCTGGAAAAAATTAGGAATTAACTTGCTTAGAGATCTTTATATAGACAACGTCTTTGCATCCTATGAACAATTAAATTCCAAATTTAACATTCCAGCTACACATTTCTTTCACTATATTCAAATCAGGAACTTTGTTAAACAGAACCTTCCAGATTTTCCTCATCTTGCACCCTCATCCACGCTGGAAAAAATATTGCTCAATTTTAGGGAATTAGACTCCATCTCTACAATATATAAAATCATTTTACAATCCCTTCCTTTCAAAGATCCAAGAGGACACTGGGAAAAAGATCTCTCAATTAATATATCAGAAAAGGAGTGGAAAGTAGCAATGCAGAAAATTCACTCGAGCTCCATATGCGCAAAGCATACAATTATACAACTCAAAATTATATATCGAGCACATCTGTCTCGACTAAAACTCTCCAAAATGTTTCCAGGGCATGACCCAACCTGCGAACGTTGCAACCAAGTCCCAGCCTCAACAGGTCACATGTTCTGGGTCTGCACCAAATTAACATTATTCTAAACAAAAATTTTTTATTACGTTTCAGACAGCCTTGGACTCACAATCCCTCCTAGCCCATTAACAGCTGTGTTTGGGGTTCTTCCAGAGGGGCTTAAAGTGGAGAAAGACAAGCAAATTGTGATTGCATTCACTACACTGTTGGCACGCAGACTTATTCTGATAAACTGGAAGAACCCAAACTCTCCTCTTTTAAGTCAGTGGGAAACCGATGTGTTATACTATTTGAAATTGGAAAAAATCAAATACTCAGTTAGAGGATCTGTACAGACTTTTTTCAAAACATGGCAGGATCTAATCAGTAATATTTTAAAATAAGTTTATAAAGCACAGAGAATTTATTAATTTAGGTATTTTTACAAGCCTTAAATTTTACACCGTTTGGCTTGCTCTCTCTCTCAGGGGTGGGGATCGATCTGTTCTTAACATAATTCTTTTTTGTAAAAACTTGATTGCTATGTATTGATTGTAATAAAATTAATAAAAAAAAAAAAAAAGTAATTAGTACAGTTGATAAAGATATTACTTTAAAATGAGTTCAGCAAGAACACCATTGGAATTGTTAAGCATAAATTAGGCACAGACATTAGTAAGTTTTTCTTTTCACAGAGAGCCACAGACACTTGGAATAAGTTACCGAGTAGTGCGATAGACAGTAAAAATTTAGGGACTTTCAAAACTAGATGTTATTTGGAAGAATTAGGTGAATACGAATAGTGGGCTTTGTTGGGCTGGATGGCCTGTTCTTGTCTAGACTGTTCTAATGTTCTAATTATCAAGGGTACTTCTTCTTAGGAAGAAAGGCCAGAGACACAGGTAACATTAGTCTTATTATTTTGTCATTATTTCTAATTGTTATTTATAGCAGTTCCTTCTTATTCATTCTTGTATTTTGTACTTTTGTTTGATTGATTTGAACTTTTTGTGCTCTTCAGCATTCATACTGTATGTATCAGAACTGTAATGAGATTTTTAAACTCCTTAGGCGTTAGACTTATTAGGCAGACCACAAAGTGTCAGGTGAGCAAATCTAGTCCTTGTAGGTTCTACAGTAAGGACTTTATCTTAGCTCTTTCTCTGAGATTATTGTTAAGGCTTGTCCAGTAGTGCTCACAGAATGTAAATTATTTTCAGGGGGAGAAGGTTGGGGGCTTGTATTACTGTTTCTGTTTTTATCAAGGTGAGTAATTAGCTTTTCTTATATAGCCAAGCCGTTATAATTACCATGTTTTAATTGTGTTGTCATCATTAGGTGTGAGACAATATTTAATTATAAACACTGCTCAAAAAATTAAAGGAACAGAGTATAGCATCAAGTCAAAGAAAATTCTGGGCTATTGATCCGGTCAGTTAAGTAGCAGAGGGGGTTGTTAATCAGTTTCAGCTGCTTTGGTATTAATGAAATTAACAACAGGTGCACTAAAGGGGCAACAATGAAATGTCCCCCAAAACAGGAATGGGTTAACAGGTAGAGGCCACTGATATTTTCCCCTCCTAATCTATTCTGACTGTTTTTTCACTAATGTTGCATTTGGCAATACGTGCCATTGCCAGAAGGTTTTTCTGGGTCTCCCAGCACAGTCTCAAGGGCATGGAGAAGATTCCAGGAGACAGGCAGTTTCTCTAGCAGATTTGGACAGGGCCGTAGAAGGTCCTTAACCCATCAGCAGGACCAGTATGTGCTCCTTTGGACAAGGAGGAACAGGATGAGCACTGCCAGAGCCCTACAAAATGAACTCCAGCAGGCCACTAGTGTGAATGTCTCTGATCAAACAATCAGAGACAGACTTCATGAGGGTTGCCAGAGGGCCCGACATTCTCTAGTGGGCCATCTGCTCACTGCCTGGCACCATGGAGCTTGACTGGCATTTGCCATAGAATACCAGAATTGGCAGATCCACCACTGGTGCCCTGTGCTGTTCACAGATAAGAACAGGTTCACCCTGAGGACATGTGACAGACGTGAAAGGGTCTGGAGAAGCTGTGGAGAACATTATGCTGCCTGTAACATCATTCAACGTGACTGGTGGTGGTTCAGTGTTGGTCTGGGGAGGCATATTCATGGAGGGACGCACAGACCTCTACAGGCTAGACAATGGCACCTTGACTGCCATTAGGTATTGGGATGAAATCCTAGGACCCATTGTCAAACCCTATGCTGGAGCAGTGGGTCTTGGGTTCCTCCTGGTGCACGAAAATGCCTGGCCTCATGTGGCAAGAATATGCAGGCAGTTCCTGGAAGATGATGGAATTGATACCTTTGACTGGCCCCCATGCTCACCTGACCTAAGTCCAATAGAACACCTCTGGGACATTATGTTTCAGGCCATCCGACGCCGCCAGGTTGCACCTCAGACAGTCTAGGAGCTCAGTGATGCCCTGGTCCAGATCTGGGAAGAGATTCCCAGGACACCATTTGTCGTCTCATTAGGAGCATGTCCCCCCTAACTCCCCGAGTTATCAGGCATGCATACAAGCATAAGGGGGCCATACAAACTACTGAGTACAATTTGGATGGTTTTGCTCTGCAGTAACTTTATAGTTTTATTCGTCATTATTGTGATGTGCATGAAATATAGTGCAATTCTTATTTGCAGGTGCTAATCAACATGCAACACGTGTTATTTTACTGTAGTGCAAGTATTTTATGCTACTATTGTAGTTGTCAGCTGATTACCATAAAGATGGGTGGGGCTGGATGCATGATTGACTGTGACCCGTCAAACAGGTATGCAGAGTTTTGTTTTCCATGAACCACAAGATTATTTGCAATACTCTGTATGAGACCAGGAAGGTTATAAAATAGCATAAAATAAGTGGCTTCAGTGGATTGTGTAGAGGGACAGTGAAATTTGTTCAGGGATGCAGAATGAGTAAGGAACAGCTCAGGAATAGCCATGCCTAGATTCTAGTTGGTGTTTGCTGTTTTATAAGGTGTTTCTGTGGTAGTAGCAGCAGGAAGGTGTTACAGCTCTGCTTACGAAATTTCATTGTTAAATAAATGCACCCATTCTTGGGTTTGACTACCATTTGGTGTGTTTCTGTCTTCTTTCTGTTTTGTTAAAATTTCTAAGATTTTATTTTTAAAAATATTATTTTTACAACTTCTAAAATTTTAATTTTATTTCAATACAAAAGAAAAAGCTTACAATAACATACTTTAAGTCTTGTGCATTTGCATACTAATATGAATTTAACTTTCAATGTTTTGATTTATAAATATGTTTTAACCATACAGTCAATTTCTTTTATGAAAATTTCATTTCATGTGAATATTGCATTGTCAAGCCTGAATTGCAATATAAATTGTCTCATGCCTAACCAGCATACACTAATCTACTCTCTCTATATAAAATCCTAATCCTAAAAGTGCAACGATTTTATGTAACATTTTTATGTCACTTTTTGTCACGCTTTAAATCGGGCTTATTTTAAAACCTACATATATATGTTTGTATCATTCTTTTCAGAATTTATCAAACCTTAATGTGATGTTGTTAGATTTTCGGATTCTTATTCCATTTTTAAATTATAAACTAATATATCAAGATAGTCATGGTTTTTAATATCAAGAAAGTCGTGGTTTTTATTTTTGATCTAGTAAACTTTCTTTCACAGGAACAAACTATTAAAAAAATAATCTAATCATAATATCATTGTTTGTATTTAGGTGATTTTGTTAGCTGAAGGTCGAGTTACGACCACTTTAGTTTTCACATGATTTTTTTTTTTTTTTAAAGTTTTTTTTATCTATTAAGAATGTCAGTTAAAATGAATGGATCGTTTATTTAGTCTCTTATAAATACTCATCAAGCATAGTGGACCTCAGTTTAACGGGAAAACTCCAATCGGTAAGAGTAAATATTTTATTCTCATTTCATGATTTTTACCATGTTAAATAATAATACATTTTTCTTTTACATATTTATAGAATTTTGTGATTTTTGACTCCAAAAAATAATTATTTTCCTTTTGTACATTTACAGATTGTACTAATATTCTGGGTGCAACTGGGGGTTAGGCACCAAAGGCGCCAGGGGGCTTGGCCCCACTAGTACACCTATAAGACTATAAATGATGTGTGTCTGACTGAGCATCTGCAGTGTACTATGTAGGAAGGGCAGGTGTACATAACACAGTAGCCATTCAGTGTAAATGTGTTTACAATAACTCGTGACAAGCCCCACCTTTCTATACATAGAGACAATACAATTACTAAACCTCAGTACAGGCCATGATTTAAGGTGACCACATCTCAGCGAGACACTTTTACTACCGGAATTGTATAATTTACACTGCTTGCTTAACATCGGACTTAAAGGTTAATTTTCTGTAATACCAAAGTTCAAAAACTGTTCGTTTTTGAGCTTTACTTATGTAAAGGAAACCATGTTAAAATCTATATTCTCAGTTCTTTCTTAAGCAGTAGTGACAACTTTATTCTTAAACCTTCAATTGTGTGACCTGAATTGTAAGTTTCGTTTACAACCAAGGAATCTGATCTATGGAACTATGTATTTATTTTTTAAGTCTTTATATCAGGGGACTGCAGGTAGCCATCAGACATGTCCACATGCCTTTACAGTTCTGATTGGAGGTATTGATTTTTTTTCACACCACTTTTATTCTTGCTTCTAACAATACCTGATTTTAATCTAGTCATGACCAGCACTTTTCATCACATTTTCACACTTTGATGTTCGTTTATTTTAGTATAAACCATCTCATTTATATAAAAAATTATTGGCAGACTTTCATCCAAAGATATAATTCAAGATGTGCTGAGTTCTTGGCAAAAAAAGTTAACCCTTCTTGTTCAGATGTGTTTTTATCATGTAATAAATCAATTATGTTCAAGACATGAATATCATTATCCCCTACACCATATTCAGCATTTACACTACTTTAAGCTGTAACATCTTATTTGCTTCCTTTTTCTTACCCCTTTCATTAGAAATGTTGCCCAAACTATTTTACTTCCGTATGTGCTGATGCTGTATTAATATGTTTAAAGATTTTTAAATCGTGCTATAAAGAGAAATTCAAATTTATGCTCTTCGGGGGACATATAAATGAATTTATTTTCTGCACTCTTACAATGGCAATACCATCAGAACTTAAGAGACACAGATCTCCAAGCATCCATTAGTTTTATACCAGTTCATCCTTCAATAAATTTAAGCAAATAATGCTTTTCTTCACGTATAAAATGAATTGAACAGATTTTGGTGACAACTTGAAACTTCAGCATTTAATATGAACGTTTGCCTTGAGCAGTTCACAAGCAAAGGTTTTATATTTTTGTCTTTGTACATTCAAGTCTACATTAATTTCTTTTCTATTAAGTGAATGTTTACTCCTAAAATGCTGTGGCTTCCAACCTGGAATAGGTATGGTCTACAAAAATGAACAAAAACTGATTATTTGGAAAATGAACATAATTAGAGAAAGATAACCCTATGTATAATCGTGGAAGTTCTTCTGTTTGTTTATTTGTTTTGTTTCACCTATGCTATGTGGTTAGAGTCATCTATGGTGTTTGCATGCATGCTAAATGTATCTTCGTTACAACACCCCACATTTACAGCTGGTGGTATAGATGGTGTCAGTCAAACCAACTGCGGTTGATCAGTTCCAAAACCAAGGAGATGGCCATGGACTACCGTAAGTCTAGACCACCACTGAGACATGTCTCCGTAAAAGGGGTTGATGTATATTGGGTCTATAAATACCTTAGAGTGCAGTTGGATGACAAGATGGACTGGTCAGAGAACACAAAGACTCCTGCAGATGTCCTATCAGTCTATGGTTTCCATAACTCTCTTCCATACTTTGGTGTGCTGGGGGGTTGCTTGAAAAAGAGAGATGCTGATTGTATTGACAAGCTGATTAAGTGAGCAGGATCTGTCGTTGGCATGGAAATGGAGTCTCTTGTGACAGTGGCAGACAGGAGGACACTATGGAAGCTACTATCTATTATGGACAATGAGCATCACCCATTATACACCACCATAATTAAGCAGAGAGTTTTGTTTAGTAGTAGGCTGCTATCACAAAACTACAATACAGACAGATACAAGATATCCTTTGTATCCAGAGCCATTAGACTCTTTAACACTAGAACCCTGAATCCATGAAAAAACTTGTAATCCCGGGTCACCTTAAATTCCTTTGCACCTCTCTATTAGCGCTTTTTGTTTTGTAAATGTGTCGATCAGCACTGGCAGCAAGCAATCTGCTATCCCATACCCCCACCGCCACAGCTCAACTCAGGAAAAAAGTTCT
The DNA here is from genome assembly GCF_016835505.1 of Polypterus senegalus. Classification (NCBI taxonomy): domain Eukaryota; kingdom Metazoa; phylum Chordata; class Cladistia; order Polypteriformes; family Polypteridae; genus Polypterus; species Polypterus senegalus. Next base: position 24,534,391 of record NC_053162.1, on the reverse strand, counting down.
TCCAGCTCAAGTCTGTTTTTCCTGGTGTGAGGTGCCTGGAATTGTATAGGGTAAATAATATATTATATGCATTTAATGTGTATTCCAGGTCTACAATGATCTGGGTAAATGTACAGTAGGATGACAAGAAATACGAGGCAAGAAATGTTGAACACATACCTAAAACAGAAACTTTTTCATGTTATAGTAATAATGACAAAATTTGGACATGAAGTGTATAATGTGTCAAAACTGAAGTCCAAATATCAAACAAACACTTTCAAAAAAGGTACACGTATAACAAAATATGTGCACTTTGATTCAAGAATATAATCAAAGAAAAAGAAATTGGGTTAAGGTACAATGCTGACACAACTGCTTGGGTGGTGCAGCGGTAAGAATTTGTGACTCATTATCAAGATGTCATGGGTTTGATCCTGGCCGCATCCCAGAATTACCGTTTTGAGTAGTGAGCTGCTCTTATTGTTATTATTATAGCATAAACCATTGATTTGGTGTAAATGTATGGTACTTGTAAAGATTAGTGTTTTTTTCTTTTTATTCAGTTTTTTTCTCACAGTCACATTCACGCTCCCCCTGATCTGACACTGCTGTTTTCACATAAAGACATGCTATAACATAGGTAAACTCAGATGAGGATAACTGTTCTACATTGGAGAAATAGAACAGAGGCCCTCCCCACAAGAAACGTCCACTCACGCATAAGACGAACGCGGCTGCACCAGGCGTAAATGCGAAAGATGTCCCCATTTGGATGCAGCAACAGGTTGGGCGTCATCCTGCCAGTCAATCTGCCACACGCATATCCTTCAATGAAACAGCACAGCTTACAGAGCTTGCCAAGGTATCGTGCAAAGTTCTGTTTGTTATTATGTTTTGTGATGGTCTTTATATTAAGTTAAAAAGACAGTTGCAGGCTAACCAATGTGCTACTGTTTTGCCCAACTGTCAAATAAAAACTGCAAATTTATATAATGAAAATATAACTACAACTGCAATACTTATTTTTGATAGATTGTTTAGGTGCAAAAGACTAAATGTTTCCATAATTAGACACAAAATGTTTCCAAAAAATGGAACACCTTGTTCTACCAAACAGCATTACTTTGTAATGCTACAGGATATGACATCTAAACTTTGCACAATGATAGCTGACAGACTGGGCTACAAAAGAAATCAGAATTTATTGTTGGAGCATCATAAAATGTCTAGGCTATGTATTATAAAATCTGTTTTTATTTTTTAGAAATTCCTAAAATGTCTAGTTTGTTTGTGTTTTACTTAGTTCATATTGGTGTGAAACAAAGATTTTTAATTATACAAAGATTTCTTTTAAAAATCTGAAGTGTTATACTTACTATTCAGCCTTTTGCATCTCCTTTATTACGTAAACAGAATAATAGCCATTTATTTTTAGGTATGTAATTTAGGCTCAATAGTGGCAAAAATCCCTTAGGGCATAAAAGTTTAAATGAAAAACAAATTGTAAAAAAAGAAAACAAATTGATCAACCAAAAAAAAAAAAACTTAATGTGGATAAACGGACACATTTAACATAAATAGTCATTAAACTCCTATTGTTAGTTAAACATTTTAGCAACTGTGATGGTAAATGTTTTAAAATTAATTTGTTTCAGTTTTTCATCGAGTTATTTACAATGTAATAGCCTGTTGAGTATACTTAACTCTTGATCTCTTTGGCATCTGCTGCAATTACTAATTTTTAAAACTATAGACAGTACATACTGTGTACACTTTCAGTCAGTTGTCAAAACACTAATATAATTGGCAAACTAACTGGCAAATGGGAAAAACAACAATTATAGTCACATTTTGTGTCACATTATAAAGGGGAAATATACTCTAATAAGCAATATAATTAAATTATGTATATACTTAACAAATATGATAAAATCAATTTAAAACTAATTTGCTTGCTGGTTTCAGAGGTTGATTGCTACAATTTACATACAGATCAGAAAAGGAACGACTTGACTCTACATAATATCTAGCTGTAGGTAATAAACATTTATACTCACTTACTGTATATAATATTCTTCATTGAAGCTAGTTATTTTGTTTTTATCTTTAATTGATAGCTACAGTATGATTTTATTTTTATCAACAGCAACTCCTGTAGTACTCTTATTTTTTTTCTAGCACTTTAGTTTAGAGTAGGGGTTCTTAACAGGCAAATGAATTATTTTAAATGAATGGAATTTGGGCCTGGCAATGAACCATACAGAAGGGCGAGGTCTAGTATTGATTTCTGCACAAGCAGTACAATGCCTATCAAAAGTATTCACCCATTTGGAAGTTTTCGTATTTTATTTTTATACACCATTGAATCAGAGTAGATTTGATTTGGCTTTTTTGACTCTGACCATCAAAAAAGGCCTATTTAACGTCAAAGTAAAAAAACAGATCTCTAAAATGTGGTTTCAATTCATTACAAATATAAAACACAAAATGATTAATGTCATAAGTATTTACCACTTCAGAATTTAGTAAATGCACCTTATCAATAATAACAGCCTTGCGTCTGTGTACGCTGGTCATTCTCTTTATCAGCTTTGCATATCTGACAACTGCCATACGCTGGTCATTCTCTTTATCAGCTTTGCATATCTGACAACTGCCATTTTCAAACCATTCATCTTTATACAACTGCTCAAGCTCCGTCAGGTTGCATGGAGATCATTACTAAACAGCCTTTTCCTAGTTCAACCACAAATTCTCAATTTGATTGAGATCTAGACTCTGACCTGGACACTCAAGAACATTCACATTGCTGTTTTGAAGCTAGTGTTGTTTAGTTTTGCTTAAACGTCAAACATGGCATTAGGTTAGACTCATTAGAACCTTGTTTCCAACTGACTTTACACTGTCCCATGTGTGGCAGAAATCAATCATGTTAATTAAAGAAACTTATCCTCTAACAGGACAAGTCTGATAAAACCTTTCTGAATAAGGCAGGAGAAAGCTTGTCCATCTGTGCGATTTATTTACCCTTGCAGAACTATGTTGAAGAGAGAGCATACATCACAACATTCTGTTACAGGACGGTCAGATAGATCAAAAATCAAAGGACAGATGTCCATTTTTTAAACAATTGAATTTACACAATATTGTCAATCAATGCATAAATTTACTCAGGTTGGTACATTGGTCTACACCCATAATATAATAAAAAATCTACTTCATGATATTCTTGTTCTGCTCATATCCTTTGGGTTTAGCTATCACCCTTGAGATTTCTGTGTATATAACAACTTTCCAGTTTTGTTGTTTATGGGACATTTGCTGATCTCTTAACCATCCATGAATAATGCACCGGAAACCATGAAACCCTTCCATTCATTACGCCACAGATTGTCACCGTATGGACAATGAAATTCTCAGATGTTAACATGGAAATTATCACAACCGGCGAGGTGAGGTCTGTTTTCATGAACATATTATGGCACACAAAATTTTGTATTGTTTTTATTGGAGATCATCTGCCGCTTCTCCTTTAAATCACTCAGCCAGTAACATTCTTTAATTTAATTTACTACTAATAATGATATAACCAAATAGCTTTTCAAGTGTACTGCAACGCTTGTTATGATTAATAAAACTATTAATGACATTGATTCTAACATTTAGGCTGCTTTTTTATATACAGTAGCCACCCTGTACGTTCTGCAGGATGAGTTACAATCACAAGTCTATTCTGAACTTTAAGTGCTCTTGTTATAATCCCCCTGCAAAACAATCAAATCCATAACATGGAAATTCTGCCGTTTCAGTCTCCAGATCCATTTTCTTCTCAGTACTATTTGTTATCTTCTTTCCTGAGAGAAAACCATTACATCAGCCCTTTTTCAGGAGTTTAAACTTAATTTTCCAGGCTGTACTGATTTCATTTCTCATCTTTTGAGTAAGTCAGCCACTGAAACACATATTTTAGCTGTATTTCTCTTTTCTCATTCTTTTCCAGGTTATCATTTCTTTTAATAATGAGGATTTATCATTTCAATTCTATTGTCATTTATCGAACCAACATTTTGTTGCAAGAATAAGTCAAGAATGAATGCCACTACTTGGCAGACCGCTGCACACAGCCGTACAGACTCAGAGCAATCCAGTTTAGCACAGCAGTTTAACCAGGAAACACATACAAAGGAAAAAGATCTGGAGTAAAAATAGTGTACAAATGTGCTGTGAGGCAAGAAATCTAAAGGAAATACAGTACCTCAATGCTGCTCATTATTTATACTATACATGCCAGCTAATTATTGGTTAATATGATTAGGACTTCAAAGGTGTTTAACAATTTTCCATGCCAGCTTGTGTCCTAAACGGTGATATAACCGTTGACATTTTTGACATTGTATTGTTATACCATATGCATCCTTGGTTGTGTGTCACATCACAAAAGTCAAAGTGTGAACAAAATATATCCTTGTCTTCTTTACATTATAAGCATAAAATAAAATCACTTTGTTCTTGGGTTTTTAGGGCAAAAACTTTAAATATTGCTTTTCAATATAGGAATCTGCTGGCCTAGCATGCGTAGTATCTGTACAAAATTTTTATTACATGATTTTTTGGGTGCCTGTCTCACTTGTCAACTGTCTAATCAGCAACAAGTGACTTGGTTCATGGAGGGCAAGCACATCCTATTGAGCACCACCCATAAAGTTTCTGTTTTTCCCCATGTGCATCTGAACAGTGGTGGTCCAGTCAGTCTTCTGTTCTTGGCATGTCATATGATAGTAATGTAAAGTGGATTCAAGAAGTATCCACATCCCTTCACTTTTTCAAACTTTTTATATTCCAGCCTTGTGCTAAAATCATTTAAATGTATTTTCCCCTTATTAAATAACACTCAATACTCCAAAACTACAAAGTAAAGGCAAGATTTTAGAATTGTTTACAAATATATTAAAAATAGAAAACTGCCATATCACATTGCTAAAAGTATTCAGGCCCTTTGCTATGACACTTGGTTCAGGCATATCCCATTTTGTCTATCATCACTGAGATGTTTTGGCACCTTTGGAATCGACCTGTAGTCAATTCAATTGTCTGAACATGATTAGGAAAGGCGCACACCTGTCTATAGCAGGTCCCAAAATTGACGACGCAGATCAGAGCAGAAACCAAGTCATCAAGTCCAAGGAATTGCCTACAGAGACAGGATTGTGTTGAGGTACAAAAGAGCATAGTGGCCCCATTATTTTCAACTGGAAGAAGTTGGAATCGAGAATTCCTAGAGCTGGGTGCCTGGACTACCAGGGTAATCAGAGGAGAACAGCCTCGGTAAGAGAGATGATCAAAACCTTGGTCAGTCTGGCTGAGCTCCAGGGAACCTTTGTGCAGATGGGAGAAACTTCAGAGTTTGCAAAAAGTCACCTAAAGGACTCTCAGACTGTGCGGAACAAGATTCTCTGGTCTGATGAAATCGTAGTTGCGTTTGTCCAAAATTTACAAGGTTCTGCAGCTTTGGTTTACTTCATAAAATAATTCAGGCAGTTAATAATTCCACAGTCCAAGTACCTTCATTTTAAATGTTTTAGTAAAATTCACTGCAAAACAGGTCACTATAGTTAACTAGTATAATTTAAGCTTATCTTACAGTCCATACTTCTAGCTGAGGGATTATTTCCTAACTGGCTAAACATTCAGTTTTTACAGGAATAGCTAAGAAAGTTCTATTGCATGCTAACTTACAAGGGGTAAAAATTATACCATAATCTAATTAACTATGTGAAAGTGATATTCTATTCAAATTAGCAGACACTTATTTGAATTTAACATTAAAATTAACGTTCTAAGATTGGATCTTACAGAAACCAAGACTGAACTGTTTAACCTCAATTCAGGCCCTGCACAATACCATTCCAATGGCGAAGCATCATGATGTGGGGTTGTTCTTCAATGACAAAGACTGAAAGACCAGTCATGATCAAGGTAAAGCTGAACGGAACGAAGTACAGAGATACCCTTAGTGAAGAACTATTCCAGAGCACTCTGGACTTCAGACAGAGCTGAATGGTTACCTTCCAACATGAAAAAGTCCCTAAGCACAAAGCAAAGACCGCACATGTAGCTTTGGGACAACACTGTGAAAGTGGCCCAGATAGAGCCTAAACCTGAATCCAGTCACACATCCTTAGAGAGACCTGAATATAGCTGTCAACTAATGGTCTCGATTCAACCTGAAAGAGCTTGAGAAAATCTGCAGAGAAGGATGGCAGAAAATCCCCAGATCTAGGGTTGCAGAGCTTGTCACTTTATACCAAAGAGGACTCCTTTAAATTTCACTGCCAAAGATGCTTCAGCTTAGTGCTGAGTAAAGGGTCTGAATACCTGTGTCCGTTAAATATTTCCATTTTTTTAATTAAAATAAATTCCTATTTTTGTTTAGTCTTCCTGGAATAATGAGGTTTGTTTGATGTGGGGTAAAAACGAATGTAAATGATTTTATCATAAGGCTGCAACATAGAAAATAAAATATAAATAAAAATAAAAAAGGGAAGGGGGCAGAATACTTTCTGAATGCTCTGTAGTAGAAGTGCTGTTTTTGATGCTTTCAATGATTACAACAAGCCAGAACAATCAGAGTCAATGTAATGCCAATTAAGTGTGTTTTTTATTCCTTCCAGTCCTTTAGTCAATGAAGTTGGCCCAACCAGTGAAGTTTCAGCTGTCTTGAAAGTCCTTTCAGCCAAAAACATGTTTGATACCTCTGTGATTTAGTTAAGTGCCAACATCATGATTTAATACCATTTTTTGGTTTGGACTCCTGAAAGCACATAATTTCCCAGTAGTTTTAATTCATGTTTTTCCTGAAAACAGATTTCTGATTTTACCATGTTTAAATAAAAGCTTTGTGTATAGGATTGTCTAGCTATTAGTAGTCTTTTCTACTGGTTTTCATTTTATTAGATTTTTTTAAATGTGTTTTGTAAAGCTGTAATGTAAAAATAATTTACAATATTGTGGATGTGTAAAACTACCCTAGTTGTGTGTAAAAACTACCCAGGCTGATGTCCTGCTTGAATTTGGAGAGTACCAGGATGGACACTGGCTCCTTATGACCTTAAACTGGATACATGAGGTACAATGTGTTTCTAGAATATACAATTTTATGCTTTCAGGATGTGAAAACTTCTTCTGCCTCCTTTCAAACCACTAAACAAGAAGAACAACAAGAAGAGAAAGCTCTGGTCCAAGAATACTCAGTGAAATAAAATAACGTACTTTATGCAACTAAACTTACATAAATTCTTTATTAAGTTGTTGACACTGAAAACAGTTTTTGAAAATTTGAAATAAATTGCTAATCTTAAGTGCTCTTTCATTGTGAAATTTACAGAAAATAAACAGGGTGGGCCATTTATATGGATACACCTTAATAAAATGGGAATGGTTGGTGATATTAACTTCCTGTTTGTGGCACATTAGTATATGTGAGGGGGGAAACTTTTCAAGATGGGTGGTGACCATGGTGGCCATTTGGAAGTCGGCCATTTTGGATCCAACTTTTGTTTTTTCAATAGGAAGAGGGTCATGTGACACATCAAACTTATTGGGAATTTCACAAGAAAAACAATGGTGTGCTTGGTTTTAACGTAACTTTATTCTTTCATGAGTTATTTACAAGTTTCTGACCACTTATAAAATGTGTTCAATGTGCTGCCCATTGTGTTGGATTGTCAATGCAACCCTCTTCTCCCACTCTTCACACACTGATAGCAACACCGCAGGAGAAATGCTAGCACAGGCTTCCAGTATCCGTAGTTTCAGGTGCTGCACATCTCGTATCTTCACAGCATAGACAATTGCCTTCAGATGACCCCAAGGATAAAAGTCTAAGGTGGTCAGATCGGGAGACCTTGGGGCCATTCAACTGGCCCACGGCGACCAATCCACTTTCCAGGAAACTGTTCATCTAGGAATGCTCGGACCTGACACCCATAATGTGGTGGTGCACCATCTTGCTGGAAAAACTCAGGGAACATGCCAGCTTCAGTGCATAAAGAGGGAAACACATCATCATGTAGCAATTTCGCATATCCAGTGGCCTTGAGGTTTCCATTGATGAAGAATGGCCCACTATCTTTGTACCCCATATACCACACCATACCATCAATTTTTTTGTTCCAACAGTCTTGGAGGGATCTATCCAATGTGGGTTAGTGTCAGACCAATAGCGGTGGTTTTGTTTGTTAACTTCACCATTCACATAAAAGTTTGCCTCATCACTGAACAAATTCTTCTGCAAACTGAGGGTCCTGTTCCAATTTTTGTTTTGCCCATTCTGCAAATTCAGTGCGCCGATCTGGGTCATCCTCGTTGAGATGCTGCAGTAGCTGGAGTTTGTAAGGGTGCCATTTGTGAGTAGCTAATATCCGCCGAAGGGATGTTCGACTAATGCCACTCTCCAGTGACATGCGGCGAGTGCTACGCTGTGGGCTCTTGCTGAATGAAGCTAGGACAGCCACTGATGTTTCTTCATTAGTGACAGTTTTCATGCGTCCACATTTTGGCAAATCAACACTGAACCAGTTTCACGAAACTTAGCAAGCAGTTTGCTAACTGTAGCATGGGAGATGGGTGGTCTCGTAGGGTGTCTTGCATTGAAATCTGCGGCAATGACCCGATTACTGCGTTCACCAGACATCAACACAATTTCTATCCGCTCCTCACGTGTTAACCTCTGCGACATGTCAATGGCTGTAAACAAAGAGAAACTTGTAAATAACTCATGAAAGAATAAAGTTACGTTAAAACCAAGCACACCATTGTTTTTCTTGTGAAATTCCCAATAAGTTTGATGTGTCACATGACCCTCTTCCTATTGAAAAACAAAAGTTGGATCCAAAATGGCCGACTTCCAAATGGCCACCATGGTCACCACCCATCTTGAAAAGTTTCCCCCCCTCACATATACTAATGTGCCACAAACAGGAAGTTAATATCACCAACCATTCCCATTTTATTAAGGTGTATCCATATAAATGGCCTACCTTGTATATTATATTCATTATCAAAAGATGTTAAATATAGACCTAGAAGAATCCTAACCCACCCTTTATAAGTCACTCATGTTCTATACTGGGATATCCAGCTCCGGTCCTGGTGAACCGCAGTGGCTACAGGTTTTCATTCTAACCATCTTCTTAATTAGTGAGCAGTTTTTGCTGCTGATTAACTTGTTTTGCCTTTGTTTTAACTGACGTGACTCAGACCCATTAGCTGTTTATTTTCCCGCAATGAGCAGCCAAAGAGAAATGAGACACAAAACCAGCCACCACATACCAGCTAACCTGAAAATAAAGAGAGGTGAAGGTCTTGATCATGTTGGTCTGCTCAGGTCACCAAAACATCTTGACGGTGGTCTTGGAAAAAACAGAAGGTGAACAGTCTGAAGTGGCAGAATGAGAGCAGCAACAAGTCGTGATATTCAATAACGGCTTTAATTAACAGCAAGAATTGGCTTCTCATTACAAAACTGGTTGGAGTGAAATTGGCTGGAGTTTGATGTTCCGATGTAGCTGGTCATCTGTTGGCTCGTTTCACATCTTATTTCTGTTTGGCTGCCATTTAATGAAGAAACAAATCAATTCAGAGGACTGAAAAACAGAGCTCTGAAAATGAATGGAAAAGGAGTTAATTAGCAGTGAAAACTGCTCACTGATTAGGAAAAGGGTTACAATGAAAACCTGCAGCCACTGCGGCCCACCAGTACTGGAGTTGGACATCCTTGTTCTATACTATTTGAAATTGGAAAAAAATCAAATTCTCCCTTAGAGGATCTGTTCAAAATGTTTTTTAAAATATGCCAAGATTTAATGAATACAATTTAGAATAAGTATTTAAATCACTTTATCTATATTTTTGCTCAAGCTGTTGCCTCTCCTCTCTTTCTCACGGGTGGGCTTAGAATTAAATTTTGTTCAGTTTTGTTTCTTTTTGATCCTGCTTTCTTTTTTAAAAATTTCTGATTATTTTTTCTTTTAACTTATTTTTCAAGTTTGATTATAAAGCCATTTGTTGTAAAAGTTGGACATGATTGTATGGAATGCTATTTTCTTCAAACAAAAAAAAGAACAATCGGTAACATGTTACACAAACACACATAAAGAGGCCCAGTTCTAGAGGTGAAGCCACCATCGTGCCATTTAATTTCAGCCGCCCCCTCACCCAATAATACCTTCACTCGTTTTCTAAACCAGTGTATTTAAAATTAAAAATTTTCGCAATTTCCTTAATGTCAAAAAAAAAGTAAAGAAAATTTCTTTGTTGGTAGAAGAAAACTTGACTTACGCATTTAATGAATCGGCGACAAGTTTAATTAACCAGTAAAATTCCGATTAACACTACAAAAACTTTTGATTGATGTGCTGCGTACTTGAGCTGCCACAATTCACGTGTTGTGACTTGCCCGTTATTTTTTGAAGCAAGTTACCAAAAAGACGAGTCCCGCGCCGAGCCTGCATTTTGTTTTGTCTCTTTCATGCATGCACCCTTTGCACAACCGGCAGAACCTGGCCTGCACAGAAATGAATCAACCAATCATTACTAATTTACCAGTAACTGTGCACTGCACGATAACATGCAGTGAATACATTTGACTTGAGCATTCCTAGTTTTCATCCTCTTTCTCAGTACGTTTAGCATTCATTTGCTCAGATGTTGATGCGCTTGCTGCTTCCTGAGCAGCTCTTCTTTTTTCCTCCCTATCGGCCCACTTCTTCTCTTCTTTCGTCTGCATTTTTTCGCGTTCAAACTGATTAAGGCAGTGTTTGTGTTGCACTTACTTAGTACGTTTTCCTTAATTTTTCACTTAAGCTGGCACTTAAGTCTTCAATCTGCCTTAAGAATGATTTAAGATATGAAGGGTAGGGGAAGGTGGTAGGGATGAGAATGGCATCTGTACACATGCGCCACATGGCGGCCCTGCTGGCCGCTGCCGAGAGTTGATTCTACAATAAAATAAAAATAAAAAGAGGCATAACCTTGGATGTCGATCAATACCCCGAAAGCGGATAGTAGACATCACGTAGTAAATGTGTACTAAATTTCAGGTCAATGGGTCAAGCGGTTTGTGAGCTACAGATGATTTAAAATCCTGGACAGACAAACAGACAGCCACGGTAGCGTATTACATAAGAAGATATTTCATTTCATTCCATATAGAGCACTATTACAAGGCAAATATGGCTGCATTTCAAAATCATTAACATTAAGTAAATAATAAAGTTAAAAGACACCAACTTACATGTACATTAGAAAAGGTGAACTGAACATATATTCAGACTGGATGAAGTGTTAAAATGTAGGAATGTCCCTTCATCTGCACCAAGTTTACAGAAAGAATTAAATTGCTAGTGCTAAATATGCTGATGCAGCTTCTGGAGGATCTATTTTTTTAATTCAAGAAGTATTGGTTATTTTTAGCATCTTGACAAAACTAGTTTCTTGATGCTACAAATTGCAAAAACAGAGCACAGCAAAATCCAAGGTTATTTTGCCTTTTACCTGACATACTGTGGAACACTTGAGTGTGATATGGAAAAGCAAAGCCTGAAACATCCTCCACTTTGATAAAGGACATGTTTTAACCATAGGCTGCATTGCAGTCTGTGTCAAATGATAATTAAGGGTCTGTACTCACTATCACAGCTGTGTTGCATTCTTGGACTTTGCTGCTTTAAAGCTCCATTATTATCTTGTGACTACCAACAGATTAGAGGTTACTATAAGCTGTGTGACATTTCCAAAAAAAAAACAACTGAAATTTTACCTAAAAAGACTTTTTTAAAATAGTGAAGCTGTAAGTTTAAAATGCCATACTTTAATAACATTAGCACAATTGTAAATACTTATTATTTTCTGTGTGCAGAAAAATCCACATATTATCCAATTGTAAGTTTAGGGTCATAGGGGACACAGTGAAGCTTGACATCATAAAATGAAATCCAGAACCCGCTCTTGACAAGCCCCAGTGCATTACAGGGCACATACTGTGCATAGATATACAAACACTCACTCATATGGGGCTTAGTTATTTTTTATTTATTTATTTATTTTTTGTTATTTTTTGATATATCTAATTAATCCCCAAGGGAATATTGTCTTTGGAGGTCAGAGCGCAGGGTCATTCATTGTACAGCGTCCCTGGAGCAATTTTCTGATTAAGGGCCTTGATCGAGGACCCAACAGAGTAGGAACCCTTTTGGAACTAATGGGGTTTGAACTAGTAACTTTCCAGATACCAGTGCAGATCCTTAGTCTTGGAACCACCACTACGACTGAATGAAAAAGACCAAATAACATTATATTTATATGTTTGGGCTGTAGGTGGAAAGCAAGAGAACCATGAGAAAATCCCACAAAGACATGAGAAGAACGTGTGAACTCATTACAGGCAGTAAGTAAGCTGATACTCAAACCTAGAATGTTGGAGCTGTGAGGCAGTTGGAGTAAATTCAGCCATTGCATAGGGGACAGTTTAAGGGCTCTGGTGACGGTAATTCTCTGTCTCTCCTGGGGTTGGCACACTGTAGCGGGGCTACATAGTAACAGTATATTCGATGTGTGTGCTGAGTGTGTGTTGTTTTCATCGTCCTGTTTACTGTCCGTTATGTGTATGTCAGTGAATGTTGTCCCAATAAGTGCAGAGGGGACAGATGAGGGAGAGAGACCGCAGCCCCAGGATGGAAAGCACCTGTTTACTTTTCAGTTACATCCGGTTCATCACTATTTAAATGATAAAGAGGGAAAGAGGAAAAAAAAAGGAGGAAGGAGAGAGACAGAGTTTTCATTTAATGACAACAGATCATCAATTCCTGCTATTTTTCACATCTCGCATTATACCCAGTTTGTTTCTCATTCCGCCAGATTCACAACAGCTCAATCATTGCAAGAAATCCCAGGTTTGGACATTATTATCCACCCACCGCTGAGGAAGCATGGTGAGATTGTTCCATTTTTATTTGGGAGATTCAAACGCATCCATTTTTTTTTTGATCAGTCATCTGTATTCATGACAGTTATTTACCCGGACTCCTGTTTACGTTCATTGACATTTCAGTATTCATCCATTGTTGTTATTTGTGTTTTGTGTTTGTTATATGTTGCAGGGGCAAGGGAGGTTTTGCTATTGTATGTGGTTTCACGTTGCTGCTTTGGTGGAGGGATATACATGTATATATATAAATTCTACGTTGGGGATTTGTATTATTGTTTTTATGAAAGTGCCAGGCAGGGAACAACAAGGACTTGACTCCCTGCAAGGCAGCAGTGCTACCGATCCACCGCCATGCCGCCCCCACACGTGTAATTATTAGTTAACAATTTATCTGGAAAATGTAACATACATGCTTAACCACATTTCATCATGAAAATGATATCAAGTATAAATCTAAGAATTCTAAATGTGCAGAGAGCTGGAATATCATAATTTAAAAATTTTTATTTTATAGAAGCACCATAAATGCATTTGTATGTCAGCATTTTGCTTTACCACATCGAACCATTCATCAAACATCGAAGCACGCACATCGATCCTGGAGGATCCGCATAGAGGCTTTCTTTCACATGTAGATAGTAAACAAAGACTCTGACGTCACGTTCCAACTTGATCACACTGCTCCCCACGACTTTTGTTGGTATTGCAATTTGCACACACGTTGCGTTAATTTCTGAGGACATGCTCAGAGGACACATTAAATGAATGCTGGGAACTCGTGGCAGTCATGATGCATGTGCAAACGCGTTCTGAGCGTGAAGTATAAACTTGCCCTTAGAATGAGGAATACTGCAATTTTTCAGCTCAAAATATATTTCAGATATAAAAATCAACACTTTCTTCTAAAAAAGAGATCCGTTCTTGCCCTTCTTAGTGTCTTTGGGATCCTGTCCATGATGACCGAAAGATCACCGCTGACATCTTAGTGGAAAAATGTTGATTGCTTAAACATCCTGTAGTAACACACAAGGCACTTTGTAAACCATACGTGACCCATTCTCATTAAATAATATGGTGAATCAAGATCCTACATGACCCAATGGTGGCCAGCTGCAATGACCCATTGTTTAAAAAACTGTGCCTTAGGAAATGGTAAAGATTTCACTATTTTTATGCAGTTGATGTTTAAGTTACCTACTGTTTGAACTAAATTTCATGAATCATCCAAATTGATTTCTGGAAACAGTAGTCCACAAATTAAGATCAACAGCTGACTGAAAACTGGTATGATTTGCTTCACCACATTGAACCACTGATCTAAGCACATTGATCCTGTAGGATCTGCAAAGTGGCTTGCTGTCACATGTTGGCAGTAAACAAAGACTCTGGCTTTTTTCTGGTACTGCAACTGGCGCACACACACATCACATTAATTTCTGAGGATGTGCTCAGAGGATGTGTCAAATCAATGGTGGAAATGCTGGGCAGCCATGATGCGTGCATGTGCACGTACATGTTCTGAGTGTGAAGTATAAACAAGCCCTTATTCTTCAACGAAATCTGTTAGGAAAGTTCAATTTTTGTTAAAATATCTCAAGTAAACATTTCTGAAATTTTAAAATCTCCCATTGAGAAACACTAGCGAATTTGCAAACTTGTCGATCTTAAAACAAACGAACATTCTGTGCAAATTCAGCATCAAATTGTTTTTCATTTCAATTTTACCTTGAGAGCGGTTACTTCAGCTTGTATATTTTTTCTTTTAGTTGTTCAACAGCCACTCCTGACTACAAAATATTGAAACACCTGTAGTTGTACCAGCTGAAGCAAGTAAACCTCCCTACATGATGTGAAATCAGATGTAGGTAGAGGTTGGATGACCAAATATGGGCATAAAAGAAAGGTAATACATTAAATATGTTTATATGTAATCATTTCGCTAATAATAATACTCTTCATTTATTCAATATGGTAGTGATTATAATGTTTATTTATTCATCACTGTTCAAAGTTAACATCGTCCCTTACTGTACCAGAATGCAGCGATAGGTTTCATTATATAGTAACAGTTTGTCTTTGCCTCCAGCCTACTCCACGCTTGTCTCTGCAGCTGTGCGCCGTCTTGTGTAAACCAAACCTCAGTCACTGCAGCTCACTTCTCTTGCTCCTTGAAACTGAAGCATGTAAGGGATGTGTCCATAAAAGTGAAAAATAAAATCAACAAAACTTAGGAAGAAATATATGAAAGGTGGTTTGGTGATACTATATGCTACATTGACTAAACATGTACTCATTACTTCCATTACGCTAAAAACAACCGCCCGGGCCACAATGGTTTGCTATCTGTCCTATTTGAATGCAGCCAACAGTTTTAGCTTAAGATTTCAGCACAGATTTTAAATCTCCACTGTTTTTTTTTTTTTTTTCATACAATAACAACTAACAAAAATACATAAATCTTTTCATCACTTGAGATGGAACTGGCTGTTTATGAAAGCAATTTCAGCCACATGATATTCTAAAATGGTATTAAAAATACATATTTCATGTAGTAGATGTAATTACATTCTGTTGACACTGTTTTTGAGATGACTCACTGTTACAGAAATATGTCATGGGTAAAATTTTGACACTGATGAAGTGGCTAGAAAATTTTAAAATGCTCTGGCTCTCAAACCAAGTGTCCAAATGCACCTGAATGTTATGCAATGCATACGTTTCTGACTTGTTTTTGTTAGGAGCTAGACAGGCTTTGTATATGGGCTCTTATGAAATGGACTTTTACTATAATATATTTACCAGTATTAAAAGATAAATTTCAGTTAATCAAAATCATCATTTGGCATCTGATGTAGACCAATATTTGTCATAATGCTTTGAACTGTGGATCACTTTTTCCAAAGTCAAAGACACTAATGGCCAGCATTCACTCATTACCATAAATTCTGAGTTATACAGTAGTTATCACATTTCTTTTTCTACAGTAATGTAAAAGACACTCTAACAACCCCAGCTGCAAAGAAGAAGAGTTGACACAGTGAGTCTCTAGGCCTGAAAGGAGGGACATACTCCCTCCTTCCCTCATTAGGACATCATCAAGAATGCACATCACATAGTCAAGTGTATCCGAGACTGTTACCTCAGCTGGTACTTGCAGACCCAAACTGCCACCTCAGGCGGTAACCCACAGCTCACCAGGCGCCTTGCCCTCTCTCCGCATGCTGCATTGTTGTGGATAAGTCTATGTTCGTGTGGCTTCATCTGCTGTTTTTTGGAAATCACCTCCTGATTTTAAATGACTGTGCTACTCTCGCTGTTAAGCCCTTGGAAGGTGTCCTAAGAAAAACAACAAAAACCCCAGCAAGAACAGAACACTGTCACACTTGCTCTACTCCTCAGTCTCCTTCTATGTTGCCAGCTGATTCTTGTTCTGGTACTCTATGAGCTACCCTGCTGGCTCCGTTTTGTTCATTTTACCTGCAGAAAAAATATATGTATCATTACTGTGGCTCAGCTTCAGCCACCTCAGTTACAAGGAAAACACTCTGCTAGACAGTGTTCTAATGCTAAGGAAACACACTCTCAGGATGGCAGATGTTGGTTCAGCAACTGCTTTACCGCATAACGCACTCTTCACACATCAGTATGAGTCTTTAAAAGCCCATTCCTTCACTTGTTGTCCTGCTCTCCCTTGTCCTGTGCTGCCCGCCTCTGACCAGGTCCCTGTCTCTGCTGTACCCCTTTCTCTCCAGTCAAATCCTCTTGACGAAGACATCCACAAGTTCTTTTAAGCTCATTTATTGGAGTTGCAGTAATGGTGACAACTAGTTAGTTGTACACTTTGCTTTGAATGTCAATTAAGTCTTCAATATTAAATAAAGGTTGAGCGCTGCTCCTGAAACTGCCATAATAAAAGTTTTTCTTGCTCAGTCTTCTCCTGCCTGTCTTGTGTGCAACTTGGCAACCCAGATGTAACAATAAATATACTGTAATTTTTTTATTACCAAAGATGAGTTAAAGTGTCTTGTTTTTGCTTAATCTGGCTACAACAAAGACAAACTGCATAATTTTCTGTAAATTAATGTTTGTTCAGATCAAAACATTGTTACAACATCAACATTAAGATAGTTATCCCAAATAGTTAATCAAGTTTCTAAGAAAATCTGCATTGTGGGTGCCTATAAGTGGTTTTTGGCCTTAAGTATGTTTTATTGTTTGCCAGTTCTTAAGTGTACTATGTCTTGCTCAGATATACAGTAAGGTACTGCGATGCTTAGGTGCCCATTACAGTTGGAACATCTGTGTTCATGTAATAAGATAGACCTGGGCAATTGAGCAGAGAGGTAAGACATTTGGTTAAAAAATGTAGCAGAAGAGTATTAAGCATAAAACTAAAGTGCCCAGAAGTTCATAAGAGAGGAGATCTTTCAGTCCATCAAGATAATTTGTTTAGCTAATAGCTAAGCTGTCCCAATATCACTTCCAGATTATTCTTAAAGGTTGTCAGTGTTTCTGCTTCTGCTTCTTGTCTTGGTAGTTTGTTTCAGATTCCCACAACTCTTTGCGTAAAGAAGTGCTTCCTGGCTTCAGTTTTAAATTCACTTCTCCTTAATTCCAACTGATGTTCTCAAGCAAGTGATTCACCCATTTGCGGAAAGAATTAGGCTGGATCCACCTTATCAATGCCATTGGAAAAATTTAAATAATTGGCTAAGGTCCCCATGCAGTCTGCTCTGCTCGACATTAAACAGGTTTAATTGTTTGAGTCTGTTGCAGTAAGACATGTCATTAAGTCCTGGGATGCACTTGGCTGTTCTCCTCTGCACAGCTTCAAGTGCTACTATGTCTTCTTTGTACTGTGGTGACCAGTTCTGAACACAATGCTCTAGATGTGGACTTTATATTTTATAGTTTGAGTATAACGTCCCTTGGTTTAAATTTAACCGTTTTTCAACATTTTTTTGCCTTTTTAATTGCTTCTGGGCATTGCTTATTTGATGAAAATGTGTCAACATAAACCCCTAAATCCTTTTCAGAGGTTTGTTCCTGTATGACAGTATCTCCCATCCTGCATTTATAACTGGAAATCCTTTTGCCCACGTGTAGTATTTTTCTACATTAAACTTTATTTTCCAAGTATTCACCTAGTTCTGAAGCTTGTCCTGGTCTTTCTTAATTGTTTTTGCTGCCTCCTCAGAGGCATCCCATCCCTCCAATTTTAGTGTAATCTACGAATTTCACAGGTTTGCTAACTATATCAGATTCAATGCCATTAATATCAATCAGTAAAAGTAGTAGTCCAACGATAGACCCCTGATGGACTCCACTGATGACTTTGCTCCATGTGGCGCATTCTCCTGTTATCTCTCCTCTGTTTCCTGTCAATTAACCAAGTACAGATCACATGTTATAGGTTAAATGCAATGAATGCAACTGTGCATTTATTCAATCAATAAATACGTCTTCTTTAATATCGTGCCTTTAAAACAACACAGTTTTGTTGGGTGCTGAAATAAATAAGTAAATAACTATTTTTAATATCCCAGCAATCCTTCATGATGTAGTCCCATCAGGACATCTGTAAGAATCCACATCACCCATACCAGCCTATCTGAGACTGCTACCACATTGCTGTCGATACATCTATGTTCCCATGACTTCATCTGCTCCACTGCTCAACAGACGCAAACACCGCCACATTCTGGGACCTCCACACAGCAATCAGTCCTGATTCTGGTAAGATAGCTCAACAAAGCCAATGCTGCCTGTCCTGTTCTTTCACCTCAGAATACCCATCACACCAGACATCTAAAGATTGATTGCTTATTCTGTCTTTTCATTCTCTTTCTCTCTTAGTTTTGTCTCTGGCACTTACCCTTTTTAATTACACACTGCACATTCCCTCCCATAATTAATCGAATCCCTGCGACTTCACGTATTCGTGTGTGAGTCACTCGTCTGTGCTTAAGCCACGAGGCCATTAAAATCAATAATAAATCATTTAAACAACCCCCAGGTCTCGCCTTATCAGAGGTACATTAACTACCTGCCCATCTAGTGCAGTGCAGAATAAAAATGCCACAAGTGCATCTTATCTGTTACTGTATAAAGATAAATATTTTATTATGATTTAGTTAAGCCTAATTGTGATTCTGATTTTTTCTTATTTGCATGCCACTTGCATTGTTGAACCATAATGAATATGATCCCCTTGAAGAAGAGGGAAAAACAGCTTTGATTTTTTAGAGCAGCATACCATTTATTATAAAATAAAACGTTTCTTATTTTATTTCTGAAAGCAATTAACAACTGAACAGCTAAGAGGAAAACTGATATTTGAGGCTTCTCTTTTTGAACCCTTATTGGCAAAATCAATACATAATACTTAAGAGCAAAAGCACTGGTGCAGACCCAGAAGATTTAAAAACACAGTTATGATTTATATGTCCATAAATCTAGAAAATCATATTTCATAAAAAATGCCTAGACTTATAATTCAGAAACAAAGATAAATAGGAAGAGCCAAAGTATTTGTCATAAACCCATAGAGATCCTCAGCCTAAGCAGGATAGATATAACAAGCAGCCAGTCCCGGTTAGTTGGAATGAATTAGTCTGAAAGTAGAATTAGGTATTACATTCTCAGTAATAGTAATCAGAAGAGTCAAAGTTACTCGTCTGTATCATTCATGATGATAACTCTGTCATTACAGCATCGTGCTTCATTTGTAGCAGTCCTTTCACATGATATTCTCAAATTCTTTCTGATCAGTGTGACTCACTGACATTTGTAACAGTCAATGACATTTCAGTGGTTTCCGTTGTAATTTGTCTTTGTTGTGCATTTTCAGTTTTTCTCTAATTATGACCCTTAAATTGAGTAAAACAAGGCAAGAACATAAGGCATGATGGATTTACAGCTGCCCTATTATTTATATTCTCACTTTCCTGATACTATCAAATGTTATAGTGGATCTGCAGTTAGGTAGGCCTGATAAAATGCTTTGATCTTGCAGTTTACAATGAAATAAAAAAAAAACACTTCCTCTGATTAGAGGCAATTGAAAATGAGTTTGAAATAGTTTTAGGAGCCATTTTATTAAGTGGTATTCCATATTTATCATTTAACTGCAAAACCAGACAAGAGGTAGGAGAGAGGAATAGGGTTAATTTCAAGTTCTAATTATTGTTTATGAAGTTTGCATGCCCTCCTTGTCTCTTGTCAGTACTTCTTTATAATTGAATAAAGAAATAAAACATTTCAACTGAAAATAGCCCAGTCACCCAAATGAGAGTAACATGCTTCATGTTCTGAAAACAATCCAAAAAATAAAAAACAGAGAACAATGCATACTGTATACAGAACACCATCTAAATAGTTATTTGTATAGGATAAAATAACCTGTAGAAAAAAAAGTTAGTTTTGGAACTGGTAGACTTACTTTAGATTTACAGAAACTATGCAGGACACATCACTTTTTCACAATTTTTTATGTTGTCAAAATCAGTGGCATTTTCTCCCACATCAATCAACACTCATTACCCAGAAATTTGGCATATTTATTAAATAAAAATACTGAAATACATTTAACACATTGCTCTAGATTAGTAGGCTTAGAAGATGGATGGATGGATGGATGGATGGTTGGATAAATGGATATCCCATTGACACAAGTATTTACACCCTTTGTTGTAACACTCGAAATTGAGATGTCTCTACGGTTTGTTTGGAGTCCATTTGTGGTTAATTCAATTGATTGGACAACATTAGGAGATTAGGAGAGGCACGCACCCGTCTATAGAAGATCCCACTGTTGACAGTGTGTATAACAGCAAAACCGAAGCCATGAGGAGTTGCCTATAGAGCTTAGAGGCAAGATTATGTTGAGGAACAGGTCTGGGGAAGGCTACAAAAATTTCTTGCAGCATTAGTGACCTCCACAATTCTTAATTGGAAGATGTTTAGAACAACCATTCCAATATAGAACAGTACAGACTGGCAAACATGGCGGTTTTAAACCCTGGCAAGGGAAGTGCCATCATTGAGTCCAGCCAAAATTTCACATAGTTGGTCTGCTGATGAAAAAGAGGAAGGATCAGTGAACCCTGCCACCCCTATAAATATATAGGATAGTTATTTGCCTGTCTTGCACAGTTGTACCACAGTCCTTATTTTGTGCCACTGTATGCTGCAGTACATTGTATAGATGGTATGACAATAAAATCACTTGACTTGACTACCACAGGAGCTGAGGCTAGAAAACTGGGTATGGTCCAAGAAAGGCTTGTGGTTGAAAGACATCTTTATTGTCTAACAAAACAAAGGCCAGGTAAGTGTTACTTGTTGAGAGAACCTTGTCAAAGAGCAAGGCAATCTGGTGTAGCAGCTCCACAGCTCACGTCAAGAAGGCCACTTTTTAAATAAATAATTGCCGCCTTCACATCTTAGAAAGAGGGCATAGTAGTGTGGCGGAAGTGGTTCCTTAGGGAGTTCGTGATGTGGGCAGTCCTCGCTTAAGTGCACAGGTGAGGAGTTGTCCGGATCCATAATTGTTCCTGGGGGCTGCTAATTGCCACATCTGATCCCTGTCCCTGTGATAAATAGAAGTGCGAGGCGGCTAAGGGAAGAATGAAAAAAAGAGAAGTAAAGGAAAGAAATGGAGGTTGCCGAAGAAGGCAGCAGGAAGCAACGAGAGGAAAGCTGGTGCAAGAGTGAGTGAACGAGCGAGCACAGGCTCACGTGCAACTGAGCAGTAAACCTGGGTGTTTGGCCGGCACCCAAGGAGCAGTCGATTGTGGTTGCTCCCGCTGAGCATTTTATGAAGAGCGGGAGTGACCGGAAGAAGGTTGGCTCGCCACAGAAGGCAGCGGGAGTCGGGACGTGAAAGCCCCAGCGTGAGCGCCCAGGTCGCTGGTGAGCCCAAGTCGCGGTTTAGTGAAGCCTATCGGAGCCATCAGAGGGATTGGTGAGATGAATGGACCAGCAGGAGAAGGCAGAGAGAAAGTCAGCTGCAGGTAGGGTGGCTCCCCTTGTGCATAGCCTGGACGGGAGAAGCAGGAGAGTCACCAGTAGAGAGGCATCAGGCTTTGTGATTTTTAAAGGGGCAGCTTCCAGCCATTGTTTTAACCTCATTGTTTTTTTTAAAGATTTTTTTCTAATAGATTTTAACCTCCATGGATTCACCTCTGTTTTATTGGATAATTTATTTAAAGATATGATCTAGTGCACTGCACTATTTAGTTGAATACTGTTTTGTTTTGTTGCTTTTAAATAAAATCACTTTGCACTTTTTGCACCATCCCCTTACTTCATTGTTGTGCCTCACTGCCTAGCTCATCGGTGACATTACTGATGGTGTCTGGTTCAGGACTCCCAGAAAAAAGATGGCAAGGATTGGGTAAACACAAACAATGAAGTGAATACGCACACTTAACACAGACAGAGACCAGGCTGACCAGGCTGAGGCTCAAACCCATGGAATAGATTTTGAAAACAGGGGGTTATATTTCTTTAAAGATTTTACCATTAATTTCTTCCTTTCTTTCCTTAAATGGCACCCAAACAGAAATGAAATGTGAAGTGAGTCAGCCAACAGAAGACCAACTAAGTCAGGGCCACAAACTCCAACCAATTTCACTTCGACTAGTTGCTTCATTAGGCTTTGATTCTTGTTGTTAATTAAACCCGTTCTTTAATTCCATGGCCTGTTGCTGCTCTCATCATGCAATAGTTGATTGTTGATTTTCTCTTTTCTAAAAACACTATTAAAATGTTTTGTGGACCTGAGCAGATCAATATTCCTGAGACCTTCTATGAAAAGAATAACAGAGGAATAATTTATTTTGATGGAAGTTTAAAGAGCTAGAATGTGCCTTATCTGCCTGACAACATTAACAAGTGAAATGTTTGATCTGATAAAAGTCTACTTGTGATGAAATTGTATTTTTCCAAGGTAGAGCAAATTTTCATATTATAGACTGCAGAGTAGACGTGTGAATGTTTAGTATTTCTTTTGTAAGGTTTTTTTTTTTCATCATTATACCTTGCAACTGCCACAAATATTTTCTTTAAATCTGATACAATAAAGTGTTTGAAATGTCAACCAGTTACTTGCACTTCCTTGTACTTTTATATCTTTAATGTCGGATGTGCTAGCAAACTGTGCTTCTATTTACTGCCATGTATACAGAAGAAATGATGAGCTGCACTTGACATTATCATTTGAAGAAAGTACAACAATAAATTAAAATGAAAATCAATCTAATAAAAATGTCTTTTTAAAGACTTGCAGGTTCACAGGTAACAACCTTTATCCAACCACTATATATGCCATCTTAACAGAATAATAGTCCCTTAAACCTATCATATGAATGCAGTCTGTAAGAATTTAAAAATAGTATGTACAAGTGTTCTTTAAGATGGTTCTTTGCTTTATTTTTCAAGGTTTCCTTACGTTAGATACATTATATATTCATTGCTTCTCAATATAGTCTGTCTGCTTTAAATACACTTACACCATCAGTGTAGCTGCATTTTACCAAAATTACCAAAGTTCAGCTATTCTAGCATAAAAAATGGGATTCAACAAAAGGCTGACATGCCGAAATGATTCCACATAAAAAATATCTTAATTTTTAAAAGTTTTTGTTAAAATTCAAAGTAAAACAGTTCACACAAAAAAGAAAAAAGAAAAGAAAACAGCAAAAATTAGAAAAGTTCTTGTTTAAAGAAGTTCAGTACAAAGCTTATAAATCTTGTTATATTTCTAGTAATTACAAATGACTTCTAAACCTTTCTGAACCATTTCAAAACGGTCAAAAAACTGCATGTCTATCCCATTTCAATGTTAAAAATGGGTCTTTAAGTCCCTGTGTACTGGGACCTGTTCTAAACAACTGACTCCATTAACACACTATATCTTAGTTATAGCAAGAAAGTTATATCTCTTATGAACTTACAGGGAGGAAAAAGCTATACCGTTGTCTGTGGATATGACTAAGCAAACACTAATATGAATTTAACTTAACTTAAATCATTATTTTCTGAGATTGGCTCTTACAAGCAGTCTATAAGTTCTGAATTCATACAGAAAGAATGTGTTTTGGTATGAAGCTTTAATAAAATGAGCCTTGACTGATAGTTTTAGTGTAACGTCCTCCATGTTACTATTCTGTTGATGGCACTGACAAATCAGTGGTTAACGCTGAAGGCCATTTTGAAGAGGGGTCCCCAACTCCGATCCTGGAGGTTTTCATTCTAACTGTTTTCCTGTTTTTGCTGTTAAATAACTTCTTTTGACTTATTTTTAATGGACTTGTTTTTTTTAAGATTTGTCCCCCTGTAATTTCTTCATCATTCCTCTGAATTGCTTCCTTTATTTCCTTAAATGGCACCCAAACAGAAATGAAATGTGAAGTGAGTGAGCCAACAGAAGACCAACTAAGTCAGGGCCACAAACTCCAACCAATTTCACTTCAACCAGTTGCTTCATTAGGCTTTGATTCTTGTTTTTAATTAAACCCGTTCTTTAATTCCATGGCCTGTTGCTGCTCTCATCGTGCAATAGTTGATTGTTGATTTTCTCTTTTCTAAAAACACTATTAAAATGTTTTGTGGACCTAAGCAGATCAATATTCCTGAGACCATCATCTTTCTTTATTTTTAGATATTGTATGATGGACACAGTTTGCTGGTCATGTTTTGCCTCATTGTGTGTCTCATTATTGTTTGGCAGCTGATTAAGAAAAAAGAAACAATGAATGGAGTCATGAAGAGCAAGTCAAATAAAATTAATTCAAAAGAAGTTAATTTGCAGCAAAAATGGATCACTATTTAAGAATTGGGTTAGGATAAAAACCTGCAGCCACTGTGGTCCTCCAGGACCGGAGTGTTGGACCTCTGATGTAGAGTACTTTCTATCTGTCACAATTATCTGATCTTTTTGAAGTACAATAGACACCCACAAAGACACGTTCAGAGTTCGCGGCCTCAGTCGTTTCCGGATTTTGCCTTAGAACCTAACTAATAATTGTTAGCGGAAACCACAAATATCCTTCACAATTTTTTATGGCTTTTTTCGTGGCAATACTGCACTATAGAGAGAACAGGAAGCAATTGCAGAGGAAAATGTAGCTTTGGATGTTGAAAGTAGCCAATCCGAGAGCATTGTACTCTACTAGAATTTGGAACTGTAACTCCCAGCAGTCCCTGCAGTGCTCTGATTGGTCTTCTGCTGAGGGTGCAGGGACTGTTGGGGACAAAGGATGTCAGCGTGGCTTTTAAAAAGGGGGCCGGTGACCAAAAGAAAAAATACGTTTTTTGTAATTTATGTTTCAAGTTCCTGTCTGTCTGCCTTCAGTTGGGTTACCTGTACTTATTCGTTTTGTCCTGGCTCGTTTCATGGTTGGCATCTGGATTGTCTGCCATCTGCCTGTGTACATGAGGACTGTAAGTGGATTCATTGCCATCCTGGGAAGAAAGGAGTGCTCCTGAACTCGTCCACCTGTCTTCACCATTTCAGGATCTAGCGGTAGGACTATCTTTACATTCCCATTCAACATGCGGATCTCTGGACTATCTATTTTCATCATTACATTTCATCCGTTGCTGCTTTTCATGTACTTTACTGTGTGTGTTTTGTTGGTGCTTTGTTGTATTTAATGTATAATCACCGTAACAGGGACAGGGGTGGTATCATTGTTTTCATTACATTCTTTGTTTGCTGTTTGATTACCGGTGTGCTTTGTTTTGTCTCTGTTTGTGAGTGCGTGTGGGTCAGGTCAAGGCTGGGTGCGTCCCTGGAATCTCCACCATAAAAATAAATAAATCACCGTGTTCTCAACGGTGTGAATCTTAACGGCACCAGACTGCTACAGCGTTATTCATTTCTCCTTGCTCCTGATTGACTGCTGCCCTGTGAGGCATCTCCAACTGAGTGTTCTCGTGTTTTCCATTTCGTTCTTCTTAATCCTTAAACCGCCACAACCGGCTATAGTCATTTCCCAGTGCCATTTACCAGCACGAAGGAGCCGAGTATATTCTGCAATGTACATTCATTGAACGGCGCAACTGACTATTGTTGGTTCCCAGTGCAATTTACCAGCACGCCGGAGCTGATCAGTCAGTGCCGTACATTCGTTGAGCAGCCAGCTCATGAGCACTGCCGCCCCCAGGAGAACTTCAGCACCAATGAATCAGGGATTCAGACCCTGCACTAGACAAGCCTCTGTGTGCTTGCATGCAACCTGTTCAAGCGCAGTTGGCTTGTACATATTGGTATATATTGTTCCAGTAGTTTTTTAAATAGTTTTTACAGTTCATTAGCAGTGTGTAAAATGATCAGTGTTGCAGAATTGTGATGCTCTTTGCATAAAAAAAAATGCGTTCCATTAAAATTTCACTTTTTCTTTGTGAATTGTGACATTTACTTATAAAGTTCAACAAACAAGTATTTGGCATCCAGGGATGTATTAACCCCAAGCATGTGGCAGTTTAAGTGTTAAAGCCACAAGATGCCGTTGAAACTCCCTGCACCTTCTAAGGCTTCTGGTAATGAAAATGCACTTGTATGAATTACAGTACATATAGCGGTAACATCGGTATTTTACATTCTAGCACTGCGGGTGACATATCAGTACAGTTTACCTTTACATTCTTTATTTTTAGGTAATGTATTAAGCTGAGGTTGAAATGAAATTAAAGTGTTTTGGGGACATTTTAGGGTTTAAACTATAAAAATGAGCATTGTTTTAACCACATCCATAATTCACAGTTTTTCACAATTTGAGGGTGCTCTAGATACACACTTTGGCAATTTAAGGCACTATCCACAAACTGGTCACATAGATTGGTGTGAATGTCCTCTTCTTTAACACCTTCTTCCCATAAACATCATAAATTTGTTAATCAAGCATCCTTGAAACTGCCTAGCACTGCCTGAAGGAGTTTCAATTGAAAATCTCAATCATAGCTCAAGATTGTAAATAATGTCATCAAGATATCCACCACAATATTCACAGTGAAGATGTTTTAATCTGATCCATCATATGCCAAAATGTTAGGGACACAAAATGAAGGCCAAATACTGTATATACATATACAGTACATATATGTATTTTCCTGTCACATTTGCCTCTTAATTTATTTCTATCATTAGCTTAAATCTTTAAATTGATTGAACAGATTACTTATCCATTACTATCTTATATATAAATGTCAACGTATGGAAGTGTGTGTGACTGTCTGTCTGTCCGGCTCGGAAGTGCAAGGCTACAGCATGAAGCTCAAAGAGCTGGCAAGGTGGCCCCAAGTTAATGAGTCAGAAGAAAAAAGAAGTACAAGGCTACAGCATGAAACTCTAAGAAGGTGACTCTGTCACCAAAGTAAAACAGCCGAGGAAAGACAAATGAGAGAGAAACTCACTTACGAAACCACCAACTCTGCATTTAAATATTTTTTCTGACAATTTCAATAGTTTCTAGGACCCTGGGCTTTTTACAGCACAGGCTTACACAGCTAGTATTAAATAATATTGACGAACAATGAAGTGTTACAAACAGATAAGCATACACTTAATGGTGTATATAAGAGATAATAGTTGTCTGTCCGTTATCTTGAAACATTTTGTCGAGCTAAGAATTGTGGGAGCCAAAGTCTTTCCTGGCATGTGTAGGCATAGGGCATGAATCAATCTGGCACATCATCAAAGTTTACATCATTATTTACTGACTTGATTTGGAAATCAAATGCAACTGAGTAACTTGGAGAGTTGAGTGTATCACTAACCCATGCACTATCATGCCATCCTATGCCTATCATAAAGACTTTAAGTTCTGACGAGTCTCCCAATCTTTGCCACTGAGAAGCACCCCAGTAGCACGATCCTGCCACTACTGTAGTTTACCATAGAGATGGTATTAGGCAGATGATGAGCAGTTCCTGGACTTCACCAGACATATCGCTTGGGGTTCTGCCCAGATAGTTCAATTTTTTTTATCATCAGACCAGAGAATCTTATTCCTTATGATCTCAAAATCCTTAAATACTTTTTGGCAAACTCCAAACTGGCTGACATATGGCTTTTACTTCCTTATCTCCACTGTACTATAAACTCCTGATTGATGAATTGCTGTAGAGATGGCTGCCCTTCCAACAGGTTATCCCATCTGATCAGATGACTTCTGAAGCTCTGTCAGAATGACCACTAGGTTATTGGTCACCTCCCTGCCAACATCCTTTTTGCCTCCAAAGGCTCAATAGTCCTCAAAGGCTATTTCTGTCACTAGATCCATTTCCAGCATTGCTAGAGGCATAGCAGTTTAGGGCAGGCCCATGTATAATTGGCAAGATAGGATAAAAGGATGGCTATTAGTACATATCGCTATCCTATCTTTTTTCTTTTTCTTCCTCTTCATCTTTTCCCATTTCTATGTGAGGTCGAAATTTTATAAGTTGTGATGTGATTTTTATGGCTGGATTCTTTTCCTGACACCAACCCTCCCCATTTATCCGGGCTTGGTCCCAGTTCCAAAATGGAGGCAGAGTTAAATTCTTATCCAGGCTGTGGATACAAAATCTCCGAAGTATTCAAAGTTTATCTCTGTGCGCTTTTTTCCATGTACTTTTGGTTTTGACCCTCTTGACCATGATTAAGCTTCAGTTTTGTTTCATTTCATATTTTATTTGTTTTATTTTTATATACAGATCCTGGTTTGTGCTCAAAAGTTTATTAGCCAGTTGGCTGACAGAACACTTGGTAATCCAAAGTTTTATCTATTCCACAATTACTGAGGCCACTGTACTCCTGGTAACACTCAAAGCTTTAGAAATGATCTATGCCCTTGCCCTGATCTATGCCTCACCACAACTGGATCACAGAAGACTACAGAGAACTCCTTTGACTTCATGGCTTGGTTTTTGTCCTGACCTGCAATGTAAATTGTGGGGTCTTAAATGGACAGGCATGTGCTCTTCTAAATGACGTTCAATCAATTCAATTTGTCACAGTTGAACTCCAATCAAGTGTTTTACACATCTCAAGTGTAATTAAATCAAACAGGTTGTACCCAACCACAATTTGGAGTACAGAAGCACATAAATGAGAGATTTCAGTTTTTGATTTGTAATAAATTTGCAGGACTTTCTGAAAGCATGTTTTTACTTTATCATTATGGGCTATTAAGTGCAGTTTGATGAGCAAGAAAATGTTTATATTTAAAATTAAATTTACAACACAATAAAGTTTGAATACTTTATGAATCCACTGTATACCACATGCACACTCAACATAATATATAAAATTACACATTCAAATTTTTTATTTCTGCTCCTCAAATCTTCTGAACATAGAGACTGACCCAGGATTTCATATGTTACTTTTTGCCTGCTCTCAAGAAAAATCTATTCAGCAACGAGACATAATACAGAAGCTTGAATCAGGTGATTGCCAAGAGTTCCAGCAGGACCACCAAAGATGTCAATTAGGCGAGTCAGCACAGGGGTATCATAATGATTAAATGCCTTCACTTTTTTGCTTGAATCAGTGCAAAAAGGAAGTGTGGATGGTGCATTTTTGAATATGAACAAGAAGGTGTGCAAGCACATTGAGATTTGGCTTTCTGTCAGAAGAAAGCAGAGCAAGCAAGGAAAGGCAGCTGGTTATAAAGCATTAAACTGCATACATGGGAATCCTGGGAGATTCCTATTTTTTTGAGTCAGAGTATGGATGGAATTGAATATTTGGGAAGCAATAATTATTTATTTGAGACTTTGTTTTATTTATGTTTATTTTTTTACCAGAGGTTTTTTTCACATGAATCATTATATTTATAAGTGAAAAAAGTAATTGTAATAACATTGGGTTTTAAGTAATAAAGAAACACATAGTTTTCCAAAGGCTTCTTTTTCTATGCATATTTTCTTTACATTTGCATTGTTTATGATCTAGAACTCAACAAATAAGGACCAGAAATTACTCTCCTTAAGTCTTGCAGCTTCATTTTTTAGATCATTTAAATGTATTTAATATGACACACTTCCCAATTACTTCCCAAAAACTCAGATGTATAATACAGCTAAAATATAACATATATATGCTTATGAAAATATAGCAGGTAATAACTTTGAGATGCACTATGCTTGTATAACATTGATAATGTTAAAATTTATTATACAGTGCCTTTAGAAATGATACAGACCCCTTTACTTTTATCACATTTTGTTATGTTGCAGCCTTTTGCTAAAATCATATTCATTATTTTCTTTTTATTAAACTGAGATATTCCATTGACACAACCATTTTGACACTTTGCTATGACACTTAAAAGTCTGGCCCAGCTCCAGCCCATTTTATGTATCATCATTAAGATTGTTCTACACCGCGTTTGGTGTCCAACTGTGGTTAATTCAGTTGGCTGCACATGACTAGGTAAGGTATCAAAGTTGACAATAAATATTGAGGCAATAAAACCAAGCAACGATGTTGAAGGAATTGCCTACAGAGCTTAGAGACAGGATTGTGTGATCTATAGAAGGCTACAAAACCATTTCAGCGGTGTTAAAGGTTCCAAAGACCACAGTGGCCACTTCTCCTGGTTTTAGCTGTATGACCAAACTGAGAGACTGGGGGTTTAAGGGCCTTGATAATAGAGATAAACAAGAACCCAATGGTCACTCGAAACAAGCTCCAGAGAACCTGGAGATGGGAGAAATTTTCAGCAGGGCACCATGCAAGGACTATAAGACATCAGCCCAGTCCATTGCACTGCTATACCACCCACAAGTATATAATTACTTGATAATGGCCTTTATCTCAAGTTGTATTTATTTAAGTAAACTAGCTAAGTCTATTTCTACAAAGGACGAAGCAATGTTTTTTTTAAATTCATATTCAAGATTTTATTCTGTATATTACTTATAAAACCAATTTATGCAAAGACATCAAGTAAAAGAAATATGACCGACTGGTCATATATTGGCTTGATACAATAACTACTAACTATGCCCAGTAAGGAATCCCCCATAATTCATCTTATTGTGTTTGACCTCAAGGTTATGCCTCTTTATGTTGTATTTCCTTTTGTAGAAAGCAATTATAAGCACCTCATTACTTCTCAAAATTTAAAATCTATATTATAGATGCTTTGATTTGGTCTTCTCAGACAACATGTAAGTCTTTGACCCCTGAAATTGCTGGGGTTTTTTTTCTCTTGAAATTAGCCTTTCCATAACAACTTCCTGATATTGTAAATTATTTTTACTCTGTTAAAGGTAATGCTGCTTAGTGTTTACCTTTTGGCAGCACATTATGAAATCCAATGCACATATGCTTGAATATTTCTTTGTGAGATTAGGCCTAAAAACACACAAACCTGCTGTTTTACTGCATGATCAGATCACCTATGACATGCACCTAAAACATAAGGTACCAATATTAATTTTTAAGTTCTTTTCTTAATGGGGGATAGAAACAAATGCCAAAACCAGCTGTGTAATTGTTACCTGTAACCTGTTATCTATCTCACTGTCTTGATTGCACCCCATTTATTCAACCCTCGGGACCTCTAAAGGCAGGCTGCTTGCTGACTGAGACCGTCTTTTATTTATGCTGCTTTCCGTCTTGGGTATGGCATTAATCTGCATCCAGCCCTGCAAGCATGTCCTCCTACTTGCAGGGAAAACTTGGGGGTTGGTGGAAGGATTGGCACTGTTCAGTGTGGTGCTGAGGTGTCACCCATTGCACGGCTGCACTTGAATCTCAATCCAGGTGGTGTGATGGGTGGGACAACGTCCTGTAATTGGCGCATGCTTCCAGTCTTTTTATTCGAAACCAATTTATTACCAATAGAGGATTTCACAAAGCTTCCTTTGTGCCCTTAAGGGACTGCAGTATGACAATGGATGAACAATTGTAGCACTTGGCAATGTTAGTAATCAATAATTGTACAGAGACATTATGTTTAAGCTTTTACTTTAAAAATATATTTATTGCATACAAGCCAATAGCAGCAAATTTAAGCAAGATAAAGAATCATACAAGCTGCATGGATGCATGTATTCTTCATTCATTCCCAGAAGACAGTTCCCAGATGGTTCATTTCTTTAGTTGCAATTCTATATCCTTAATTAAAAGGTGAAAAGAATGAGTTCTTGCTGGACACAGAGCTCCTTGGAAAGTTTCCAACAGGTAAGCAGATAGCAAGCTCCATTTAATTGTCTGTGGCTGCTCTCAAAGTGTCAGAACAAGCAACAAAAAGCCAAAACTATACTAAAAACTAAACTGTTAAGTGAATTGAGACACATTTTGAAAAAGTTAAAATAAAAGGCAGCTTCTCTCTCTCATTTCAGTAGCACTGAAGGTTCCCAAGAACACAATGGCCTCCCTAATACCTAAATGAAAGAAGACTGAAATAGCCACAACTCTCCCCAGAGCTGGCCGGCCAGTCAAACTGAGCAATCGAATGGGAGAAAAGCCTTGGCAAGAGAGGTGACCAAGTATTTGATAGTCACCCAAAAAAGACATAAATCACTTGCAACGAGTGCAGAATGCAGCTGCTAGAATCCTAACTAGGAAAAGAAAATCCGAACACATTTCTCCAGTTTTGATGTCACTACACTGGTTGCCTGTGTCATTCAGGATTGACTTTAAAATACTGCTTATGGTTTATAAAGCCTTAAATAATCTCGCTCCATCTTATATATCGGAATGCCTGACACATTATATTCCAAATTGTAACCTTATATCTTCAAATGAGTGTCTCCTTATAATTCCAAAAGCTAAACTTAAAAGAAGTGGTGAGGCGACCTTCTGCTGTTATGCACCTAAAATCTGGAATAGCCTGCCAATAGGAATTTGCCAGGCAAATACAGTAGAGCACTTTAAAACACTGCTGAAAACACATTACTTTAACATGGCCTTCTCTTAACTTCACTTTAACTTAATACTGATACTCTGTATGTTCAATTCATCATAATAATTATTCATAGTGGCTCTAAAATCCGTACTGACCCCAACTCTCTCTTCTGTTTCTTTTTCCGGTTTCTTTGTGGTGACGGCCTGCGCCACCTCCACCTACTCAAAGCATCATGATGCACCAACATTGATGGACTGAAAGCCAGAAGTCTACGTGACCATCATCATCAGGTCCTTCCATGAAAACCCTAAATACATGATTTATGGATTGACTTATGTTAGGTAGATTGCCCAGAGGGGACTGGGCGGTCTCTTGCTCTGGAACCCCTACAGATTTTATTTTTTTTTCTCCAGCTTTTGGAGTTTTTTTTTTTTGTTTGTTTTTTCTGTCCACCCTGGCCATTGGACCTTACTTATTCTATGTTAATTAATGTTGACTTATGTTTATTTTTTATTGTGTCTTCTATTTTTCTATTCTTCATTTTGTAAAGCACTTTGAGCTACATTTTTTGTATGAAAATGTGCTATATAAATAAATGTTGATTGATTGACTGTGGCTGTGAAAACCTGTGTGGAGAAATTTACAGAAGAACAACCACAACACTCCACTAATCTTGGCAGAGTGGCCAGATGACACATGAAAGACTACTTGGAGTTTGCAAAAAAGCACCTAAACTCTCAGGCTATGAGAAACAAGATTCTCTGGTTTATTGAAACTAAGATTGAACTCTATGGCTTCAACTGTAAGCATTAAGTCTGGAGAAAATAAGGCACCACTTATTACCTGTGCCATGTCATTCCAACAGTGAAGCATGGGGGTGACCAGTACCATGTTGTGGGATTGTTTTTCAGAAGCAAGGACTGGGAGACTAAACAATGTTGAGCGAAAGCTGAATTGAGCAAAGTACACAGACATCTTTAATGAAACCTGCTCCAGAATGCTTTGTACATGATACTTGAACAAAGGTCCACCTTTCAGTAGGACAATGAACCCAAGCACAACACAAAGACACAACAGGAGTGGGTCAGAGAAAATACTGGGAATGTCCTTCAGCGCCCCAGCCAAAGTCTGGACTTGAACTCAATCGAACATCTCTGTATAGACCTGGAAGTGCCTATCCACTGACAGAGCTTGATAGGATCTGCAGAAATGAATGGAAGAAGATCCCTAAATCCAGGTGAGCGAAGCTTATTTGTAAATGTCTGCTCTCACTTTGTCATTCTGGGGTATTGAATAGTGTTTGATGAGAGAAAAAAAAACATTTAAATGATTTTAGCACAAGGCTGCAACCTAGAAAACTTGGTAAAAAGTGATGTGGTCTGACTAATTTCTTTTGTATATTGTATTTGTCTGTAAATTGTATTTTTGAAATGATTTCTGTTTACTGATTACATCTTCTTTTGCAATAAATGCATTAGTGTTGCCTAAAACAGTGTAGAGATAAAGTGGAAATGGAGAAAAGTGCATTCAATGAAGAGGTACAAACCGAAGATTCTGTTCAAAGAAAGGAGAGGATGAAATGAAATGAATACATACAGAATACAGCCTGAGCATCTTTTATTGATTCATCTTTCTTTTCAAAAACACTTCATAAGTGTATGCCATCTTGTGACAGATCTTGTTGTAAAACATGAGCTCACACTTAACTTACTGAAAGTGATAAGGCAGTTATGTGTTTTTAGTACACTGGAATAACGTTCCTTCGGCTGGAGTATTCACAAAGAACTTCTTTGCGGCATACAGTAATCCATAGTAGTTTATTTAAGGCTAGCATTATTTCTCAAAGGAATTTTACATTAAAAATGCTCTGGTCGACTACACTGATACACATGGCTTGGCACTCAAAGGAAACAGTTTAGTCTCACACAGCTGACACCTTTCTTCAGCTACAATAAAAAAGAACTGCTGTTTTCATCCTTACAGGTTAATTTACAGATACAGTCAGTAAACTCAGGGGAGTCATTCAGCTGCATCATTTAGCTTCACTGCCAACTTGGCTCTCTTAACGTCTTTGCATCTCCCAAATGCTCCTTGTGTGTGTGTATGTGTGTTTACTACTTAATGGTTATATAAGCAGTTCCTCTTATGTCTTTGACCTCAGTCCAATAGGTATTCATATTTACCTTTTTCCAGTTGTTGACTGCCACTTATTGTCCACAGTCATCACTGATGCTTCCTGAAATCGACTAGTAGAAAAGTATTAAGGGGAAACAATCCTCAGGTCTAGGTACTGTTACAGTAAGCTGTGGAACAACATTTATACCAAGCTTATCTAATACACAGCTAGTCTTGTTGTTTCATGTTTCTCCTCGTTTTGCTCAGCTGGCCATCTGATTGTCCTTTAACTTTGGCATGCTGGCAACTAACATCTTGCAAGTGCGTATTCCTCTCAGTTTAAAGGGACAGCGCACAGAGAAAAGTACATGGTCATATAAACTTAGTAAAAATAATTGCTTTCGTTAAACTACATTAAATCAAGATGAGTGTCGCTGTTGTAATTGTAAATGTTATTCATGTCAAGCATTTGAAAAGACCATGAAATCTATGGAAAGTATACACAAAATAATGATGACGAAAGGTAAATGTTAGTCGAATTGTACACAAAGCATAATTATCTGTCTGCTCCTCATGGGCTGGTGATGAACTGTCTTAGGCTGACCTGGTTATGTGCCCTTGCACATGCTAAGAAAAAGTAATTTCTGCCGAGTTTACCCACTCATTATGTGCGCCCAAACCAAAAGATATTATTTTATTTTTCTTAAATATGAAAATACTATTAATTAACTCTGAGCCTTTAGCAATCACATTTATTCATATTGTGCATATTACTGAATTGAGATTTATGCAATGTTTTCGACTGTAGCTGCAATAGGATTTTAGGATGTTGATATCATCCCATCTAGACTTGTCAGAAGCACTTCAGCTTTCACCTGCTGTCACCGACTGACCTGTAGATTATGTCCTACAATATTCATTCCTACCTAAAAGTAGCTGTGTGGCAAATTTCTAACATTTAACTCTCTCCCAAAAGCATCAGCATTGAGAGTTATTCGTACATTTTATCTCACCGGCCTTTGATCTAATGTATAAGTGACTACTGACTTAAATGTCCGAGTGAGACCACCTAATTTTTATATGTGATGTTCATAGAGAGTAAATATAAGTGTGTGACACCCCTGAGCATGTGGCGACCTTAATCTGGTAATGCTATAGCTAATTTTCTCAATTACGTTGATAATACTGAAGAGTTAATATTTGTCATTCCTTAAGCGCCCAGCTTTTCTTAATAACCAAATCAATCAAACCGCCACCAAAATGAATAAAATATCCAGTTAGAATCTGGACAGTATGCGTAAAGAATTCCTCATCGCAGTGTAAACATCACAGTTATATAATACAGTGGAACCTCGTGTTGCGAGCATAATTTGTTCTGGAAACGTGCTTGTAATCCAAAGTACTCGTATATCAAAGTGAATTTCCCCATAAGAAATAATGGAAACTTAGATAATTCGTTTCACAACCCACTAATATTTATATAAAAATGATTAATACAAAATCTTCACTCTAACTAACGGAATCCCTGCTATCTGTTGGCTCACTGGAATCTTTTTCTTTTTTTTTTTTTTAACTTTTATCGACATTTATCTAGCTCTATATTTATTTTTCTAGTATCAGAATGTAGTTTAAGTTAATTTGTTTAGTTTAGTTTCAATAGATGTATTTTTCATATTTTCGATTCTTGTTTTCTTTCTTTCACATCT
Organism: Polypterus senegalus; assembly: GCF_016835505.1. NCBI lineage: Eukaryota > Metazoa > Chordata > Cladistia > Polypteriformes > Polypteridae > Polypterus > Polypterus senegalus. The sequence goes on along the minus strand of NC_053162.1, from coordinate 24,497,753 downwards.
TCGCGCCCACCTTTTTGTTACTTCGCGCCCCCCTAAGGGGGCCCGCCCCACAGGTTGAGAACCACTGACTTAGCCACTAACCTGGGCATGACCTGCCTGACTGCTGTGTCTGTGTATAGGAGAGTGGCAGATCCTGCTACAATAAATAACCGTGCTGTTCCTGTTTCAAGCTGAATAAAAGCTGGTTTTGCTAAAGTACCGAGACTCAGCCTTGTGTTTCGGAATGCATGACCGGAACTCGCACATTACAGCACACACACACGTGGTCACCACACTATAGTAAACAGTATACGCTCATACTGATGTTGACTATATGAGTGAGGCACAACAACTGAGAACGAGCATGGGAGGCGATTACCCACAATTTCCACGTGACGCTCGGTGGACAAAGCGTTAATGTTCTACTCGTATTGCAAGACCTCGCTCGTTTATCAAGTTAAATTGTATAAAAAATTTTAGCTTGTCTTGCAAAACACTCGCAAATCAAGTTACTCGCAATCCAAGGTTTCACTGCACATACTGAGAGGGATCTCACATCGGATCTGGGGAAAAATTACAAAGATACCTCCATGACACTCTGAAGAAATACTGCATGAAAGAAAATAGCAGCAACTTTTAATGGCACTTTCTGAATTGGTGGCTGAATGGTTTCTTAATTGGGCGGCACGGTGGCGCAGTGTTAGTGCTGCTGCCTCGCAGTAAGGAGATCTAGGTTTTCCTCCCCGGGCCTTCCTGCGTGGAGTTTGCATGTTCTCCCTGTGTCTGCGTGGGTTTCCTCCGGGTGCTCTGGTTTCCTCCCACAGCCCAAAAACGTGCAGGTTAGGTGCATTGGCGATTCTAAATCGTGCTTGGTGTGTGGGTGTGTGTACTTGTGCCTTGCGGTGGGCTGGCGCTCTTCCCAGGACTTGTTCCTGCCTTGCACCCTGTGTTGGCTGGGATTGGCTCCACCAGACCCCCGTGACCCTGTGTTAGGATATAGTGGGTTGGAAAATGACTGACTGGTTTCCTAATTGAAGACACTGACTGTGTGTCTTTTTAGTAAAGATTAATAATGATTAAATGTTTGTATTTTCCTATTTCTTTGATTGGGCAATATAAAAATCTCACCAAAGTTTGATCACACAGGTCTACAGAGAGTTCCTTAAGCATCATGGTTTGGATTTAATCCAGACATGCAGTACACATTGTGGATTCACATATATATATAGGCGTGTGCCAATCTAAATGATGTACAGTCAATTCATTTTGCCACAGGTGGACTACAGTCAAGTTATAGACACATCTTAAGAAGAATTAAAGCAAATAGGGAACACATAACGACCAGTTGGAGTGTCACAGTAAAGGGTCTGAATACTTTCACAGATGAAAGATTTCAGTTCTTCATTTAAATATATTTATAAACCCTTCTGAAAACATGTTTGCGCTTTGTCATTGCGGGTTGTTGAGTGTAGACTGATAGGTAAAAATGGCAGATTTGCCCATTTAAACTTAAATTTACCACATGATAAAGAAAGTGAAGAGAACTAAATGCTTTCTCAATCCAGTGTACATGATTGTGCCAAAAAGAAAGTACACAGTCATTTAATTCTGTGGTTTCACATGTCCACATACTGTATAACTCACAATATAGTCTTCACTATGTTCTAAGATCAGATAAATATACCTTCATGTGATACTGTATGCATTGGTATGGACGAGAATTATGAGGGAACTAACGCAAGTAACCCAAATCTAAAACATGTAGAGATGACCTGCTGTATCATGATATGTTTATTCAGCAAGAAGGTGAGCATTTATTTCAATAACCTCAAGACCTGCCAAGAGAGTTATTTCATCTCCCAGAGTCATTTCAAGTTACAATGTCAACGTATAGTCATTTCTTCAACAACATGCAATGCCACGACTCCCATGTCCTCCAAAGATCAATGAATCCCTTGATAACTACTTATTGTAAATTGCTTGCATGGAAACTTTGATTAATTTTATTTGTGGTTCATTATTATTGCATTATGCTATTATGTATTTCAGGTTTTCTTACTTTGCATTTTTTATTTAAATTATTACGCTAAAGTTTAACATCATCATTTTTACAGTGCAGCAGGTAGACATCAAAAACTGATCCAAGTGCTCAGGGTTACATAGAAAATTTGGCTTTATATATATATATATATATAAACGGCAAGATGGGAGGACCAGGGGAGAAAGTAAGGCCAGAGAGTTACCTCCCCTAGGACGCTAAATGGTAACCCCCCCAGAGCGGCAGTGGTGCCTCGGATTCCCACAGGGCTTCATGGTAGTTCGAGTTCGGTGCAGCCCTGTTGGGATCCGCAGGTGCCACGAGGAGGTGCTGCAGCAGGAGTTGCTAAGCCCTTAATGGCAGTTCTTCTGCCACACCCGGAAGTGCTGCCAGAAATATGTCATCAAGCAGCTGGAGCACTTCCATATGCATTATAAAAGAAACCAGCAGCCACTACTCCGGGGGCCAGAGTGGGGAGAAGGAAGATAAAGCTTACCGAGGAGGAGTGGAGGAGAAAGAGAGAGAGAAGGAAAAGTATTGTGTTTGAGACTGTGTTATGCCTGTGGGAAACGAGGAAGGCGTTTCCCACGAGGTGAAGAAAAATAAAAACCTTGTGTTTTTATAAATGTGCCTCCTGCATCTGTCTGTGTAGGGTTGGGTGGCTAGTATGCCCCATAGTGGTTTTGTCACAATATATATAAAGACTGTACCTACTGTAAGTGCACTGTGCCACAGTGACATTCTTTTGAGTTAATAAAGTTAATAAAGGTATTGAGTTAATAAAGCTATTGTAATAATCATAACCTGCATGTCTTTTTCCATATGAACAACTGTAGACCTACTTTTGCCCACCCCTGTATATAAACAGTGCCCTGCATAATGCTTAAGACAATGACACATTTTTCTTTGATTTACCCCTCTGCACCACATCTTAAAATTACAAATCAAACAATTCAGATGTGATTAAAGTGCACATTGCAGATGTTCATTTAAGGGGATTTGCATTAATTTCGGTTACAGCCTGTAGAAATGACAATGCGTTTTAGACATTCCCCATATTTCAGGGAACCATATCAATGGTCGGTATATTAAAACAGTCATATTTAGGACTTTGTCGCATATCCTTTGTACACAAGGACTGCTTGAAATCTGTGATTCATGGACATCACTAGGTGTCAAGGAGCTTCTCTGGTGATGCTCTGCCAAGCCTCTAATGCAGCCATCTTCAGCTCCTAATGTTTCAGGGCTTGAGCTTTCTCTTCAGCATGTGAAGGCATACTCAATTGGATTTAAATCAAGTGACTGGCTTGTCCATTTACAATTTTTCCATTTTTTTGCTTTGAAAAACTCCTGTGTTGCCTCAGCATTATGTTTGAATTGTTATCTTGTTGTAGGATGAACTGCCTGTCCAATGAGTTTGGAGGCATTTACTGGGACGAGCAGGTAAGATGTTTCTATACACCTCAGAATTCATTGTGCTATTGCCACCAGCAGTAAGCATTATCAATAAGATAAGTGTGCCATTACCTGTGGCAGCCATATATGCCCAACCAATAATAATGAGCAGTTCATTTCCGTCTCCACACTTGCCATCCACTGCTCTTGCCATCACTCTGATACAGGTTTCATCTTTGTCTCGTCTGTCCACAAGATCTTTTTCAAGAATTCTGAAGGCTCTTTTAAGTACTTTTTCTGAAACTATAATCTAGTCATCCTGTTTGTGTGGCTAACTAGTGGTTTGCATTTTACAGCGTGGCCTCTGTATTTCTGTTCATGAAGTCTTCTACAGATAGTCGTCTCTGACACACACACATCTGCCTTCTGAAATCTTTTTCTGATCTGTCGGACAGGCATTTGGGTTTTTTTTCTTTACTACAGTGAGGACACATCCATGGCCTACCAGCCCCTTTGTGATTACTGAGCTCACCAGTGTATTCCTCCTTTGTAATGATAGTCCAGACAGTTGATTTAGGTAATCCTAAGAATTTACCCAGGTCACTAATGAATTTATTCTTGTTTTTCAGCTTAATAATGGCATGTTTGACTTTCATTGACACAACTCCTGTCCCCAATTTCAACAATGGCAACTACAATGTCCAAAGGGTAGAAGCAAGCCAAGGTATCTTATGAAACAATGAAACTCACTTAAGGAATCACAAACATCTGTGACACCAATTTCACAATCATTATGATGTCTTGAAATGGGGGAAACATGAAGAAAAAAATGTAATTTCTACATGGTGTGACCGAAATTTATGCAAATACCCTTAATACCCTTAAATTAAAGTCTGCAATGTGTACTTTAGTCATATCTGAATGGCTTTATTTGTAATTTTAAACTCTGGAGGAGTGGGGAAAATCAAACAAAAATGTCTCTTTGTCCCAAACATTATGACGGCCACTCTCTATATACAGAAAGAGAGAAGAGAGAGGTTTTAGTATATAAATTAAATATAGTACATAGATTTTATGCTGGAAAGAGAGTTTGAATGTTTACGTTATTAGCAAAGAATCAGAATAAAGAAACACTGGATAAAGAGGGAAATGGACTGGAAAATGGAAAGGATGTGCTTACAAGAGATTGAGAAGAATAACAGCATAAGCTTTTGAGAATTGGTGGTTAGCTGAATGTGCTATTATCAAGAGAAATAAGGCAAAGTAAATGTGATATACAGTATGCTCAACTGGATCAAAAAAGCAGGTAATTAAGACTTTGGTTTGAAAGAAATGCAGAAGAGACTATTGTAACAGACAATGTGTGAGATACAGATCAAAAAGCAGACATAAGCTCTCATCAAGAATATTAAATAATTTTAAAACATACAGGAGCCCTATGTGCCACATACAGACTAAGACATTTGCACGGCTCATTTATGCAGTTTCTTTATTCTATTGTTTAGTGCCTTCTCATTAGCTTAGTAAAGTTGATTGACTTGAAAGCACATTGAAATTGAACATGCAGCCTCAGTTTTTTGGCAGTTACATGATTTTTCAATTTTATTAACTGAAATTCTGATTAACATAAGGTCATTATGAAGCATTTGATTATAAAAGGAAAGGTATTTTATGTTTAAATTTTAGATATATTTATAAATACATACAACTTAGTTTGTAAATGAATGAGTAAAATTATAAACATTCAATGTATTAAATAACCAAAGCACTGTTTACCTATCTGAACTTATCACTACTTACAAACCAGAGTGCACATTAAAATCAAGATGCCGGACTACTAAAATAACAGTGGGAGGCTGAGCTTTTAGTTATAAGGCCCCGAGACTGTGCAGTGATTTGCCTGCTAATATAAGAGATGTCCCTTATGTCTCAGCTTTTAAATCCTGAACAACTCACTGAAAACTCACTATTTCATTCTAGCATACCCTGACTAGAGCTGCTCACATTACATCTCTGTTTGTTAGTGAATTGTGAAAAAATATAAGTACTACAATAATTATAAACCATGAGAAAACCATCCCTAACCTTACTTTATTCTGTGTCTCTTCTTGGTATCTTGATGTAGCACTTGGTACCACTGATCTACCAGCAGTCTGTTATCCTGCCCATTGGAAAAGGCATTGTAAGCGGAAATTATCTCAGTTACGCATACCACAGAGACTCTGGTTTTCAGGTCTGCATATGAAAAAGGGGAAGATATGAATGGCAACACCCCCCCAACTCAAAATATTATTGCAAACGGTACACAAGCATTGAGAAAAACCCCTACTCACGCATGTGTTGCTATATACAGTACATATTGTGAAGCCATCAGGGCGAGTACAGCCACCCTAACCCAGGCATACACAGGCAGGACATAGGTTCAAACTCAACACCCAGTTTATTTACAGTTTTTAAGTGTGCATAAATCACCAACACCGCAACACACAATTCAGTTCCTTACCTGGCCGTCAGTCCATCTGCCTCCACTTCTCCTCAGGCTTTGTCCTCTTCCTCCAGACTCTGGCCCTTGAATGGAGCGAGACAGCTTCATTGATTCAGTTCCCGGGAGTGTTCCAGGTTGGTCATCAGTATTATCTGGAATCACTCCCAGGTGTGCTGGAGGTCCTTTATAGGTCTCTGCAGCTCCCCCTGGCGGCCCCCACAAAACGCAACAGGGCTGTACCAAACTCTAGCTACTGGCATTCCCTGCAGGAATCTGTGGTGCCACAGCTGCTCAGGATGGCTGCTCTCTAGTGTCCCAGGGGAGGTATTGCCTCACCGATGCCCGCTTCCCTGGTCCTTCCACTTTGTTGGCATCCAGGCCAGGTAGTGGACCTGGCCGCCATTCACTATATACAGTGGTGTGAAAAACTATTTGCCCCCTTCCTGATTTCTTATTCTTTTGCATGTTTGTCACACAAAATGTTTCTGATCATCAAACACATTTAACCATTAGTCAAATATAACACAAGTAAACACAAAATGCAGTTTTTAAATGATGGTTTTTATTATTTAGGGAGAAAAAATCCAAACCTACATGGCCCTGTGTGAAAAAGTAATTGCCCCCTTGTTAAAAAATAACCTAACTGTGGTGTATCACACCAGAGTTTAATTTCTGTAGCCACCCCTAGGCCTGATTACTGCCACACCTGTTTCAATCAAGAAATCACTTAAATAGGAGCTGCCTGACACAGAGAAGTAGACCAAAAGCACCTCAAAAGCTAGACATCATGCCAAGATCCAAAGAAATTCAGGAACAAATGAGAACAGAAGTAATTGAGATCTATCAGTCTGGTGAAGGTTGTTTTGCTGCTTCAGGACCTGGAAGGCTTGCTGTGATAGATGGAACCACGAATTCTACTGTCTACCAAAAAATCCTGAAGGAGAATGTCCGGCCATCTGTTCGTCAACTTAAGCTGAAGCGATCTTGGGTGCTGCAACAGGACAATGACCCAAAACACACCAGCAAATCCACCTCTGAATGGCTGAAGAAAAACAAAATGAAGACTTCGGAGTGGCCTAGTCAAAGTCCTGACCTGAATCCAATTGAGATGCTATGGCATGACCTTAAAAAGGCAGTTCATGCTAGAAAACCCTCAAATAAAGCTGAATTACAATTCTGCAAAGATGAGTGGGCCAAAATTCCTCCAGAGCGCTGTAAAAGACTCATTGCAAGTTATCGCAAATGCTTGATTGCAGTTATTGCTGCTAAGGGTGGCCCAACCAGTTATTAGGTTCAGGGGGCAATTACTTTTTCACACAGGGCCATGTAGGTTTGGATTTTTTTTACCCCTAAATAATAAAAACCATCATTTAAAAACTGCATTTTGTGTTTACTTGTGTTATATTTGACTAATGGTTAAATGTGTTTGATAATCAGAAACATTTTGTGTGACGAAGAATAAGAAAGCAGGAAGGGGGCAAACAGTTTTTCACACTGCTGTATACTGTTTATTGTCAAAAGTCAAAAGAACTAAATTATCTTTTACAATGGGTATGGCACAAGAATATGATTATTTTTGAAAAGTCAGAATGAATAGTCACTTAACCTGACTCATGGTACTATAAAAGGAAGAAAGTAGTAAAAATAATTAATTAATGCTGTTTATTTACCATGTCTTAAATTATGTTTTTTGACTGAGAGCCACTGTTAACACTACATTTTACTGAATGAGTTCACAAATTATTCAGTATATTTTAGTTTTTTTTTTAACAGTTCCATAAACTGAGTACAAAGGGTTGAGTTGTATAGCTAATTTTTCACTAAAAATGTATGCACTATTTGCATTTCATACTCTTCTTAATGGAAGAATTCGGTGAACAGTCCAGTCTGAAATGTTTAATGCTCCCAAATGCTAAATACTAAAGTCCACTCTACAGCCTGTGTCACCCTTTTTATATTTCCTTTTTATATTGGTCCAACAAACAAATTCATCACACTAGACATTTATAGAATCGCTTTTGAATAGTGTAAATAGAAGGAATTCATCCTTGCGACTGTAACGATGCCGGTCCTTTACAGACTCCCTCTTCCCACATGGGAGTCTGTTGAACAAACACTGTCGATAGTTATGACTGAGATGAGCTGTCAAATGAGGATAAATATCATTGACGCCAGGTGATGGTATAAAATGCTGAGGTGTTTTTATTAAAAAAAAAACTAAAATAAAAGTAAAACCAAAAATGTCCATTGTGCAGTGTTAAAAAAAATCCATAAAATCAGTGAAACATGAAGATAAAATTCATAATAAATAAATACATTAAAATAGAGGTTAAAATGCAGTCTCTCTTCACCCGATTGCAGCCCACCACCTTCTGTCTCTCCGGCTCACCCATCACAGGCGTTGCCGGTGGAGCCTCTGCAGCACAAACTCTGCACTGCTCCACAGAATCACTCAGGGACACCTCACTGCTGGCACAGCACTGAATGTTTTGAGTGCTGTTTGTGAGCATAAACCACATTAGGGTGCCATGCCATTTAGTCAGATTTAGCGAGGTCATCCTCAGTTCAAGTGAAATAGTCATTGTGATTTTTGTAATGGCGTGTGGGGAAGGAAGGCAGCCAAATACGTGGTATTTGCAGGTGTGTTATTGCAGGTTTTTACTGTATTTATATTTTATTATTAAATTTAAAGTGTATATAAAGCTGTTGAGATTTTCCTTAGTTGCCAGTTTGTCATGTTATCTCAACGCAAATACTTGTTTTCTAAATTATGTACTACCAGTAATGGTGCACTGCACGATAACGTGCAGTAAATCCACTTGACTTGAGCATTCCTAGTTTTCATCCTCTTTCTCTGTACGTTTATCATTCGTTTCTTCAGAGGATGACATGCTTGCTGTTTCCTGAGCAGCTCTTCTTTTCTCCATGGTGGCCTGCTTCTTCTCTTCTTCCGTCACCATTTTTTTGCGTTAAAACTGATTAGGTCCGTGTTTGTGTTGCAATTACTTAGTATGTTTTCTTTATTTTTTCACTTAAGCTGGCACTTAAGTCTTCAATCTGCCTCAAGAATGATTTAAGATATGAAGAGGTAGGGGAAGTCACGGTGAAGGTGGCAGGGATGAGAATGGCACCCATACACATGCGCCGCAAGGCCACCCTATACTGCACGCTGCTGAGAGTTGATTCTACAATAAAATAAAAATAAAAAGAGGAATAACCTTGGAGGTCAGTCATCACCCAGGAAGCAGACAGTAGATGTCACGTACTGTAGTATATTTGTACCAAATTTCAGGTTTGAGAGCTACAGGTGATTTAAAATCCTGGACAGACAAACGAACAGCCACGGTAGCTATTATATATAAAGATGTGCTGTCTACTGAACTAGTTTGATAAAGTTGTTACTTATGTTTGATGTCTACAAATAAGCATTACCCTTTGATTGAATAATGCACTTTTATTCAGAAAGTTGTTTCTGACTTTTCAGGCCCAAAGGCCAGTGCCTAGATTAGTGTCCAGCTCCTATGAACTTGAACTGCATTAAGCACATTAAATAAGAGATGAATAAATGAATGAATGCCAGATCTGCAGTGTGCTGGAGTTCCATCCTCGGAGTGTTTCTGCTAGAGCCTAGTGCTGTCATGACAGGCTCTCCAATGAAATGTAGAGAATTTCAAAAAATGGATGGATAGATGAATGAATATTAGCTAAAACAATATACCTACAATAAATTTTAAGTACAAAAACTGGGGTTTTATTTAGTCTTTTGTTTGCATTTTTGTCATTTAGATGTGCTTTTTATAGAACCAAGGGTGGGTTTATTGTTTTTGTGCTGGACTCTGATTATTCATGTAAAATGCTCCCAAAGTAGAGCTTCATAAAAATATTGTTTTTTTATGAGAAATGAAATTCTTTAGCAAAACATGTTATTTTTACAGCTGCATAAATAAAGACACATGTAGTTTCTGTTTATTCCAAATTAATCGGAGCCTTGCATTATCACTCTGGGGCTCTAACGCGTCTGTAGGCTGACAGTTTACACCACTGTGCATCTGCTATTCTGTTGACCTCTCTATTTAGAAATGTTGAATGTCCCAGCTGAGACTGCTTCAGATTTTTGCTGCTGTTGTTGACTTGAGCTTCCTTTAACCTTGGGATTCAATTTTATGACCTTTGGGGATAAGATGCGATTTTACAGAAGTTTCTTGACTTTCTAATGCACCTCTTTCCTTAGTGGTATTGGGGTCACCTTGCTTAAGAAATATATGCTCAGTATGAGTTTAGTGAGGTCTTAATATGATTCCCCCGCCTCGAGAAAAATGCATAAAGGGATTTTTTATTTTATTCAAATGTTTATTTTAAAGCAGATTTAGGACACTGAATATCTCTCAGTGCTTGGTACTCTGTGACTTTGAACAGTATTGGCTATAGGTTTTCATTTTCAGGTAGACCAGATTTGGTAAACTAATATATATTTACAAATCTCAACAAACTGGGTCATAGCTTTCCTGGAAAATATTTTATTTATATACTTAATCTACTTTCATATATAAATAAATGGCACACACCCCTAAATCCTGTTTCTTTCATTAATATATAACTGATCAGACATACTCAAAATTAAATAAACACACAAGTCCATCCATTATCTGCATTTTCTGATTTAAATTTTCCTGACATAGTCTTTAATATCCTTTTACAATTCTGCTACCACCACCTGATCAAAGTTCTATGCAGCCACATGTGATGTTTGAATGAAAGCAGATACCCCAACCTGCTATAAGACATACTCTTTGTCTGTTTGTCACATGTTTCAAATTTTCAGCAAATTGAGAAAATGACGTTGCCTCTCTAATTAACAATATCTAGATTTCCTTTTTCCTGAGCTTCACGTACACAATATTGTTTTTTTCATGAATCAACAACAGCTACCATTTAAATCACACAGTCGCAGCATTTAAATCACGTGATCATAATTCAACGTTTTCATTAGTAGGTGGTCTTTCCTCCTTGGTCAGTGGAGTTGCCAGGTCTTTGTCCTGAAGGACATAAAATGCCGTGTACATACAAGCTTTTTCCACTGTGCTATGACTGGAATGAAGACACATTTGACCATCACCACTGCCTTATATCATCAGGAAAGACAAAGTAACTCCAAAAACTAGAAAAACTAAATTTTGAAAAAAATGGCAGTTACTAGGTTTTCCATTGCATGTAAGCACTGCGTTGCATCGTCTAGGACAAGGGTATTGAACTCCGCTCATGGAGGGCTACAGTGGCTGCAGGTTTTCATTCTAACCTTTTTCCTAATCAGTGACCAGTTTTGACTGTTAATTAACTTCTTTTCCTTTAATTTTAATAGCCCTGTTTTTAAGGATTCAGCCCTCTAAATTGATTCTTTTCTTCATTAAATGGCAGCCAAACAGAAATGAGACGTGAAGCAAGCCAACAGATGACCAGCTAAACTGGGATTTCAAAACAATTTCACTTCAACCGGTTTCTTAATGAGGAGCCAATTCTTGCTGTTCATTAAACCCGTTATTTAATTCCATGGCTTGTTGCTGCTCTCGTTCTGCCACAGCAGACATTTCCAAAACTGTTGATTTTCTGTTTTTCCTAAGGGCATCCTCGTCAAAATGTGTTGGTGACCTGAGAGATCAACCTTACCGAGACCTTCACCTTTCTTTATTTTCAGATATTGTGTAATGGGCACAGGTGAGCTGGTTATGTGGTGGCTTGTTTTGTGTCTCGTTATTGCTTGGCTGCTAATTAAGGAAAAAGAAACAACAAAGGGGCCTGATTTAAATTAATTAAAACTAAGACAAAAGAGTCAATTGGCAGCAAAAACAAGTCAGAATGAAAACCTGCAGCCACTGTGGCCATCCAGGACCGGAGTTCGACACCCATGCTCTAGGATGAAGCCTTCGGAAAAACTGCTTAAAAACATTTATGTTAGTCAGAGTGCCCAGTAGTGTCTGGGTGATCTTTTAGCCTGGAACCCCTACTGATTGTGTTGTTTTTTACTCCACCTTAAGTGGAGTTTTTTGTCCACTCTTGCTAACTGACCCTATAATTTGACTGTCATTTAGAGACTTACAAAAATAATTCTATATTTAAGGCCTATATGTCTCTAAAATAAACTGCTCAAAAAAATTAAAGGAACACTTTGAAAACACATCAGATCTCAATGGGAAAAAGAAATCCTCCTGGATATCTATACTGATATAGACTGGGTAATGTGTTAGGAACGAAAGGATGCCACATCGTTTGATGGAAATGAAAATGATCAACCTACAGAGCCCTGAATTCAAAGATGCCCCAAAAATCAGAGTGAAAAAATTATGTGGCAGGCTAGTCCATTTTGCCAAAATTTAATTGCAGCAACTCAAAATTGTACGCAGCACTTTGTATGGCCCCTGTGTTCTTGTATACATGCCTGACAACATCGGTGCATGCTTCTAATGAGATGACAGATGGTGTTGTGGGGGATCTCCTCCCAGATCTGGACCAGGGCATCACTGAGCTCCTGGACAGTCTGAGGTCCAACCTGGTGGCATTGGATGGACCAAAACATAATGTCCCAGAGGTGTTCTATTGGATTTAGGTCAGGAAAGTGTGGTGGCCAGTCAATGGTATCAATTCCTTCATCCTCCAGGAACTGCCTGCATACTCTCACCACATGAGGCCAGGAATTGTCATGCACCAGGAGCCACTGTACCAGCATAGGGTCTGACAATGGGTCCAAGGATTTCATCCTGATACCTAATGGCAGCCAAGGTGCCTTTGTCAAGCCTGTAGCGGTCTGTGTGACCCTCCATGGATATGCCTCCCCAGACAATCATTAACCCACCACCAAACTGCTCATGCTGAATGATGTTACAGGCAGCATAATGTTCTCCATGGCTTCTCCAGACCCTTTCACTTCTGTCACGTGCTCAGGGTGAACCTGCTCTCATCTGTAAAAGCACAGGGCACCAGTGGTGCATCTGCCAATTCTGGTATTCTATGGCGAATGCCAATCGAGCTGCATGCTGCTGGGCAGTGAGCTCAGGGCCCATTAGAGGACATGGGGCCCTTGGGTCACCCTCATGAAGTCTTTCTGGTTGTTTGGTCAGAGACATTCACACCAGTGGCCTGCTGGAGGTCATTTTGTAGGGCTCTGGCAGTGCTCATCCTGTTCCTCCTTGCCCAAAGGAGCAGATACTGGTCCTGCTGATGGGTTATGGACCTTCTATGGCCCTCTCCAGCTCTCCTAGAGTAACTGCTTGTCTCCTAGAATCTCCTCCATGACCTTGAGACTGTGCAGGGAGACACAGCAAACCTTCTGGCAATGACACGTATTGATGTGCCATCCTGGAGAAGTTGGACTACCTGTGAAACCTCTGTAGGGTCCAGGTATCGCCTCATGCTACCAGTAGTGACACTGACTGTAGCCAAATGCAAAACTAGTGAAGAAACAGTCAGAAAAGATGAGGAGGGAAAAATGTCAGTGGCCTCCACCTGTTAAACCATTCCTGTTTTGGGGGTCATCTCATTGTTGCCCCTCTAGTGCATCTGTTGTTAATTTCATTAACACCACAGCAGCTGAAACTGATTAACAACCCCCTCTGCTACTTAACTGACCAGATTAATATCTCATAAGTTTAATTGACTTTATGCTATACTCTGATTAAAAAGTGTTCCTTTAATTCTTTTGAGCAGTATATATCTGTCTATCTTATGTAAGTGTGAATTATCTATTTTTATACTGTTTATGCTTTATTATTCTAATCTACTTAGAATTTTTTTCCTTTGCATGTAATTATTATTTGATATCTTGTAAAGCACTTTGAGCTACATCATTTGTATGAAAATGTGCTATAGAAATAAATGTTGTTCTGTAATACTCAGCCAGTTACACAGATAAAAAGATCTATAATACAAATTCACTTCCAGGAAAGAATAAAGCCACTTTGACAGATCCATTTTATGCTTTCTAAGAATAAACCACTGAGTGGCCTATTTTAAAGCAAGGATTCTGTGCCTTTTTATCACCTTCCATGGATAGCCCCAAGTCAGCAGCGCAGCTAACTTACTGAAGACCCCTGTGCCACGCCCTGAGGTGGGCCCCTCCTGTCTAGCATAACTGTTAGTATTTTATTCACAACTAGATCCTAGGGGCTGGTGACAAACAAACCCACTCTTCTAAATAAAATTTGTAATAACTTTTGAAGTTGCTTTATTACAGACGTTGTAAGTTAGTAAAAATAAGATAAATTGTAAGAATGGGATGTGGGAGGTGTGGGTAGTAGTACTAGTACATAAATATATGTAAAATGTGGACCCACTTACTTTTCCAAGACAACTTTGAGAAAGAAGATAATTAAAATGCAACGTAAGCTAGAAAGTACAAACTGTTCTGTGCTATAAAATGAAACAATTTCAATTTATAACAAATTAAAATGACAAGACTGGGTGACAGGATACTACTACACAATTAACCCATTTTACACAAGTTCTGAGAAAATTGACATAATAAAGTGGTCACGCTCACAAATCCTCACAGTAATGACACTAATATACAGTAAGCCATACTAAGGTACATAATAAAACAGATTACAGATTTGTTAAACTGTTAAAGCTTACAAAAATAGAACTGGCTGACAAGTTACAAATCATATTACTTATAATAATACTTCTTCTTCTTCTTTCGGCTGCTCCCATTAGGGGATACCCCAGCAGGTACCTCAAAAGCCTCAACAATGTTTGACACGTCAAGTCGTCTGGCACACTCATTTTCGATTGAGAGTACAGCCAAGTCACTAAGTTTGTCTTGCTACATGGTGCTTCTGAGGTAATTGTTGATGAGTTTTAACTTGGAGAACGATCGTTCACATGCAGCCACTGTCACTGGTATAGTCGGCAGTAACATGTAAGCCATGCAAACGTCACTTGAAGTAGAAGACAGTGCACAGTGATCTATCAGCAACAGTCGACTTGGGTGACAGGATCGATTTAAAACAAGCATGAAATGACAACAACTGAGTGGAAAACACCGGTGAAATGTCGGTGGTATAGCGTTCAATGTGAAGATTGGCAGCAGCATATAATTGTTCGTCAGCCATAGGCAGAGTTGATGATAACAAGACATTTAACATTGAAGCCACTGCATCAAGACTGTGAAACCATTATTTTAGTTAAGTTGTTAAAAATTTTTCAAAAAATCTACACGTCCCTGAGTGGGCCCCCCAAGCTTGTCGGCCCTTGTGCTTTGCACAAACTGCACAAGTCTGGTCTTTGGTTTTATCTTGTTTAGGAAATAAAATCATTTCATAGGTTAAGGGTAAGTTTCAAATAAATGTTGGGAGGATTTTCCTCCAGACGACCATAGATACATGGAATAAATTACCAAGTAGTGTGACGGACAGCTGGAATTTTGGCACCTCCAAAAACTCAATCTGATGTTAATTTGGAGGAACTAAGTGGCAAGTTTGTTGGACTGAATGGCCTGTTCTCATTCATTTTTTCCTAATGTTCTAAAGTTTTTTAAACATATTCCTGGATGCATTCATGGAGAGATAATGTTTCTCGACTGGCCTGGATGCAGGAGGACTTGAAAGTCATTCCTGTGAATGGGGTTGTTCTCTAACCAGTTGGGCATGTTGCCACTACAGTCCTCACCAGGATAAGCAGAGTCTAATTCCATAAATAAGTTAACATAGCATAGCGTACTCAAAACTGCTCAGTTGAATTTGAGATTGCAGGGATAGCATACACATTAACAGATTTGATGCTTTATAAAGCTGTCGTGGGTCTGGAACAATAGTTTATGCCACTGCCTCATGGCCATAGCATCCTGGTTTCAATTTTTTCCCATCTTGGAACGGATTTTCTTTTTGGCACTTCCTTCCCATACTCCAGGGCCTGTTCTGGCACCATCAGATGCCAATTAAATTAGCAGAGACTTTAACAAAATATTTTAAATAGAGAAGAAAAAAAACTAAAGCCTATACAGTGAATTCAGAAAGAACTTAGAACTTTCACTTTTTTACATTTTGCTATGTTGTATCCTTTTGCTAGAATCATTTAAATTCATTTTTGCCATGTCAAGCAACACTCAATACCTAGAGAATGACAAAGTGAAAAAAGGATTTCAGAAATGTTGGTAAATATATTAAAAAAATGAAATATCCCATAGTTCAGACCCCTTCACTTTTTCACACTATGCGATGCTGCAACCTTTCTCTAAAATCATTTAAATTATTTTGCCCCATGTCAAGCAATGCTCAATATCCCAGAATGACAAAGTGAAAACAGGATTTTACATTTTTTTGCAAATTTATTAAAAATAAAGTGTTCACACCCTTTTGCTATGGCACTTGAAATTTGGCTCAGGTCCATCACATTCTATTGATCATCACTGAGATGGGTGTACACCTTGTCTGGAGTCCAATTGTGGTCAATTCAAGTGATTGGACATGGGTAGGAAAGGCACACAACTGTCTATGTCTATAGAAGGTCCCACCGTTGACAATGTGTATCAGAGCAAAAACAGAGCCATGAAGTCAAAGGAATTGCCCACAGAGCTTAGAGACAAGATTGTGTCAAGGCACAGATCTTAGGAAGGCTACAATGTAAATTCCTGGAGCACTGAAGGTTCCTAATGGTACACTGGCTTCCATAATTCTTAAATGGAATAAGTCTGGAGCAACCACAACTCTACCTAGAGCTGGCCACATGGCAAAACTGAGCAATTGGAAGGTGCATGGTAAAAGAAGTAACCAAGATCCCAATTTTGACTCTGGCTGATCTCCAAAGAACCTGTGTGGAGATGTGAGAAACTTTCAGAAGGACAAACATCACTGTGACACTCCACAAGTCTGGGCTTCATTAAGCAGTGACAAAGAGACATACAGTACGAAAAACCTACTTGAAGTTTGCAAAAAGGCACTTAATGGACTCACAGACTGACTGGTCTCTTGAAACCAAGCTTAGCATCATGTCTGAAGGAAACCACCTACCACTCATTTCCTGTGCAATACCATTCAAGCAATGAAGCATAGTGGTGGCACATCAAGCTGTGAAGTTGTTTCTCAGCAACAGGGAATCAGAGACAAGACAGATTTTTTTTTACTCTACAAGGGTCTTGGGGTGTGGGGGGTTTCTTATTTTTTTAGCCAGTCAAGGCCAGGGGACTGTCAAAAAAACATGGTCTGTTAAAGCCCTTTAGGTCTTCATTGTGTGTTTTTGGGTTTTACAAGAAATACATTGCTGTTGAATGAAGCAAAAAACAGAGATACCCCTGAAGAAAATCTTCTGCAGAGTGCTTAGGACCTCAGACCTGGCCGAAGATTCTCTGTCCAACAGTATAAAGACCCTAAGTTCAAAAAGGACAACACAGGAGTGGCTTAGGGGCAATTCTATGAATGTTCTTGAGTTGCCCACGAAGAGCCCAGACTTAAATCCATTTTTAAATGTCTCTGTTGAGAAGTGAAAATAAATAACCACCAATGGCCTCCATCCAACCTGACAGAGCTTAAAAGGATTTGCAGAGAAGAATGGCAGAAAATCCCCAAATTCAGGTATGCAAATCTTGTCATGTTAAACCCAAAAAGTCTCTGGGCTGGAATCACTGACAAAGGTGCTTCAACTAAATACTGAGCGAAGGGTCTGAATATTTGTGATATTTCAGTTTTTTATCTGTAATTAATTTCTACAATATTGTTTTTGCTTTGTCATACTGGGGTTTTGAGTGTTGCTTAATGTGTGAAAAATTCATTTAAGTAATAGCACAAGAGCAAAATAGAAAATGTTAAAGAAGTGAAAGGGTCAAAATATTGTCTAAATCCACTGTACAAGACCTGCCAAACAGACTCTTGCTTTAATAAGACAAATGATTTTGAACGAGTTGTGCTCCTTGCTGAGTTTATTGTCTGTGATTAAACTGTTATCTAACAGTTTACTCTGACTGAAACACTTAATAAGTAATCACTTAATCTTGATGACAGCTGCCTTTGAAGTTCTATGTGTTTAATCGTGCAAACTGTAAGCAATTCGATGTCTAAATAAATTCAGGATTTTCTTTTTTGAAACTGTGTATCCGAGCCTACAAATGTTTAAACAAAATGTAAGCTTCAGGTTTTATGTGCCGATGCTTCATCATCATCATCATCTAAAACAGTGCTTCCCAAACTCAGCCCTGGGGACCACCTGGGGCTGCAGGTTTTTGTTCCCACCAACGTTTGTTTTAAATTGGACTCCTGGCCTAATTAAGTGAGCAGTTATTTCCCAGTTTCTGTGTTTTGAGGTCAAAGAAGAAATTACAAAAGTAAATGTGTTAATACATTATAATAAAATGAAACAGTTATATGTGGGTAATGTATTTTTTTTTACTTTTTAGTTATTTTCATCCTGATTTCCAATCAGACTTTTCATTATTGACTAATTAGTGGATCTGACGCTGAAGCACTATCAGCCTTTAGTATTCACCTGGGTGTCTTCTTTGCTAGTTTTTAATTGTCGCTATTAGGATACAATGAAACAAGCAGACTACAAAGAACAGGGGACACACAGTAGGAAGACAACAAAAAATCAATAGCAAAAAATAGAAATATTTCTAAATGTCTTATAATGCAAACATCATACTGCTGTGCTTTTCTGAATATAGAATAAATAAGAGAGAATAAAAAAGACCACCTAAATAAATTAGTTCAATTATTATCACTTATTGGGAATCTGGTTGGTATGAAAACCTGCAGTCACAGAGGGTCCCTAGGACCAAGTTTGGGAACCACTGATCTAAAACAACATAATCATTGTCTTCATTTTCATCTTTATGGTTGTGTCTCCCAGCTTAGGGCGACTGACTTAAATACACAACTTGGACGTAGAGCCAAGTAATTTCTTTACATGGTAGCCTTCATTTTGCTGGCCTCAAATACTCACATATAAGTCGGGCCTTGAAATCCAAAAATATTTCTATAATTCTAAAATCAGACCCCAACTTATACACCCGTTCAAAAATATGACACTTACATTTTTTTTTCACATTTTCTTGCCTCCTCCAATCTCGCAAAAGTTTCTGAGATGCATTGAAGTTTGTTGCAGCAGCAGTTAAAATTTCTTTTGGCACTTCAGTGACTTTTAAATTAAAACCAGCTTCATATTTTCTTCTGATCGAACATTCCATCGCAGATAAGGGATGCTCTTACGATAAAGGTGTATGAGGATGTGAGATACAAAAAAACACAAAACAGTGCAAATGTCACTTCTGAATAGTTCAGGTATTACCGTGAGGTCACGTAGGCACAATACATAGAAAAAAGGCAGTGTGCTCCGTGGTTACTCTCTCAGGTGGGCTTTAGCATATCATAATTTCTTGGACCAATAGAATGAGTTTTCCACATTCAACTTAAAAGAACGACATTATAAAAAAACGGAAATTATATGGTAAAATCAAGTCCCGGCTTGATCCGCAGGAGAACTTAAACTCGAGTATATATGGTACATGGTATTGTTATCTACTTGAAAGTACAAGCTAATCCAAGTCATTGGCCACTGCTTCACTACAGCTGTGCCTACAGATAGAAGAATAAGGTGCACAATCCTGTTCGTTCTTAAGGAAAAAGAGTTATTTTTCTATTGTATGTATATTGTTTACTGATGCTTATACTATTAACCACTTTCTTTGTCTATGCAAAATGTAATAAAATGCCTATGAATTTGAAATTATTTTCTGAATTCTATAAGTGTAAAGGATATAATTTACTTTTACCTGAATGTCTACATAAACAGCTTATACTTGAAATTGTACGACCATGGTGGTGCAGTCGTTTCTATTACTACTCATATCTAGGGACTTGGGTTCAGTTAGTAATTTAGAAATTTTGCCTTATGAAATGACAAGCATATCAAAGTCATAGAGATTGCAGTGATAGAAGTGTTCTTGTCAAGCTCTAAGTGTGTCATAGTGATTCAGACCTTTGATTTCAAACCCTGTGGTTGTGGGTTCAAATCCCACTACTGACACTATGTGACCCTCAGCAAGTAACTTTACCTGCCTGGGCTCCAACTGGAAAATCAAAAGAAATGTAACTGTTGTGGACCCGGCCCGGACACAGACAGGCGGACATGTTGTTCAAATACCACCACACGTTTATTTTACAATTATTATTTACAATAATGGTCACTCAGACCCAGTCAAATGTGCACAATACCCCAACAATCTCAGTCCTGGCCACAATGCCTTCTTCTCGGGCCGCCTCCACTCTCCTTTCTTGCTTCGTCCTTCCTCCTCCCGACTCCAGCCTCGAATGAAGGGAGACGGCCCCTTTTATACAGGACCCGGATGAGCCCCAGATGTTCCTGGCAATTCCTCCTCTAACCATGCCCCAGCGTGGCGGAAGTGCCAGCTGTCCTCCCGGCAGCTCTCCGGGTATCATCCAAAGTCTTCCCCCCAGCACTTCCGCCACACCAGGCATTGGGGCGCCTCCTGGAGGTGACCACGGGCCCCTACAGGATAGGGCTTCCATGCCCTCGACCCGTGGCCCCCAGAACAACCCGGAAGGCAGCTCCCACGTGATCCAGGGTGGGCTCAGACCCACATCCGGTCCCTCATGGCGTCCCGGCCGGGTCATGGCCCCTGGCATCCCTGACACTGTGTATCTCAGATCTCAGCAAATAAGTAAATGTTTTGTCATCTTTTTTTATTCAGTTCTTATGTTAAATGTTTTTATTACTTACATTTATATTCTTTAATCAAGCTGATTTCACCATTTCTTCATTCTGTGCTATTGCAGTTAAGGTGCCACATCAATGCTAGGCACTTGTCTCACATAATGCCCTGTGTGACACTTTTAATAGCCATGGAGTTGTCCCTTAAGCACTAGTACATGATAAAATGTTAATATTCTAAAATGTTTAACTTTGCACTTTTGAACAAGTTGTGTTTTGGCTGTTGCAGTATGCTTTTAAACTTAAAGAAATATTTCACCCAAAATTATATTTGTTTTATATGATATTTACCCCATCCATGTGTTTTGCAGTGATGACTGAGAATTTTTTTTTAATTTCTCTTTTTTGACCAATGAATGAGGGGCAGAAAAGAAATGTAGCCAATGTATATCTCAAAATGTTGTAAGTCACCAAAAAAGTTTTGTCATCCTTTTCTATTCAATTCTAATGTATTACACTTTTTTATTACTTACATTTATATTCTCTTATCAAGTTGAAGTCACCAACTTCTTCATTCTGTGCTATTGCAGCTAAGGTGCTACATCAATGCTAGGCATGTGTTTCACACAGTGCATTGTGTGACTCTCTTATTAGCCATGTTATTTAATGTTGAGTTATTCATTGGATAGTTTATCTCATCACTGACTAAAAATAAAGACTTCTGTTCATAAGAAAATTATTTCATGAATAATCTAGTTTAACAGAATTTCACAGTTTGACCTTTACCTTTTCTAATGATTTCAAGTAATGTTTTGCCCTTTCAGTTTTTGCGCTTGCATTTTCATTCTTCTGGGAAATGAACTCTGCTCCCATCTGACAATACAGTCAAGTTAATATAAAGTTCATATACACCTGTTATTTTAATTTGGCTTTTTTGTATCTACATTTTAGCTGTACTCCCAATACACTACATGGGAATGGAACTCTCATATTCTTCAGGGATCTGCAATCTTTACTAATCTCTGCTGCCTTTTCCAGTTCTTCTGTGGTGGCGACTTGTGCCTCCACCACCTGATTAAGGCACCATGCAGCCACCTGTGATGCTGGAAAGAAGTCAGGTGCCCAGCTGTCCATGAGATTGATGGCATTTAATTCTCGAATTAAGACAAAGACGCCTGGAAGCAAAGAGGAATGAATCAAGAACATTTATGTTACTAGAATGGCCAGTGGGGGCTTGGTGGTCTTTTGGCTTTGGAACCCCTGCAGATTTTTATTTGTTTGTTTTCTCTGTCCTCCCGGACATCTGACCTTATCACTACACTCATGTTCAGAGACTTGCATCGTGACACTGCATATAAGGATGCTACTCTTCTACTTGATATTTATGTTTTTAAGATAGTTTAGATTTATTTGTTTTTATTCTCACTTTGTTACGTATTATTTAATATCATTTCCTAATCTTATTTGTTTCTCTTTTCTTGTAACTTTCTATTTGACATATTGTAAAGCACTTTGAGCTACATTGTTTGTATGAAAATGTACTATATAATTAAATGTTATTGATATTGTTAATGAGTTTGATAACATCCGTAAATTAAAAAAAATAATTTTTCAAAGGAAGATATAAGTTGCAATGGATATAATACAAACAGCCCAGTCAGCTCAAGAAAATGATTATATAAAAATCAAAAAAATTATTATCTGTAAGCCTTGCCCATTCTTTAATATGCCACAAAATGACTGCAGTCCAAACTGCAGAAAAATGGCACAGAGTAGACCATCTGTTCAAATCTGTGAGGTGGATCTAGAATATTTTGCATTAAACCAATCAAGACAGGTCAAGAGTCCTGTCTTCAATTCAAAAAGTCAAATTCACTCAACACATTTGTTCAATACTCTCATTTTCCAGAAGGACAATTATTTAGCAGTAATTTAACAAAGAATACATTTGTTTTGGGCATTATAAGCATACAACTGGACAACTGACATGTAGATTTTTTCCCATTGACATTTTAATATTGTTTGCTCCTTTTCAACATTGGCCCCTACTGGCCCCCACCGAATACAATTGTATGATAAACTTTGTTATGTCTGTTCTCCATGACAACATGAGATTAAACATTTTTCATTGTTATCTCTGTAAAACAAAACAGTGTATTTGAAATAAAGAATTATCATTTTTGGGAGGAATATTTGCAATTACATTGACTTGTTTGGCTGACGGGCGGCACGGTGGTGCAGTGGTAGCGCTGCTGCCTCGCAGTTAGGAGACCCGGGTTCGCTTCCCAGGTCCTCCCTGCGTGGAGTTTGCATGTTCTCCCCGTGTCTGCGTGGGTTTCCTCCCACAAGCCAAAGACATGCAGGTTAGGTGGATTGGCGATTCTAAATTGGCCCGTTTGTGTGTGTCCTGCGGTGGGTTGGCACCCTGCCCAGGATTGGTTCCTGCCTTGTGCCCTGTGTTGGCTGGGATTGGCTCCAGCAGACCCCCGTGACCCTGTATTCGGATTCATCGGGTTGGAAAATGGATGGATGGATGGATGTTTGGCTGACACATTTATTTATCCAAGGGAACTTACAACATTTATGATACAACTGGTTACATTTCTTTTGGTTTTCCAATTGGAACACATGCAGGTCAAGTCAGTTGCCCAGGGTCACACAGTGTCAAAATCTTTTAAGAATTTCTGTGGCAAGCTTATTGTGATAAGGGTCCTAACCCCACAATCCCTCTCATGGCACCAACAATATCTGTGATGAGGTGGATGTATATGTATGGTAAAACTTGATGGTTACATAAGTCAAAAACCAAACATAGAATTTTAAAGAGCTTTATAGAAAAAGGGTTTGTTATCTGCAACCTCACAACGGGAAACACGTCAGAAGCAATGTGTCACGATGTTGCAGTCACATCCTCTTAGGATATGCACCTTAACAAATGGGCGATGCATCCTAACAATATGTGGTACGAAATCATAACACACAAAATGCCGGTGACAAAATAGCTTACAAAAACTTACCAATATGTTTTTTTGAAAAACTAATCTTAGATATGGATAACACAACCCTAAAAACCCTTAGAATGTAGCTCAAAATAACAAAATCCACAGTATTAAGCATTCCAAAAATTAATAAACATGCCAATTCATAATAGGATAAGTTTGTTGCTTCACAGTTACGGAGACCTGCGCCCAAGTTGGTATGTGTGCAGTTTGCTTATTCTCTTGGTATTCTGCTGACGTTTGTTATTGAGGTTTTAGAATTGGTCTGATGTGTGAAGATGTTTACAGAAACCTTTCATTGTTAGCGTATATTCTCGCGGATAAGTCGGGACTTGATTTTATCGTATAATTTCTGCTACTTTATAATGTCAGTCATATAAGTCGAATCTGGAAAACTCACACTATTGGTCCAAGAGATTTTGATATACTAACGCCCACCTGAGAGAGTAACCACAGACCACACTGACTTTGTTTTTGATGTATTGTGCCTATGTGACCACACGGTAATACCCAAACTATTATGAAGCCATGTTTGCAATGATTTTTGTTTTTTGTATCTCACACCCTCATACACCTTTATCATAAGAGCATCCCTTTTCAATGATGGAGCCTTTGATCAGAAGAAAATATGAAGCTGGTTTGAAATTAAACATCGTTGAAGTAGTGAAAGAAATTGGTAACTGCACTGCAGCAACAAAATTTGATGCGTCTGAGAAACTGGTGCAAGATTGGAGGTGGCAAGAACATGTAAAAAAAAAAGTAAGTGTCGCATTTTTGAACGGGCATATAAGTCAGCCTCTGAGTTTATGATCAGTTTTTCAGGTTTCAAGACCTGACTTATATGTGAGTATATAGGGTATTTGTTTTTTTGTCTTTAACCTTCCTGAAGAATAGATGATGGTTGGTAATTGAGACTACATTACATATACAGTAAGACAAGTACATATTGTCCCATTCTTGTTTTACTTCATTCTTTGGCCTGTTCAAGTAGAGGACATTAGACCTATAAAGAGTACTCGTTCAAGGGGAGTTTGCACAATATGAATGAGTGCTGGGTGTGTAGTGGGTAGTCTGCATCTGGTATGTGCACAATGTTTTTAGGGTAATCGTACAGTGGTACATGCATGCAATGAGACAAACTCTATCAAATGATGTATTCCAATTGTATAAAAGCTTTCAGTGAATGGCAGATGGTGTGGTGGTCAACGCTTGTGGCATATGTTGGTGGTGAGGGTATGTTAGAGTCAAGTGTGGAGCGTTTTTGGAAACTAAAGTCGGTAAAGGTAGGCTTCTGGAGTTATATAGCTTATAGAAGACTAGTGCTCTCCCTTCACTTCTTTGTCTCTCCGATCCTTCTATTAGAGAAAGAGAGTGGCAAAAGATATTAAGGGCTGTGTTAAGAATCTGCATTTTAGAAAATTCTTGTGTCTTTAATTTGTAAAAAATTGGGCTCATACAATTGTTTTGTGGAGTTTTCTAGCCCAGGAATCTGTTTATACCATCAGTGTTTTAAAATAAAGGTTACTTCAGTTTTTCTAATATGTTTTTGTCTGTTTTCACTGCCATTTTTTTTCTTTAACTGGCACTTCTATTTTGTTTCCCTTATCATTAGGAAAGCAACATGTGTGGGGTGTGTCCTCAGAGGTTTTGACCTCCCAGTAATAACACAATAGGTTAAAAGGTCATCTTTCAGATCACTTGTTCAACTGAATTTGCAGATACAAAGCCCTTTTTCAAATGTGCTATTGACCATTTAAAAACTCTTTTTCCATTTTTGGGTTTGACTTCTGCTTAGTTGTTGACAGCACATTTTTGTCTCTCGTTTTGGCCAAGGTTGCAGTGTTGATTGATCTATCAGTTTTGATCTTGTGATGCCTGGGTTGCCAGCAGTTGGTATATACTCCTTGATTGCAGACATTGATAGTCATGATCGGTATGGTTAGGGCAATGGGGACACATAATAACAAAAACAAATGCTTTGAGCAGTTTATTTCCAAAAATCAGTGTCTAACAATAAACAATCAGTTCTTTGCTAAATAAATTAGATAAAGTTATACAAATATATAAAGATAAATAAAGGCATATAAAGATAAATAAAGGTAATAAATAATCCATAAAATCAGTACCATAGTACAGGAAGAAAAAAAACTACAAAATATGTTTAATAAATAGTAAAAACCCAGAAATAAAAACACCATTAGGATCATCGACCCTCAATACTTCTCCAGTGCTCCACTGTGTTGTCACCTTTGCTCACCATCATGGATGTACTCAGCAGGAGGGTGGCACAGATAAATACAGTAAAACTTTTGGCATGTGTTCCAGCCACATCAGCTGGTAACCTACTTAGACCATCCATGTCCGGGCCCTACTTCCTGTCACCTCTTTTGGTCCCCACAGGTTCTCCAGAGCCCCAATCGCTCCTGGTCTAAAGCTAAGTGGGAACATTTTTCTCTGAAGTGACATTTTGCTTGCTCCCCGTGGGAGCATCCCTGACTGTTTCGCCTCCACGCGACGATACTGGCCTGATCACTCTGTCCTGCTTGCCCGTACTCAGTTTTCTCTATATATCCTGTTAGTCTTCCTCCCCATCTGTCCTACTCAGGCTGTTTACATTCTATGAGTGATTAATGACCTACACTGCATCAATGAGGAATAGCTGAGCTGATCATGCTTGCACATTAAACAAAGAAACAACTTGTTTCCCCAAACAATACCAGGCGGAGGCCCAGCTTCACAACAGCATGTACCCACACCTGCATCAACTGGCCTGAAAACTCCCACCGATATGGACTCCATACTCACTTCAACACAGTCTTCTATTTTTTGACTGAGTCATAAAAATAATTTTTGCTAGTGTGCCTAGAATAACAGGCTGCCCTTTATTTAATTTTAATTTTTTGCACACTAAAGAAATGCATTGAGAGAATACATTTTACACATAAAGATGAATAAGGACGATGACAGTCTGGGTGATAAAACAATAAAAATTGTTTATTTATTGAACTTTTAATCAAGCACTTTTATCATTTGGTTTTATTAGATACCACTATCTAAAGTGCACTTTGAACTATTTTTACATTTTGATATTGACTTTATCACAAGGAAGTGTTTGTAGATAATTGCACCTCTGGTATTGGCCTCATTTACTGTCCCACTGGTCATTTTTCCCATTTATTAGAAGTCCTGGTCCTACTTAAAAATTTCAGGTTGTCACAGTGTGTCAATGTACGCGCTGTAATAAACCGGGGATCCATCCAGAGTTGTAGTGTGTCTTCTGCCAGAGTAAGCACAAGCATTTTGAGACTCACTGATAAACTAAGCCACTTTAGATTAATAGAATGATGAGAGAGACCCAATTTATAGGAACATAAACATCCACTATGCTATATAAACTCGTGAACTATCAAATTCTACTTAGTGGTTTCATGAGGTTCATATTGAAAATTAAAAAAGACTTTCTTTTTAATCAATTACATCTTACATCTGCCTCTCTAATTGTATAATTCCAGATACTCTCTTGTTCTCCACTGTTCCTCTTCTTTTGAACTATCCCACTATTGAAAAGCTTAATCAACACCAACCCTCCTCTCAAACTTTTGTATGACCTACAGAATGCTGCAAAATTGAATCTCGAATCCTTAATAATTTCTACCAGAAGACATTACTTTTTTATATAATGACCTGTAATACAGCTAACAACCCAGGGTCTCTGAATGCAATGTTAGTTCTCCATATATATTCTAGGAGTTTGATTTCATAAAATAAATTAATTTGTTGCATGATATTGATCATGCTTAATAAACTAATTCAAATCTCAGTCATGAGAGACAAGTGCAGAGAAAGCACAAGGAAAAAAATGCATTTATATAGTTAGCAAAGCCCAATACTCTGTTTTCAACAGCTTTGTCATGTACACATAAAGATCAATATAGTTTTCAGACTCGGTTCCCTATGGTATTTTTTTCCGTTATGCCTCCAACCTCTGATTTGAAGAAATACTGGCTACTGGTATTTTTAAACAGATGAGGTTAAGTTAGTTTTTTTATGAATAATTCTCCATTTAAAACCTTAGAATAAAGTATTCAGCAGATATTGCATAGCTTAAAGTTCTTTGCATGTACACCTAAAATACTGTTCACCCATGACAATTTTATTAACTGGTGTTTTTAGTAAGAAAGAGCTAATTGTTCAGATTGCAACGTGACTTTTACAGAAGATGCAATCTGGCCAGTGCCTCACTAAGGTCTGGTCACCATAGCAACACCCTACACATAATGACTCTTCGACACTGTAAATTGCTATGGTAAGCAGCTCTGTGAGGAACTGTTGGTTTTACCTGAATTTGTGCCTCTCTCAGCAATGCATCTTTCCAGCTTTTATAGTGTTTTCAAAACTAGTGAAATACAATAGGAAATGGTCTCCCAAGTGACATTAATACACAATTCTATATACAGTACTTTCAAAAAATTATTCAGCCCTCATGTGTTTTCCACTTTTAAGATGACTAGTAGATGATTTGAAAAATTCATGAGGAACACATTTTATTTCTCATATAAGGGAAAGAAAAAATAACAAAGTGAAAAGAACTATGTTTTTTCTTTAAGTTTTCATTGTCCTATGTTTATATTTTTATAAACTAACTCTGTTGGCTATTAAAGCCAGTAGCTGTTTTGAAGAAGTTGCTTTATTTGTCCCTGGGGGAAATTTGGCTTTTTCCAGAAGTTCTTTAAATAAATAAATATACATTGTGAAGGAAACGCAGAGTCAACATTTAAGGGTTGGGGTTTCCGTCCCCGTATACTGTAAAGCACAGTCATAAAAACAAAATAATGGTCAGTTTATGGGATACACAAGTGACAACCAATGGGGGAAACACAGACATATGTATAAGGTAGGAACGGAAGTAGGAATGCTGGGAAAAGATAACGTGAAGGATCTTGGGATGGTGGTGACGTCATCTGCAAGGGACCTGAGGTGACTAAAGAACTCAGAAGCAGTCCGGGCATCTGGATAAGGTTTTGGAGACAAACTCAAGGTGACGTGTTCTTTTGTTGCTCGGCTTTCCTGTTGAAATAAAGAGAAAGTGGTTAGTACACTGTTTCAGTTCCCTGTCTTGCGGTTTTGCACGGCTCGTCTGGTCCTTTAGCTGTCCCCTAGTCACTGGTGTGTGACAGCTTACACACTTTGGTCTGAACAAGGAAGAAAAATTCTGACTTGGCAGTCATAGTCACGGTGAGCCATCATGCAGGCAAATTGCTGTTGAGTTTCTTGACACACTTCTGCTGAATGATTCGTTGTTAGTGTTTTAGACAGAGGATGTGCAGGATTGTTCATAATGGCACTCAGTTTTATTTTAATCCTCTCCTTTGCTACGACCTGCAGGGAGTCCAGAGTGCACCCCATGTCTGCACTTTCATTATATTGTTGATTTGGTGGTCTTCTCTTGAAATGATGTTACCAGCCCAGTACATCACAGCATAGAAAATTGCACTGGCTATCACAGAGTTGGAGAACATGCAAAGGTTGTCACTTCCTACATGGAAGGAACACAGTCTCCTAAGGAAAAAGAGCCTGGTCTACCCTTTCTTAAGTAGTTCATCTCCAAGATGTGTCCAATTTGCCATTGATATGGAACCCCAAGTACGTGTAGTACTGGACCACCTCTATATCCACTCCCTGAATAGTGACAAAACATAGAGGATCTTTGGTGCAGCAAACATCAATAACCAGTTCCTTGTTTTTGCTGTTGTTAAAATGCAGACAGTTCTCTTTACACCAAGAAACAAACTTCATTACCTGACTCCTATAATCCTGTGTCTCATGATTTGAGCAATGTTTAACATTTCTCCTTAAAATCTCAGTCCATCTTTTTCAGGTTAGTTCAGGAACAATGATGGGCAGTTAATGTGATGTGTTGCCACACGCTTTTTGTGGGATTAAGGTTAACAGCCACGCAAAGTCATTAAGTTTTTGCTTTGTTTTTCTGGTGCTGTTCTTGGGATCATTTTATGTGTTTATATGTGCTTTGATAAACCAAAAATTCACATAAATGTCTAAAATACCATGTAACCCCTTAATCCAGTTAAAGAAAACAGGTTATCGACTTCTGAAAAACCTGGTTAACAGAGGAAGATTACCCCTGAATAACCCAATTATGTGGCGATGCAAACCCTTAACTGGGTTACTATTAAGGATTTTCTAGTCTGTGCATGTTCATTGCACTTTGACAGCCTGCACATATATTTGTTTTGCACACACTTTAAATAGCCAAAAGGTAGAAGTGCCCACAAAATAAATTTCCAGAGGCATATGTTAAGGTGATCGCATTACTCCTTCTGGCTGAAATAATCTGTCTCAATATTCAGAAATAGATAAATTTATGTTGATGAGCTGACCTTACAGTGCTAAAGTCAGCAACAGAAATCTCGGTAGCAGTAGCTGAACACATTAAAAGTAACACATGTTATGTAGTCCGATAACCTTTTAAAGTATCAAGTAACCTAACAAAATACTTATCTTATTGAAATATAACTGTTGTTATTATTCCAGCAGACCTGGGTATAAGGTAAGAAGTATATGTAGGGGGGGTCCTTTGCATGGCTCAATGTCACAGCCAAGCAGAAAATAGTGTGCTGCGTGCATTCCAGATGAAAAAAACTAAAAGCAAAGTGTCACCTTGACTGAAAATGATTTATAACACACAAGAAAATGATCACACGTGCCATGCTTACTTTTGGATTCATGTGATGACATTGAACTGTTTTTTTGTGCAGTTTAATGTGTTTAACATGAAAATGTTTTGAAAAGGAGAACCCTTGCAAATGTGGATTTTTAAGAAACCAGGCTTCTGCCTTAATTAGATTATTCACCTTAATCCGGTTATGTGTGTGCATGTAAATACACTCATTCTCATGCTGAAACATAAACTTTCTTCATAATTTTGTTTTTCGTTGCAGAAATTGATGGGCAGCAGAAGGACACAAGGAATTAGTCTCTGTTTTTTTCTTTCATATGCATCAGGTATCACAGGTAGGCTCACAGTCTAGTCCCACCCTCCAGAAATTACCATCTATCTCTAGTAGTATTACATGGGCGACCCCTTGGCCTGGTCCAGCTGTTTAAGTCCTCAACAATCAGGATCCTTCAAGCCAGATCACCCGTAGAGTGGTGACTGACGCTTCCTCACAATGGAGGTATGTGCCTCATTAGGAACTCCATGAGCAACTGCTCATTCAACACAAAGTTAAAGCAGCAGTACCCAAGAATTCTCCGAAAAGACACAGTACCAAAGGAGTCGAGTCTTCACCTCAGGTCACTGGATAGCATCCATGTCTTGCAACCATATAGCCAAACAGAAAACACCAGGACTTGAAAGACTTGGACCTTTGTCCTTTTACAAAGATATTGGGAGTGCCACACACACCTTTTCAGTGACCTCATGACCCCCCATGCTCTTCCAATCTGTCTACTGACATACTGACATACTGACGACTGTGCCCAAGAGGTCATTAAAGGCCTGGATGTTGGTTTTTATCAGGAAACTCACAAGCCCAGATGCTTAGACTCCTCGCTCAGTCTCTCAAGAGCCCCAATCAGAGAATCCATTGAGTCTGCGAAGATCACAGCATCATCAGCAAAGTCAAGATCCATGAATCTCTCTTCACCAACAGATGGATTCTGAAAACATCCGCAGAAGATCAACTAGGTTGATTCTGAGTCTGCAAGGGATAAAATATGAGGCAAGAGAAGAAATAATTCAGTCCAGCAATCTTATTTGTTTAGCTAATAGCTAAGCTGTCCCAACATCTCGTCTAGGTACTTCTTAAAATTTGTCAAAACTTCTGCTCCAACTCCATGTCTAGTTTTGTTTCAGATTTCCACAAAGCTTTGAGTAAAGAAATGCTTCCTGGCTTGAGTCCTAAATGCATTTCTCACTTGACAACATCTGTTGACAATGGGTGCTGCAAATATGGTAACCAAATGTTTTGCTCTGTTTGTAAGGAAACATGTTTAAAGGACCGGTGGTTGGTTATATTTAAGGAATCAAAGTAAGACTGAATGTAAGTATGAATGGTTCTCTTTGACCTTACAATACTACATTTCAAATGATTTTTCAATCAATATGGAGATGCCCTCTGCTTTACTAGTAAAAAAAACAAACAAACAAAAAAACCCATAAAACCAGTTCTAATTTTGGGGGAAAAATTTACAAGGCAATTCAGACTTCTAGTTAGCATCTATTCTAAAAAGTGCATGAGAATTGTTTTGATCATCTGTTTGTTTGGAATATGTTTAGCCAAAGCCAAAATAAGCTCCTTCTCATGCTTTTTATACGCTGTCAGTTGATGCTCTTTGGTAAATCTGAAATGTAGGACTTCTTCACGTTTCCACAAATGCTCTATCTGTCTAATTTAAAAGCATGAGTACTCTCATTACATCTTTATGATCTTTTTGTTTCTTTAGGAGAGCTAAAATATCTAAAGCATTGTAAGTCTTTTCAGAAACAAGTTAGTGTCATAAGGAGAAGAAAGTATTGCCCATCCCCATCCCTATCACACATTATGGTGAGGTGGATCAACCTATTTCATTTTCTGCTTAGGTTTCAGGCCAGAAAATTCTAGCTTATTTGTATCAGACCACAGTCATGTTTATCCAGTTTTGTCAGAGTCATTATATAGCCCTGTCTTTGTCATCTCTGTCCCCGGCTTTCACTTCCTGTTATTTGTAATGGCACACAAACTCCTAGAAAGGTCAAGTTGGTCTTTGTTTACACTGCCATTTTCTGGTCCATGGCAATGACACATCAGCAGAAGTCTTGAGCACTTTGTAAGTCAAGGTGGTCTTTGTTTCCACTGCAGTCATGTGGCCAGTGACAAAGACACATCAGCAAAGGTCTTGAGCAATTTGTTGTCAGATGGCACAGCTGGGATGTTGAGTGCTACGCTATCATGTAGTGCAGCAGTTAATTAACATTGCATTTCTAAGCGATGGCCTATTATCGTTGGGTAGGTGACCCTCCTTGTGTGGAACTGTGTACCTCTTAGCTATCTTCACTAAACTGATGCTGCAAACAGTATTCCATGTCTGGACTGGAGCTTTGAGACTCTTTCTCAAAGGTTGCTTTGTATGATTTGCTTGCACAGTTTTCCCACTGGTGCTGTTTCACAATGATGCCTAGGCTCAGTGGCAACTTGAATGGCTACACTTTTCTCACTTAAATGAGCCTGAAGCTTCTTTGGCAACCACATGCCAAGGCTAATGGAACTTAGGAAATGGAGAAGCAAGGGTGGAGCTGCAGAGTTAACAGTCCCATAGCTGTATGTCTTCCTTCCTGAACTGATGCTGAAGATAGAACTCCAGATGCTAGATCTGTGCATTGAGACTCACCAGCCTCCAACAAGTCAATTTAGGTGCTCTTTATTTGAGTCAGACTGTAGGATTATTCTTTATTCTGATACCAAAAATAAACTGTATACTATAGTAGCCAGTAGACATAAGAAGACAGTTGTCAGCTGTCTGTCATTGGCATAGCAAAGCTAGATGAATTAGTGGCTGTAGTCCATCCAGTAAGGAAGGAAAATGAAGTCCTTTCACAGGCCATGGAAAGATTTAAGATAGAGCGATCTTTTGGGAAAAAATATAAATAGGAGCCCCATGTAGCTGTTAGTGCTTGCCCTCATCTCAGTGATGCCAAAGAGTCTGCTTCAGACTGTGGTTAGGGCAGAAAATGACAATTGCTCATACCAATTGTGTTCACATTGCAGAGGAACTCTGCTTTATATCCAAAATGACTAGTTAACTAACTAGAGTTAGTCTGTGACGGGGTGGCGAGTTGGCTCACAGGGTGTAATTACCTTAGTCTGCATGACGAAATAGTCATTTTAGCATTGCACACATAACGTCTAAGTATATACTGTATGTGTTATGAAGAATGATGGTGGTTAACATTACTAGGTGATGTGGCTTTTGTTTGCAGATCATATATTTATATTTTCATCTACTTAACCCTTAAACTGCCACATACTTGGGGGTTTAATGTACGCCAAATACTTGTTTGCTGCACTTTTAAAGGAAACGTCACAATTCATCAAGAAAAGTGAAATTTTAATGGAACACATTTTTTTCACGCAAAGAGCATCACAATTACAGCAACACTGATTATTTTACACACTGCCAATGAACTGTAAAAACTATAAAAAAAACTACTGCAACAATATATTATTATACGCACAAGGTGCAACTGACACTATTGATGAAATTCAGTAAATCACTGAGCCAACTGTACTTGAACTGGCTGCACGCAAGCACACTGAGGCCCACGCTGATAATTGCAGGCTCGTCTAGTGCAGTGGCTGAATCCCAGGGACAGTGATGCTGCAGTCCTGCAGGGGGGGACATTGTCATGAGCTGGCTGCTCAACGAATGTACGGCACTGACTGATCAGCTCTGACGTGCTGGCAAATTGCACTGGGAACAGACTATAGCCATTTCCGGCTGTGTAAGGGTTAAGACATGACTATCCTACATGACACTATTCTCTTTAGCTAATTTATTATGTATTCCTTAGTACCAGAGTATGATTTCAGTGTTCAGTCAACCATGGAGAGGACTCCCTGATTACCACAAGATATTTCGCAGACTGATTATTGGCCTTGTTTAGCTACAACAAGATTAACTGTCTTCTACCAATTACAGTGTAACTTTAAAGATATGAGATCTTATTGACTTCAAAATGCGCATTCTGAAATGCTCTACTCCTCTGTTATATTGTTTATTGGAATACTGCTATTCAATCTGAGCTCTACTAGCCATACATTCAAAGTTTCTGGATTATTAAAGAAATTTGTGGGTAATGTAGTTGCATGATTCTTTTTCATTTAGCTTGCACAACCTGAGTGTGCTCATTTTTGCCCTGGTTTGGCTATATCATTGTTTTGTATTTAATAGTTACAGATGCTTGTTGTTTTTCTAGGATTATTCTTAATTTCACCTCACAGCTTCTAACCAGCTCAGCCACATCATCATCAGTTTTACTCAAAGTGTATCTTAGACACTTTTGAAGATCTTGTTTCTTCCGTTGATTACTTCAATTGTCTTCTGGGTGGTTATCAGTGCTCAACTTGAGGTGAGTACTGATCTTACCACAAAATATTTCAAAAATTGTAAAATGTTTAGAAATAAATAGTGGACCTCCATCTGATATTATATACTTTGGGGAGCCATGTTACTGCTCACTGCTACTTTAACAAATATTGTGACAAACTCGCAGCTGTCATAATTGGTACTTTACCTTTGTTTTTTAGTTGTTCATTATTTTTACGTTCTTTTTCTTTATTGAGGTATAATGTTTGGAGTTTTAGAGGTCAAGAAAAGTAATCATCTGGCATGTTTTTTGATTTAGAACATTTCTGAAGATGTTAATTTTGAAATACATCTTGCCAAAACAGCATTTTGTTGCTTGTTGTTTGTAATGCAGAGTTGCCAGGCAATGGGAGTGTGTGATGTGTGATGTAATTACCACAACAGTATAAAAGTCAGCATCATACACTTTTTTACTATCCAAGTGTGTAACTAATTCTGTACTTCTGAACTGTAGCTTCATTATTTTAAAGATATCTCTGGCCACGAATTGCTTTCCTTTCTTCAACTATGATTTATTTCTTGTACTTTGGCTTCGGCTATGTGTAATATTCTGGTGTTTGACCCTCTCACTACAACTCTTGACTAACAATTCTGTCTCGTCCTGGAATTGCTTATTTGTATTATATCCTCCAGTTTTAACCTTGGCATGCTATTACTATCACATTGTATCTCCTGATTCCATCCTACGTCAAATGCTGCAGCCCTGTGCAGTTATTACAGTTACTTTTAAAGGGGTAAAGTGAGCACTTGTACTAAATTTCTGAACAAAACCAGAATAGCAGTGTTTTTTGTATTAAGTGATAGGCATGTAATGAAATCAAGATAATTTTTTCCCAAGAATTGGTTGGAATTGGTATGGGTTGAGGTAATTCAATATGAAAACCAGTGAGATTCATATTACGTACATACTTTATTACTTACTTATGTTATTACATAATCTCTGACATCTCTAGCTAAATTGGGCCACCAAAATGCCTTTCAGTAAACTCCTTGGTTCTTTTTATTCTCGCATGGCCAGATAAGAGGGAATCATAAGTCTGTTCCAGTGTTGAGTGGGTTTAAGGTATTAAATTAAGGTTTTATTCACAGAAAACTAGATAATACAAAGATAAAGTTCAAAAGAGCAAAACAATCACAAAGGAGTTGCCTAAAAGGCAATCCTAAGCAAAAAAGTCCCAAAATGTAATGTAAAAATCTAAATCCTTAAAACAGAGCACAATAAATCAAGAAATCGAAAACATCCAACACAAAAACACAATACTTATTTAACTCTACGATCTCCTGTCCCTAAGCCTTCTCAGTTCATCTATATGGGCAGAGGGAGGGATCAGGAGCTGTAATGTCAGCAGTCCTGCCTACTGGGCTTTCACCCAGACAAAAACAAGGAACAGCAGAACATGCATAAGTAACAAGCTGGTTAAGTTTGCAGATGATACCAAGATAGGTGGATTAGCAGATAATTTGGAATCCGTTATATCATTACAGAAGGAGTTGGATAGCATACAGGCTTGGGCAGATTTGTGGCAGATTAAATTTAATGTCAATAAATGTAAATTATTACACATAGGAAGTAAAAATGTTAGGTTTGAATACACAATGGGCAGTCGGAAAATCGAGAGTACACCTTATGAGAAGGATTTAGGAATCATAGTGGACTCTAAGCTATCGACTTCCCGACAGTATTCAGAAGCCATTAAGAAGGCTAACAGAATGTTAGGTTATACAGCACGATGTGTGGAGTACAAGTTCAAGGAGGTTATGCTCAACCTTTATAATGCACTGGTGAAGCCTCGTCTTGAGTACTGTGTGCAGTTTTAGTCTCCAGGCTACAAAAAAGACATAGCAGTGCTAGAAAAGGTCCAGAGAAGAGCGACTAGGCTGATTGTAGGGCTGCAGGGGTTGAATTATGAGGAAAGATTAAAAGAGCCGAACCTATACAGTGTGGTAGATAGGGGGCTCTCTCGCTTCCTTGAACCCCTGTGCACGACTCCAGACACCAGGTAAAAGTCCTCCAATTGACTTTATTTAACTTCCACAGTGTACAAAGCACACTCTCCTCCACAATACTCATAAATCACAAATACTAAACAATAAATCAATCCTCCAGCTCCCAGACGTGTTGCCACCCTTCCACCCAGCTCAGCTCGCCGTCTGGGAGCTCCCACAGTCCTTTTATATTTCCTGACCCAGAAGTGTTCCCAATCCCCAGTCCATGTGATCCTCAATCACTCCCGGGTCAGGTAAAAGTTCTTTTCTTCACCCCGGAAGCCCGTCACTCCTCCTATGACGAACTTCCGGGTCATAGGGCACAAATGAGTCTTCGGTCCTCCCTGCAGCACCCTCTTGCGGCCCCTGAGGTATCCAGCAGGGTTGAGGATAAAAACTACATTGTCCATGATTCCCTGCTGGAACCTCCATACTGCAGGGAGGGCCCCATCTGGCGGCCTGAGGGTATTGGCCGGGATGATAAGCCGGCCAAATATCACAACAGTTTAAACAAAAGAAGATTAAGAGGTGACATGACAGAAGTGTTTAAAATTATGAAGGAAATTAGTATAGTGGATCGAGACTTGTATTTTAAAATAAGTTCATCAAGAACACGGGGACACAGTTGGAAACTTGTTAAGGGTAAATTTCGCACAAACATTAGGAAGTTTTTCTTTACACAAAGAACCATAGACACTTGGAATGAGCTACCAAGTAGTGTGGTAGACAGTAAGACGTTAGGGACTTTCAAAATTCGACTCAATGTTTTTTTGGAAGAAATAAGTGGATAGTACTGGCAAGCTTTGTTGGGCTGAATGGCCTGTTCGCGTCTCCTGTAGAGTGTTCTAATGTTCTAATGTAAAGCTCAAAAAAGCTTAACACTCTTCTGTGCACCTGGGTTTCTTACTGCTTGACAGTCAGACACAATTATGCCCTCACAGATGTGTAAGTCATCCATACAATGGACACTCACACAGCCCCATACCATGACAGATGCTGGCACTTAGACATGTCACTGATAACTGCTTGGATGATCCATTTCCTCTTTGGCCTGGAGAAGAAGATGGCTTTTTTTTCAGAAAAGAAAATGACGTTGACTTGTCGGATCACAAAACATGACCCCACTGTGTAACATTTTATTTTGGATGGTTCCAAGCCAAGAAAACTTTGCGGTGCTTCTGTAGAGTGTTAATGTGTGGTTTCTACTTTGCATAGTATTGAATAAAAAAAAATGACAGACTCAATTATTTAGCTCAGGATCTGTTTGTAATTCTACATACAGAACTGAGACACGCGGAATGAATTTTAAATATGCCAACGTATCTGGATTTTACCTCAGACCATGAGAGTTTTTATAGGTTTCTCAGACCAGTTTATAACATTGGTCTAGGATAGTTACACCAAGTCAGTTTCAAGCAAATTCGATTCTTCTGCAGTTGCCTCACCTGTTTAACATCACCTTGTTATTTCAATTTGTCACATCAACACAACAGGCATCAATTTCAATAAAAAAATACAGTATCTTCAAAAAATAATGCAGTTAATTAGGTGAAACATAAAATGCCTTTTCTTTATACTGTTTTTGTGTTTTTCTTAGCATTTTAACCGCTTTTGGAATCGGGGCTGTAAAATGCACATAGCTTTATACTCAATTGTATTATTCCTCTGTTATGTGTGGTTGTCCGAGAAAATGACAGGCTCAGACAAGGACAAATTTGGGATGCTAACCTTGTGGTTTTTTGTTTACTTAACAGTTTATAGAAAGACAACACTCAATGGCGTTAAACAAAAACTGTTGCTACCAGAATAACGTCTCCAGGATAACAATGACTTCTTGTCCTCTGTCAAGTGATTGAAGAGCTCCTTAACTCTGGTTGTTTGGGTAAGAAGTCATGCCTCTCTCTGAGCAGTTGTGCATTTATGGCCCAGAAACCAGAAGGAACTGAGTCAGTTCCTATAATTTGTTGGTTTTTCTGCACTGTGGAAGAAGAAGAAGGCAGTTAGTGGCAGTGCCCACCCTTGGTCCAGGATGGTACCAAATACCTGGGAGGAACTTGGAAGGTGACCACATGTGTGACAATACTAAATTGCTTATTTTGTGTTTGCAGTTGGCTTATTTGTTAATTTTTAGAATTTCTTAGTCCATGTATATGGTTGACCTGCAGCTTCTCTAGGCAGCATAGGGTCCAAGGTAGAAGCCAAGCCTGTAATTGGCCATAATTCTAAACAATCGCAATGGCTATTGTGCAAACTCCACACAGACAATGAATTAGACTGAGTTTTGAACCTCACGTTGCTTCATCAACCAATGTGCCACTCTGCTGCACATGTTCTATCTTTTTAATTTGGCTGTATACCCCTTATGATTTAGTAATATATATATATATTTTTTTCTGAAATTGTTAACAAAACAGGTACATTTCATTCTGCTTTTCACAAACCCAAAGAGCACTTGAACTGCGCCCTCCATTGAATTCACATTCAGTTTTAACATAGTACACATATAATACTTCATACAGGAAATATTTTTCATTTGTACCTACAGTATCTGTTAAACTGCTGTTTCATTAAAAATAGAATAAAATAAATAAACCACATATAAGAACACTTGTTAGATGGACAAAAAGGTGCTAATATGCTTACACGGACACAATAGTTTATTAAATTAGTGTGTTTTTTTTTTTTTTTTGTAATATTTTTGTAAGCATGGTAAGAATACTCTGACATATTTAAAGTGTTGACAATGTGATGTTCTATTTTGTATCGAGTCTTTTAAATTTCACAGCTATAGAGCCCTGATGCTGTGGAACAATCAGCCTGATTACATAAGCGATTCCCCCAGGATGAAGATTCACTACTTTAGCCTGGCATACCCTGACTAGAACAATTTGTTTAAAAATATAAGTAATACAACAAAATGTTATTAACCCCTTTCTATTATTTTTTTTTCATTATCTTTTTGTGGAACTTGGTGCCACTGCTCGAATTCCAAGATGGGTTTCCTTCCCATGAAAAGATACAAGGGAGCCTTGGAATTAATAGGTGTGAAGATTCTGGTGTCAGATTAGATGGCACAGCACAAGCCTTTCAAACATCACCTCACATTTTAAACAATTTCACTTCCATACAGAGAAAAATGAAAGAAGCTATTCTATATCCTGCCAATTTGCAGTTGCTAATTCACATGTACGTTGTATTTAAAACATACTCCCCCATTGAAAGTTTTCACATTTTATTTTTATACTATGGGGTTCGCCCCCTGCTCACTTCACTTAACCCCCCTGGCCTGTACTACACACCAGCCACTTCGCGTCTCTGCCGCTCATGTTGTGAAGAGGGGGGCTAAACGCACCCAAAGGAGATGCTGTCGCTCCTCTGAAACCCCCTCTTAAACGGTGATACAATGGGAAACAAATACAGTTTTTTTTATCTCCTCTTTGCTTGATCAGCCGCTGTCTTGCTGCTGCTGCCGTGCAGCGTGATCTGTATCTCATGCGGTGCTTCAAACATTTAAAAGCCTGTACAGCAGCTGTCCTACTCTTTGTCTTTTATTTCCGGATCCGGGTGTGGTTAAATCTCTTGGCACAAAGTCTTGCGGGACATGAGTTCTTGATATTTTTTAGTTTTAATTTAAAAACGGAATAAGAATCTGAAAATCTAACAACAAAGCGTGACAAAGAGCGTGACATAAAAACATCACATAAAATCGTTGCACTTTTAGGCTTAGGATGTTATATATACAGTGGTGTGAAAAACTATTTGTCCCCTTCCTGATTTCTTATTCTTTTGCATGTTAGTCACACAAAATGTTTCTGATCATCAAACACATTTAACCATTAGTCAAATATAACACAAGTAAACACAAAATGCAGTTTTTAAATGATGGTTTTATTATTTAGGGAGAAAAAAAATCCAAACCTACATGGCCGTGTGTGAAAAAGTAATTGCCCCCTTGTTAGAAAATTACCTAACTGCGGTGTTTCACACCTGAGTTCAATTTCCGTAGCCACCCCTAGGCCTGATTACTGCCACACCTTTTTCAATCAAGAAATCACTTAAATAGGAACTGCCTGGCACAGAGAAGTAGACCAAAAGCACCTCAAAAGCTAGACATCATGCCAAGATCCAAAGAAATTCAGGAACAAATGAGAACAGAAGTAATTGAGATCTACAGTCTGGTAAAGGTTATAAAGCCATTTCTAAAGCTTTGGGACTCCAGCGAACCACAGTGAGAGCCATTATCCACAAATGGCAAAAACATGGAACAGTGGTGAAACTTCCCAGGAGTGGCCGGCCGACCAAAATTACCCTAAGAGCGCAGAGACGACTCATCCGAGAGGTCACAAAAGACTCCAGGACAACGTCTAAAGAACTGCAGGCCTCACTTGCCTCAATTAAGGTCAGTGTTCACGACTCCACCATAAGAAAGAGACTGGGCAAAAACGGCCTGCATGGCAGATTTACAAGACGCAAACCACTGTAAGCAAAAAGAACATTAGGGCTCGTCTCAATTTTGCTAAGAAACATCTCAATGATTACCAAGACTTTTGGGAAAATACCTTGTGGACTGATGAGACAAAAGTTGAACTTTTTGGAAGGCAAATGTCCTGTTACATCTGGCGTAAAAAGCAACACAGCATTTCAGAAAAAGAACATCATACCAACAGTAAAATATGGTGGTGGTAGTGTGATGGTCTGGGGTTGTTTTGCTGCTTCAGGACCTGGAAGGCTTGTTGTGATAGATGGAACCATGAATTCTACTGTCTACCAAAAAATCCTGAAGGAGAATGTCCGGCCATCTGTTCGTCAACTCAAGCTGAAGCGATCTTGGGTGCTGCAACAGGACAATGACCCAAAACACACCAGCACATCCACCTCTGAATGGCTGAAGAAAAACAAAATGAAGACTTTGGAGTGGCCTAGTCAAAGTCCTGACCTGAATCCAATTGAGATGCTATGGCATGACCTTAAAAAGGTGGTTCATGCTAGAAAACCCTCAAATAAAGCTGAATTACAACAAT
Source organism: Polypterus senegalus (assembly GCF_016835505.1). Classification (NCBI taxonomy): domain Eukaryota; kingdom Metazoa; phylum Chordata; class Cladistia; order Polypteriformes; family Polypteridae; genus Polypterus; species Polypterus senegalus. The sequence continues at coordinate 24,456,056 of NC_053162.1, read as the reverse complement.
TCTGCAAAGATGAGTGTGCCAAAATTCCTCCAGAGCGCTGTAAAAGACTCATTGCAAGTTATCGCAAACGCTTGATTGCAGTTATTGCTGCTAAGGGTGGCCCAACCAGTTGTTAGGTTCAGGGGGCAATTACTTTTTCACACAGGGCCATGTAGGTTTGGATTTTTTTTCTCCCTAAATAATAAAACCATCATTTAAAAACTGCATTTTGTGTTTACTTGTGTTAAATTTGACTAATGGTTAAATGTGTTTGATGATCAGAAACATTTTGTGTGACAAAGAATAAGAAATCAGGAAGGGGGCAAATAGTTTTTCACACCACTGTAGAGTAGATAACATTGGATCTCATTTGATTTAATTTGGCTTATTTTATCACCGATGAACAGAAAAGTCTCTTGACTACCAAAGTAAAAACATATCTCTGCAAAATGATCCAAATGTATTACACGTTTTGAAGCATAAAATAATTGGTCTCATAAGTATTCACCCCCTTTAATATGACACACTTGAATCATCACTGGGGCAGTCAATTGGTTTTAGAAATCAGAGAATTAGCTCAATGGAGACCACCATTGATTGTAGTCTCAATGCTCTTGTATATTGAAGGTACAACTTGTAGCAAGTCAGTATGGTGACCTATCCTACACAATTGAACTCAAAAGAAGATGCCAAGCAACTCTGTGAAAAGCACAAGTCGGGAGATGGAAAAAAGAAAATATCTAAGTTGTTGGATATCTCTTAGTGTAAAGTTCAAGCAATCATTAACACTAGAATCCCTGAAGCCTACGAAAAATCTCATAATCCTGAGCCACCTTAAATTTCTTCACACCTCTCCATTAGCGCCTTTTGTATTGTAATTGTGTAAAGGTTAGCATTTTTTTTTTATTCAGTTTTAGTGCAATGCCACTCCTTATTCAGGAAATGATTCCAATTGTCCCATGGGAGAAAGACTTTCTGAGACTATTGTCGTAAAGCTTATGGTGCAGTATCTGGACAAAGGCAGAACTGTAACAATAGTTGCATAAAGTGTGACAGGAGCTTCCACCTGCAGCTAAAAAAAATCGTGTATTGAAGTAGCACATGTCAATCAAACACAGGAATGCAAAGAGCATGGCACAGCTATAAATCTGCCTAGAGCTGGCTTACCACAAAAACTGAGTGATTGTGCAACAAGAAGATGAGTGAGGGAGGTCACCAAGAGACCTATGAGAACTCTGAAGAAGTTACAAGCTGCAGTGGATTAGATAGGGCAGAATGTGCATACAACAATTTTTGGCCAGTACGTCACCAATCATGGTTTTATGGGAGAGTGGCAAAGTGGAAGCTACTGCTAAAAACAAGTACACACATGATAGCTTGGTGAAAGTTTTCCAGAAGGCCCTGAAGTTAGCTGGAAGAAGAATTCAATAATATTGATTTTTTTGGCCATCAGACTAAAGACCGTGTTTGAACATGCCATATTATCAAAATTACAAAATTCCCACTGTGAAGCATGGTGATGCCAGCATCATACTGCAGAGATGGCAAAGATGGCATAAAGGCAAAGCTACACATGAAATGGCTTAAAATAGCAATGTGAATGTCCTGGAAATGATTGAGTCAGAGTCTGGATCTTAACCCAATTGAGAATTTGTGGCTGCTCTTGAAAAACGCGGTTCACTCACAATGAACATGACACCTGACAGAGCTTCAAGGTATTTGTAAGGAGGAATGGAGTAACATGGCTGTGTGGATCCTTTATCAAGCTTATTTGCTCAAAATGTGCATGCTCAAACTTTCCATGCAAATGTTGGGATTTACAAGAGAGAACTTAACAGGGCTGCGGTGGGTTGGCACCCTGCCCAGGATTGGTTCCTGTCTTGTGCCCTGTGTTGGCTGGGATTGGCTCCGGCAGACCCCCGTGACCCTATTCGGATTCAGCGGGTTAGAAAATGGATGGATGGATGGAACTTAACAGGGAACAAATTATTGCAACTCTGACCTAAGTGTTCATGACATTTCAGGGAAACAATGAATTGCCAACACACTCAATCAAGTAGAGAATACAGGCCAAATGACGAATCGCACACATAGCATTTCATATCACCCAGGCATTATTATTACTTCATTGATGAGACATATATATTACACCTAGAAAGTGATGAATATGGTGTGCAGACCCTATTTCAGTTCCTTTGTTAATGAGGTTTGCTGCATAGTTGCACTTAATAAGGCTTTTTTTTCCCCCAATTAATATCATTTACTTGTGCTCAGGGAACTGGCAATCAGATCAAGAATATCTTAGCCAAGCTAAGTATTGTGCGGGTACACAAACATAAAATATGGCATGTTTTTGCCAACATAAAAAGGCAATTTGCAGCTGTGTCCAGTTCCCAATTGCAGCAATTTACTGTACTCATATTGCAATAAGGACACCTAGGGAGAATGAATCTGCTTTTGTAAACTTTGAGTAGTCACATTCCATTTATGCACAAGTCATCTGAGATGTGACTGCCAAACATTGTGTTTCAGTGGCCCGGGTCAACCCATGATTTATTTATTTTGTGGCAAAGTAGCTTTGTAGTACAAAGTACAAAGTAGTGCTGTACGTGGTAGCTGCCTTGTTGGTAAGGTAACTGGCTGAACCTTCAGTGTTTCATATGGCCTGCATTATTCATTGTAGCAGCAATTACGTCAATACATGTGTTAGGTGATAGTGGCTACCCACTTAGACAATGGTGCCTTACACCATTTCTTGGACCCCCAGAATGTAGAGGAGAGGTAAGTTGTGCTCTAAGTTGTAGAGTGTTGCCTGATACTCCTGAATTCAGGTGGTGGGGTCTCAACACTGCAGGAGTGAGGCTGCTCTACCAGACAATAAAGTTCAGCAGCATTGAGATTGTATATGCATGAGGTTCATTAGCATGCTTCAAATAAGGATGTTTCATGTTCCCACACTTATAAACGGTAAATTGTGCAGAAATGTGTGTATATCTGATTTTTTTTTTGTTTGTTTTTTTTGGTGTGTGCATATTTTCACACACAAATCCATGCAATTTTATAAATGAGGTCCCAGATGTACAAAGCAGAGAGAGAGAAAAAGAGGGACCTGTGCACATACTATAGACACAAGGCTGTAATAGTTGCCAAAGCTGCATCTACTAAATACTGACCTGAAGGGTATGAATATTTATGTGATCAATTATTTTGTGTTTGAGCAAATCATTCATTTAGAACACTTTGCAGTGATCTGTTTTCACTTTTGAAATTTAACAGTCTTTTTTTCTGTTGATCACTGTCCAACAAGCTAAACTCAATCCACTGTGATTTAATTTCCAAGGATTTGAATATTTTTATAGGCACTGTATACCAATCCACACTTTGGTTTTGGAAAAATATGCAATAACAATTATTCTTTTTTTGTTTTTAATAATTTTGTTTGAGCCCTTTTTACACTGAAGAACTTCAATAACTGCTTGATTGAATTTTGTACAGAAAGCAAGCATAGCACAAACCAAAACAAGTGTAAATACCTAAAGCCAGTAGATGGCTGGAGTCCAGTCAATTGTGGTGGGCTAGATTCAGCAAAAGCCCTTGGCCAGTTTTTGACTCCAGTCCAATCCTACTAACAAACTGATTAGTAATAAATGTAAAAAATAATCAATACCAGGCCAAAATCACCAATCAGGCAAAAATAGCTTTACTTTGTCTTAAAATTTGAAAATAACCTGTTTTCACTGACTGTGCTGGCAACTGAAACAGTCCTCATCACTCAGTGAGAATAGTACACAGGGTTTATGTTGACACAACATTTTCATCAACTAAGCAATGCATATAAGCAATTAAAAAGGCAAACAAAATGTTAGGTTACATCATAAAAACTGTTGAATTTAAGTCAAGGGATGCTAGGCTCAAACTTTATAATGTACTAGTAAGACGGCATCTGGTGTGTTGTGTGCAATTCTGGTCACAACGGCATAAGAAAGACATAGCAGCACTTGAAGCTTTGCAGAGAAGAGCAACCAAGTGCATCCCAGGACTTAACACTAGAATCCCTGAAGCCTACAAAAAAAGTTATAATCCCGGGCCAAGATTAGTTACGTAAATTGCGATGGCAGATTCCCCCTGCACCCAAAGTCACTTTAGTACGCGAGCAATTCTCCATGCTAATGTTTTGATCTAGCAGTGCCATGCTGATGGTGTATGTGCCCAAAAAGGAGAAGTCTGTCTGCATTCTTGGTACCATTCCTCACATACTGAAGTGTCTATAGCTGCAGGTGAAAGCTACCATCACAGTTTATTTATGGTGCCATGCAGATTTGTGTTGTGGTGCAGCGTTCTATTAGCCAGTGAAAGTGAACTGAAGAAGCTGTCTCTTGTTATGATTCTGCCAGAAACAGGTTTATGACCACAATCTCAGAAAGTCTTTCTCCTGTGGGATGACTAGGATGTTTTCCTAAATAAGAAGTGGCATTGTACATGTACTTTGTCAGCATGCCTGTGTCGATCAAACACAGAAAGCTCTGCAGTTTACTTGTGACTTTACACTGTAGGAAGATAAATAAATGAATATAGGAAAACAACATTCAATCTGGCTTTTGTATAAGTAACATATAAATGTTTTTTGTTATAAAAAGACCACCAAAAAACATAATCACAAACAAAACTTTGCACCATACCTTGGCGAGCTCTATAAGCCATGCTCTTTCATTGAAGGACATGTGTGTGGCAGATTCACTGGCAGAATGACGCCTGACCTGTTGCTGCATCCAAATGGTGCCATCTTTTGTCTTTATGCCTGGTGCAGCTACGTTGTTTTTATATGTGAGTGGACATTTCTAACAGGAGGGCTTCTGTTCTCTTTTTCCGATGTAGAACCATCATCCTCATCTGAGTTCACCTCTGTTATAGCACGTCTTTATTTGAAAACTAACAGTGTCAGATCGGGGAGAGCATGAACATTACTGAGAGAATAAAACTGAAAAATAAAAAAAAAAAGCTAACCTTTTTGGTGTACCATAAATTTACACTGGCTGTTACAGACTCAAATCAAATGTATGTTTTTATTCTATAATAGTAACAATAAGAGCAGCTCACTACTCAAAATGGTTAATGCAGGAAGGAATCAAACCCGCAACCTGTTGATTATGAGACAGCAGTTCTTACCTCTGCAACAGCCAAGTCAACGACGGTCCCTAAACCAATTTCTTTTCTTTTCTTCAGTTATATTTTTGAATAGAAGTGCACTTGTTTTGTTATACTTGTGCCTTTTCTGAAAGTGTTTATTTGATATTTGGACTTCATACATTATACACTTCATGTAAACATTCTGTCTTTAGTGCTATAATATGCAAAAAGTTTCAGTTTTAGTTATGTGTTCAATATTTCTAGCCTCGCATTTCCTGTCATCTTACGTTTACCCAGATTGTTGCAGGCACAGAACACACATGAACACACCTATGTTCCAAATAATTACATATTATTTACCCTCTACAATTCCAGACCTACTTCACTCCCAGATAAACAGACTTGAGCTGCATTGGTTGAGGATGGGATAGCAGGCTGCTTGCTGCCAGTGCTGATCGACACATTTGCAAAGCAAAAGACAATGATGATGAGATGTGAAGGAATTTAAGGTGGCCTGGGATTATGAGTTTTTTCATATGCTTCAGGAATTCTAGTGTTAAACAGTCTAATGGCTCTGGGGACAAAAGATCTTTTGAATCTGTCTGTATTGCAGTTCTGTGACAGCAGTCTACCACTAAACAAACTCTCTACTTAATTATGTTGGTGTATAGTGGGTGATGCTCATGGCCCGGGATTGCAACTTTTTTCATAGGCTTCAGGGGTTCTAGTGTTAATGACATGTCCTACTGTGACAGACTCTGAGAACTAAACCAGATTAGTCTCGAACAGAGGAGACAGCGTGGGGACCTAATCCAGGTATATTAAACCCTCAGAGGCATCCTTTCAGCTTAAGGGTGTATCACATACACAAGGACATCAGTGTTGATTAACGGGAAGTGCTTTTAAAACTGGAGCCAGGGAGCACTTCTTTATTCAAAAAGTTGTTAGACTCTGGAGCAAACTACCGAGACATGGAGTTGAAGCAGAAACCTTGACAACCTTTAAGAAGAACCTGGCTGAGATATTGAAAATGCTTAGCTATTAGCTAAACAAACAGGCTTGATGGACTGAATGCTCTCCGCTTGTTTGTCAAATTTTATATCGAAAACTGCTTGTTTTTGGCATTTTTCATTTCTGAGACATATTCTATTTTTTGAAAATTTGTGTATCCAACAAGCTTATTAAATTACTGTTAAAATAATATTTAAAGCACAATCTTGGGCAAATCATTTTTAAAGACGGCCTTGTAAAATTTTTATATTTGCTCCTTTTTTATTTCAGAAAAGACGTGTCATAAGGATTACCAATTACTGAATTGTCAGCCCTCGTCTTCGAATTGTATGCATTTCAAGCTATGGTAAGTTACAGGCAGAGCATAAAATGGATACTTATGCTTAGGTAATCATTATCTATTTTTTCTTATCTCCTGTTTCCTTTCCACAGGACCACTGCTGCTTGAGTTAATGCCCCCTAAGCCTGTTCGTCTGTATGCTGTGTGAGCGTGCCCTGCAATGGATTGCCATCCATGAGTACATTCCTGCTTACCAGCCTGAGTAAATGCTCTACATCCCCGAAAAGCCATTAAGTGTTAAAATTCCATTTTATAGTTATTGGTTGCTTTCATATTTTCACTCACTATGCAATATCTTTCAAACATTGCAAAACTAGGCATTCAATATATTTTATATTCTATAAGATTTTCTTTCTTACATGTTTTTAATCATTTCTTGTTATACATTTAAAATGTGAATTTTCATCAAAGATAATTTAAACCTTTCCTCTTTGAAATGTGAAATTTAGTCAAAAAAGACTGTTAGCTGCCATGAACAATTTACAATTTGTATGCCATGTTTTTAGTAAAACCACACAATATTCTAAAATTTATTATGAGAGGCATACAGATAGTTTAATTTATGGCATCTCTTTGAAGAGTCCCTGTAGAACAGTGAGTCAGTCAAAGATAAATGTCTGCTAATCAAGCAAATGTACCCGATCAAGAAATCCCACAGAAATCATCAGTAAAGTTTGCTTTGAAATCTTGAGGTTTAGTTTTAGGCTAATTAGAATCCCACAGAGATTTGAAAAGTTTACCATTTGTGAATGTATGTTATGTTACAGGCTAATATTTGTAAATCAGCTTTTACCATAACATTTTGTGCACAAATATAAGCATGCTGCTAAATTCCTTGGAGATTTACGCTTTTTATTTTCCTAACATTTTATAGAATTTAAACTAACTATAACTCATGATCAATGGAAAGACTGGGGATGTAAATTAACAGTAAATTGTGGACAACATTTATTTCAGGGAATGTGGCACGCTTTATTGTTATCATTACTGTATAAATTGTCTGACTCTTTTATTGAGGATGACTAACATGTTACAGATACAGTATAACTGTTAACAGTACAATTGTTTTACATGCATTTTTAGGCTACCTGCATGCAGATGTTAATTTTTAAACTTCACATTACCTGTTGGACAGCACAGTGGCACAGTGCTAGTGCTGCTGCCTCGCAGTAAGGAGACCTGGGTTCACTTTCTGGGTCATCCCTGCGTGGAGTCTGCATGTTCTCCCTGTGTCTGCGTGGGTTTCCTCTCACAGTCCAAAGACATGCTGGTTAGGTGCATTGGCGATCCTAAATTGTCCCTAGTGTGTGCTTGGTGTGTGTGTGTTTGTCCTGCAGTGGGCTGGAGCCCTGCCCGGGATTTCTTCCTGTCTTGCGCAAAGTGCTGGCTGGGATTGGCTCCAGCAGACCCCCTTGACCCTGTGCTAGGATATAGCGGGTTGGACATTGACTGACTGACTGACATTACCTGTTATTGTTTCTTCTACTGTGTTAACATTCACAACAAATGAGATCCTTGTTACAAAGTCATGATTGAACTTTATGGCTTCTACTCTGAAACTTTCTCCTCATACAATACAATACAATTTATTTTTTTATAGCCCAAAATCACACAAGAAATGCCACAATGGACTTTAACAGGCCCTGCCTTTTGACAGCCCCCCAGCCTTGACTCTCGAAGAAGACAAAGGAAAACTCCCAAAAAAACCCTAGTATGGAAAAATGGAAGAAACCTTGGGAAAGGAAGTTCAAAGAAAGACCCTTTCCAGGTAAGTTGGGCATGCAGTGGGTGTCAAACAGAAGGGGGTCAATACAATACAATACACAGAACAGAACACAAGTAATTCTCAATACAGTATAATAGTGCAATAGAAATATTTCAAGTACAGAGCAGAATTCAACAGTAGATGATATCACATAATATTATTTGAATTTGTTCAGAGTTCTGGAGACCTCAGCCATCAAGCTTCCTCCCGCTATTGGCCATTCCACAGCTGAGTCATTGCTGGGCCGGCCAATCTGATGAAAGAACCCCTCCACCAAATGATTCCTGTGATCCTCCTCCTTATGTGTGTGTGAAGCTCCATCAGAGAACTCACTCAAGTGTCACCAAAACTGTTCTGTTTGATTTTAATCAATTGGGCTGTGTTTTTTATCCCTTTCTCCTGTACTGCTGTCAAGAAATAAACACAAGAGGATGAGCAATGTACTGATTCAGAGCAAGAAAATGAAATATTGAGAATGGGATCAGCAAAAAAAGACATGGTCACAAAAACCGGTAGAGGTCAATATCAAAAAGACAGAAAATCAGAACCCTAGCCCAAAAATTAAAGCCAGAAAACATAAAAATAGTAAATTAATTAGATAAAATAGCTATGTGAAATCAAATAGAGAATCCTAATATTGGATGCTCAGAAAACCTTTGGGTAGACCTTTATACCAGTGCTGGAGGATGTCATGCACTACACACCCCTGGGGGCTGTTAGGATGGATAAGTATGGCAACTACCGACACTAACATAACCAAAAAAACAACACAAAAGGCATCATGATAAGATAATATAAAACTTCAAGTTTTTAAACATTGCAAATTTTTCAAAATCAATATGATGCCAACTTCCAGGAAAGGCCATACTTTATGGCATTTGAGCCAGAAGGGGGGAGCCTTCTTGAGGTGTGGTAGGGAGGACAAGATGTCCTCATTGAGCAGCTTATCAGTGATACGAAAGAATTAAAACAAAACTGATTGCCATTATGAACAATGCTGCACATTCTTTCTGTGACACACTAACACTAAGTACTTTCAGCCAACAAATTATTCAGCAAAAGTGTGTTGGGAAACGCTGCGGGGGCTCCTTAATACTAATAGCAATACACCTGTATAGTGCCTCACTGTGACTGTGACTGACAAGCCACAAATCTCCTTTCTTTTTACATTTTTCTTCCATTGTAGTCATTCTGATGTGTGTCCAGACCATAGTGTGTGTGTACATATATTTATATATAATATATTTATTTATATATTTATGTATTTATTTATTCATCAATTTAACTATTTAAAGAGCTTTTTTAAAAAACCTAGTTTTCTCAAATAAAGATCTTTCTATCTATCTATCTATCTATCTGTCTATCTATCTATCTATCTATCTATCTATCTATCTATCTATCTATCTATCTATCTATCTATCTATCTATCTATCTATCTATCTGGATTCAACCCAAAGGGATGTGGTGTTTAGTTTATTTTTCAAACTAGTTTTAAGGTTTATTATGTGCTATTTATTTTGTTTTTGTCATGCTGATTACTGATTTATATCAGTGTTTTGGAATATTTACGTGACACCAGATTCAGCCACAAGGGCAGAAACTGGAAAAAAGACACGTCGTGCTCGGCAAGCAATGCACTTTGATGGAAACGCTTATGGAGTAAAGCCATGACAAAATCAGGTGGAATTAAAGACCATTTTTTTAATCTATGTTTCAAAATTCAGATATACTGTGTATCAGGTGGATTTGTTACACCAACAATATTTTTATTGGCTGTCAAATACCAAACCAAAAATAAAAAAAAATGCAAAATTAAATAAAAAATGTTAAAATGTAAACTACTGTCTGTGAGCCTTTACCATAATTGTTCTTCTATTATTTGCTTCAGCTTACCTGCCGCCAAGTGTTTCCTTCCCAGCTATGTCTGAAATAACATTTGCATTTAGTACAAATTCTTCCTGTTTTACATGTTGCACTGCATATTAGCCCATATTGTAATCAACTGATTAATGTTATCAGCATTTATAGGTGGTGAAATGAAACACATGTCAATACAAAGTTTAACAGGCTTAGCATCTCTGATACAGACGAAGTTCAGAATCTTAATAAAATGTTACATGACAGTTTGCAATCCTAAGGGAAACGTTTAGCATAATTAGATTTATTTATTATTCAACAAATAAAAAAAAAATGAAGCATTGACAGGTAACACACTTTCATTTATTTGAAGTAATCATTTTCATGAATAAATGTTGCTTGTGTAATGATAAAATTTTTGCCTCTGGACATGGCTTGAAAAATGCAAATTATTCATTTTTCTAATTTGTATTTTAAATATATTTGCATAGCACTTCATTCAGTAGTGGTTACTTAAACATATGAAGTGATATTTTCTTTTATTTTGCTATTTTAAATAACATTCCAAAACATGAAAGTAACGCTGACCACATCTGTTTTGTTTTTAATGCACCAGTGATACTTTCTCCATATATGCATTTCCAACAAGTGGTACATTGAATGTGACTTACATAGTGTGGAAACAGAGAAAGCCAATTGACATACTGTATATCATCTATACTGGCACAACCTCTTATTCCCTAAAGCTAAACCCCATGGCATGAACATTTCTGGGCAAGGCCTGACAAAAGCCCTGTATGTTCTGCAGCTCTAAGATCACACAATATCCACCACCATCACCCACCTTTTTAAAACTACATCCTTCAGATGAGCTGGCTCATCATTTAAATGTTTTGGGGTCTCGGAGGTGGAGGCATGTTAAAGAATACTCGACCCAAAATCTCTATTTTTTGCATTATACTTACTCCATGCAGTTTGTAGCGATGACCAAGAAAAAAATTTTAATGTCATGTTTTCTTGAAGAACAGAGATAACAAGTTACTGATATAATAGGCGTCCATGGTGACCAAACGATATGCATACAATATAAAAAACTTCCATGAAAAAATCACACATTACCTGTGTTACAAAATTCACCTGTCTAATCGGTCAGTTGTTTGCTCACGATGTCCAAAACACATGTATTTTTACCTAAAATATTAATAAATAAACTATTTCCGGAAAACACTCTCATGAACAAAAAATGGAATGTGCTCAGGTTCCAAGGAGCATTTGAATTGAACACCCACATTCTTTTGTTACATTTATATTCCTAGCGGTGAGCCACAACTACCAGGGTACCATGGGGGTTATTTAGCAGCAGTCTGTGAAACTGCACACAGTTTGATCCCGAACCCTTCACACATTAACTGTTTTGAGTAGTGAGCAGCTATTATTATTACTATTATTGAATAAAAATATACTTTTGATTTATTTGAGTCTGTAACAGCCGGTGTAAATTTATGGTACTTGTAAAAGTTATCGTTTTGTTTTATTATTCACTTTTATTCTCTCAGTCACGTTCACGCTCCCCCCGATCTGACACTGTTAGTTTTCAAATAAAGACGTGTTATAACAGAGTTGTGAACTCAGATGAGGATGAGGGTTCTACATTAGAGAAAGAGAACAGCAGCCCTCCCCGTGAGAAACGATCACTCACATATAAAAACAACGCAGCTGCACCAGGCGTGAAGGCGAAAGATGGCACCGTTTGGATGCAACAACAGGTTGGGCGTCATCCTGCCAGTGAATCTGCCACACCCATGTACTTCAACGAAACAGCAGGGCCTATAGAACTCACCAAGGTATTGTGCAAAGTTCAGTTTGTGATTATGTTTTATGATGGTCTTTATATAAAAAAAACATTTGCATGTTACTTATATAAAACAACAACAACAACATTTATTTATATAGCACATTTTCATACAAGTAATGTAGCTCAAATTGCTTTACATGATGAAGAAAAGAGAAATAAAAGACAAAGTAAGAATTAAAATAAGACAACACTAAGCAACATAGAATAAGAGTAACGTCCAATGGCCAGGGAGGACAGAAAAAACAAAAAAAAAACTCCAGACAGCTGGAGAGAAAAAAATAAAATTTGCAGGGGTTCCGGGCGACGAGACTGCCCAGGCCACTCTGGGCGATCCACCTAATATAAATGAAACAGTCCTCCTTGTATTTAGGGTTCTCATGGAAGGACTTGATGATGATGGTCATGTAGATTTCTGGCTTTTAATCCATCAATATAGAAACATCATGATGCTTTGATTAGGTGGTGGTGGCGCAGGTCGCCACCACAGAAAACTGGAAAAAGAAACAGAAGAGAGAGTAGGGGTTAGTATGGATTTTAGAGCCACCATGAATAGTTATGATAATAAATTGAATATGCAGATTATCAGGATTAAATTAAAATGAAGTTATGAGAAGGCTATGTAAAAGTAATGAGTTTTTAGCAGTTTTTTTAAAGTGCTCCACCGTATCAGCCTGGCAAATTTCTATTGGCAGGCTATTCCAGATTTTAGGTGCATAACAGTAGAAGGCTGCCTCACCACTTCTTTTAAGTTTAACTCTTGGAATTCTAAGCAGACACTCATTTGAGGATCTAAGGTTACGATTTGGAATATAAGGTGTCAGACATTCTGATATATAAGATGGAGTGAGATTATTTAAGGCTTTGTAAACCATAAGCAGTATTTTAAAGTCAATTCTGAATGACACAGGTAACCAGTGTAGTGACATCAAAACTAGAGAAATGTGCTTGGATTTTCTTTTCCTAGTTAGGATTCCAGCAGCTGCATTTTGCACTCGTTGCAAACGATTTATGTCTTTTTTGGGTAGTCCTGAGAGTGCGTTACAGTAATCTAGTCGACTGAAAACAAAAGCGTGAACTTATTTCTCAGGATCTTTCAATGATATAAGAGGTCTAACTTTTGCTATGTTTTTTAAGTGAAAAAATGCTGTCATAGTGATCTGATTAATATGCAATTTAAAATTCAGGTTACAGTCAACAGTTCTTTACCTCCATCCTGACTTTTAATCCTAATGCATCAAGTTTATTTCTAATAACCTCATTATATCCATTATTGCCAATCACTAAAATTTTGGTTATCTCTTTCTTTAGCTTGAGAAAATTACTATTCGTCCATTTAGAAACACAAATAAGACATTGTGTTAGTGAAACAACAGAGTCGGGGTCATCAGGTGCTGTTGATAAATACAGCTGTGTGTCATCAGCATAGCTGTGGTAGCTTACGTTATGCCTGAGATAATCTGACCTAACGGAAGCATGTAGATTGAAAAGAGCAGCGGACCCAGGATAGAGCCTTGTGGAACACCATATAAGATACCATGTGTCTTTGAGTTGTAATTACCACAACTAACAAAGAATTTTCTACCTGCCAGGTAGGATTCAAACCAATTTAAGACACTACCAGAGAGACGCACCCATTGTCTAAGGCGATTTCTAAGAATGTTGGGATCAATGATGTCAAATGCGGCACTCAGATCTAAGAGGATGAGAACAGATAAATGGCCTCTGTCTGCATTTACCTGCAAGTCATTTACTACTTTAATGAGTGCAGTTTCTGTGCTGTGATTTGTTCTGAAACCTGACTGGAATTTATCAAGAATACCATGTTTATTGAGGTGGTCATTTAACTGCATAATGACTGCCTTCTCTAGGATTTTACTTAAGAAAGGCAGGTTAGAAATGGGTCTAAAATATTTCTTGAGTAGGGGTTTAACTACAGCAGTCTTAAGACAGTCTGGGAAAACCCTTGTATCGTTTTATCGTATATCGTTTACTATGTCAAGAATACTATCAATTAGCATGCCCAATACTTCTTTAAAAAAGCTTGTTGGTATTGGGTCAAGGACGTAGGTGGAAGGTCTCAGTTGAGAAATTATTCTATGTAAATCAGGTAAATCTATCCTGGTGAAAGAATTGAATTTGCTTATAACAGAGCACTGGGGCTTAGGAGGATCCGCAGTGCTGAGGAGATATACTATATTATTTCTAATATCATTAATTTTTTTATTCAAAAATACAGCAATAGGTTTCACTGGAAGTATTTTGGATGCATTCCTTTGTGTTACCTGGGCCATATCAAATGTTATTTACCCTTGAGATGTGCTTAGAACTTGAGTCCACTGGAGTCCAACTGTGGCAAATTGGAATGATTGGACATCATTTAGAAGGGCATACACCTTTGTGTAGAAGGTACCACAATTCACACTGCATATCAGGACAAAAACCAAGCCATGAAGTTCTAGGAAATCTCTGTAGACTCTCTATAGACCACTGCAATCAACTTGTCTTGTGGCATAGATCAGGGCAAGTGTTGTAAACCATTTGTAAGGCTTTGAGTATTCAAAGGAGCACAAAAGCCTTAATAGTTATTAAATGGAAAAGTTTGGATACACCAGAACTCTTCCGAGAGTTGGCCATCCAGAGGTGACCAAGAACACACCTAAAAGAGCTTCAGAAGTCCCATGCTGAGATAGTTGAACCTGTCAGAAGGATAACCATCACAGCACCAATCCATCAATAGTGTGTTTATGGAAACGTGGCCAACTCCTACTTGTAGCTTGCCAAATGGCATTTGAAGCCTTTGAGATCTGCTAAACTGGGGAATAGCAGTGGGAGTCAGAGAGAATAAAACTTGGTGTGACACCATGTCTACACCAATGAAATTGCAACAGGAGCCCAAGTAGGATCAAAGAGTTGACTTTGCCTGCTAGTTGATGTCTCATAGAATATATTGGATTTAACCTCATTTTAATGGATTTTTTTGGATATTTTTGCCTCCGTGTTTTGTAATGATTTTATGGATTATTTATTTGATTAATTTTTGCAGTGCAATGTTGAACACTTTTTTCTGGATTTTAATAACAGCACTTTTGCACCAAACTCTTGCTGAACATGTGAGTACTCATTTACCCAGCTCATCTCGGTCTATGACTATCAACAGTTTCAGGTTGGAACAGCTCCCAGAAGCAACCAGGGAGTGTGAGTCTGACCCAAACTGTCACAATTCCCCAATACGATGAAGCATGGTGGTGGCTATGGGGGCTGCTTCTAAGGGGCAGGGACAGGGAGACTGCTCCAGAATACATGTGGCCTCAGACAGGGAGGGCAGTTTACCTTTCACCAAGATAATGACAAAAAGCACACAACCAAGGCAAGGCTGTAATAGCTTTGGGGCATGTCTCTGGTTGCTCTGGAGTGGTCCATCCAAAGCCCACACTTAAACCTCATAGAACATCTGTAGATGGCAGTTTACAGAGACTTAACACCCAATCTAAAGGAGCTTGAGATGATCTGCTAGGAAGAATAGAATAAATTGTCCAAATTCAGATGTGCAGAGTTTTCCGGAGAATTTCCCAAGAAGGGGCCTGAGTTGCCTCAAAAGCTTGCATATTGTAATCCTTTTAGTTAGCCAATAAAAGGTGTCATTTTGCTTGGCTTTTCTCTACATTCATAATTGATAACACGGTACAATGCCCTAGTACCAAGAAAACTCAAAGCTGTAATTGCTGCCAAAAGGGCTTCTACAAAGTACTGAATTAAGGGTCTGAAATCTTTATATGAATGAGAAATTTCATTTTTTGATGCCTTCTGGGATAGACACCTGCTTTCCCATGACCCAGCTCAGGATAAAACAGACTTGAAAGATGGATGGACTTTTATTAATTTTGCCGACCTTTCTGAAAACATGTTTCACTTTGTCATTATGGGTTACTGAATGATGGGTAAAAATGTCAAGTTTATCCATTTGAAATTAAATCTACAGAACAATGAAGTGTGCAGAAATTGAAGGGGTCTGAATAATTTCATGGAAGGCTGGTACACAAAGGACAATAAGGTATTCAGGCCATTTATGCCTGCCAACCACTTCACCTATGCAAATATATGAAAACAACCTTGATTCTGGTCTTAGTGTGGCCTTGCCAATAGGTGAAGGGGGGCTATAAAAGGCACTTGAGGGGAATGATTTCTGGAACATCACACTCAGCAGAATTTGAGGTCTGGTCCTGTATAGGCGATTGTATTTATAACTGGCAGATGAGAAAGGCTGGGGCCGTGACTAAGAAGAGGAGGCAGTGGCAGAAAGAAAAGCACAGAGTGCAAATATCTTCAAGAATTATTACATTAAAAGAGTTTGGTCATTGCTCACCTTTGATAATATACAATTTGGTGCCTTAATTGTCTGGTTGGCAGTCCCCCAGTTTCCGTAGTGTTGCTGAGGCTGCTTGGGAAGCGTCAATACTAGCTGGACTGAAAACACTTCAATAGTAGCAGATGGTCCTTATGCATGGGCAGGTACAGAACAGACTGCATGGGAGGAATGTGGGTATTTGGCAACCTTAATGGCACACAGAGTTACGGATTCCACTTGGAAAGCAGCCTCCTAGCACTTAGTCAGGGCCCTTTTATGAGGCGAATTTACTTAGTCACTTTGCAAGTTCTTGGTCTCCACTCACATTTTGGACATTTAACTTTAAAATGATCTTATTCCCAAGATCTTCATTAATGTTGTCTGTTCATTTCATGACCCACAATTTTTAAAAGCATGTTTTGTTCTGCCACACATGTTGTTAGCTGAGATTGTTAGACCATGACCCTTAATTGTCTGGTCATGCTTTAACACACCTGTTGATCACATACTGCGCTGACAGTGATGTTATAAAAGCCCATAAAACTCTCAGAAGTCATGTGGGTCAGATAGTAAACATTTAAATACAAAGTTGCCCTTAAGCATCTCGTATTTCGGCTGTGTCTAAAACATATCAGTAAAATATATAAACTTCAGGATCTGGTTAGTTGTGGTGCACAGCAATCTGGACTTCTGCCTTCATGCATCTCTCATTACCATTCAACCCTGGAAATCACTTGCCTTATAAATGTGATGGTGATTACCTTATGTCTTTGTTACAGCTTTATTGCTTGATGTCTGCTATGTACTGCCTTATAAATCACATAAAACACATCAGATCTCAATGGGAAAAATCCTGCTGGATATCTATACTGATATGGACTGGGTAATGCGTTAAGAACGAGAGGATGGCACATTGTTTAACGGAAATGAAAATTATCAACCTACAGAGGGCTGAATTCAAAGACACTCCGAAAATCAAAGTGAAAAAATTATGTGGCAGGCTAGTTCATTTTGCCAAAATTTCATTGCAGCAACTCAAAATTGTACTCAGTAGTTTGTATTGCCCCCATGTTCTTGTATGCACGGCTGACAACGTCGGGGGGTGCATTCTCTTAATGAGATGATGAATGGTGTCCTGGTGGATCTCCTCCCAGATCTGGACCAGGGCATCACTGAGCTCCTGGACAGTGTGAGGTGCAACCTGGCGGCATCAGATGGACTGAAACATAATGTCTCAGAGGTGTTCTATTGGATTTAGGTCAGGCTAGTGAGCGTGGGGGCCAGTCAATGGTGTGAATTCCTTCATCCTCTAGGAACTGCCTGCATACTCTCACCACATGGGTCTGGGCATTGTCATGCACCAGGAGGAACCTAGGATCCACTGCACCAGCATAGGGTCTGACAATGGGTCCAAGGATTTTATCCCGATACCTAATGGCAGTCAAGGTGCCGTTTTCTACCCTGTAGAGGTCTGTACATCCCTCCATGGATATGCCTCCCTAGACCATCACTAACTCACCACCAAACCGGTCATGCTGAACGATGTTAGAGGCAGCATAACATTCTAAATGACTTCTCCAGACCCTTTCACATTTGTCACATGTGCACAGGGTGAACCTGCTCTCATCTGTGAAAAGAACAGGGCACCAGTGGTGGACCTGAAATTTCTGGTATTTTATGGCAAATGCCAATCGAGCTCCACAGTGCTGGGCAGTAAGCGCAGGGTCCAGTAGAGGACGTCAGGCCCTCAGGCCACCCTCATGGAGTCTGTTTCTGATTGTTTGGCCAGAGGCATTCACCCCAGTGGCCTGCTGGAGGTCATTTTGTAGGGCTCTGGCAGTGCTCATCCAGTTCCTCCTTGCACAAAGGAGCAGATACCGGTCCTGCTGATGGGTTATGGACCTTCTATGGCCCTATCCGGCTCTCCTAGAGTAACCGCCTGTCTCCTGGATTCTCCTCCATGCCCTTGAGACTGTGCTGGGAGACACATCAAACCTTCTGGCAATGGGACATATTGATGTGCTTTTCTGGAGAAGTTGGACTACCAGTCCAACTTAGGTAGGGTCCAGGTATCACCTCATGCTAGTAGTAGTGACACTGACCATAGCCAAATGCAAAACTAGTGAAAAACAGATGGGAAATATGTCAGTGGCCTCCACTTGTTAAACCATTCCTGTTTTGGGGGTCGTCTCATTGTTGCCCCTTTAGTGTACCTGTTGTTAATTTCATTAACACCAAAGCAGCTGAAACTGATTAACAATATATATGTTTTAGTTTACAATGTGTTCTGTCCAGTAAATCTTTTATGAAAGCTTATTCTTGTCGTTTATGTGGATGTGCCAAGTTGCTGAAGCACTCTGTACAGTAATCCCTCCTCGATCGCGGGGGTTGCGTTCCAGAACCCCCCGCGATAGGTGAAAATCCGCGAAGTAGAAACCATATGTTTGTATGGTTATTTTTATATATTTTAAGCCCTTATAAACTCTCCCACACTGTTAACATTATTAGAGCCCTCTAGACATGAAATAACACCCTTTAGTCAAAAGTTTCAACTGGGCAGTTCTTTCTCACAATTAAAAGAATGCAAACATATCTTCTCTTCAAAGGAGCACCGTCAGGAGCAGAGAATGTCAGAGAGAGAGAGAGCGCGTGACAGAAAAGCAAACAATCAAAAAATCAATACATGCTGTTGGGCTTTTAAGTATGCCGAAGCACCGCGATAAAGCGGCATTTTTTTAGAGGAGCGTCCATATCCTCTAGGTAAACAGCCTCTGTGCAAACAGCCCCTCTGCTCACACCCCCTCTGTCAGGCAGAGAGAGTGAGAGAGACAGAAAAAAGCAAACAATCAAGCACCGCGTGGGAAGCACATCGTATATCATTGAGGAGTTTTATTTAATACGTAATACAGTGGTGTGAAAAACTATTTGCCCCCTTCCTGATTTCTTATTCTTTTGCATGTTTGTCACACAAAATGTTTCTGATCATCAAACACATTTAACCATTAGTCAAATATAACACAAGTAAACACAAAATGCAGTTTTTAAATGATGGTTTTTATTATTTAGGGAGAAAAAAAATCCAAACCTACATGGCCCTGTGTGAAAAAGTAATTGCCCTCTTGTTAAAAAATAACCTAACTGTGGTGTATCACACCTGAGTTCAATTTCCGTAGCCACCCCAGGCCTGATTACTGCCACACCTGTTTCAATCAAGAAATCACTTAAATAGGAGCTGCCTGACACAGAGAAGTAGACCAAAAGCACCTCAAAAGCTAGACATCATGCCAAGATCCAAAGAAATTCAGGAACAAATGAGAACAGAAGTAATTGAGATCTATCAGTCTGGTAAAGGTTATTAAGCCATTTCTAAAGCTTTGGGACTCCAGCGAACCACAGTGAGAGCCATTATCCACAAATGGCAAAAACATGGAACAGTGGTGAACCTTCCCAGGAGTGGCCGGCCGAGACAACTCATCCGAGAGGTCACAAAAGACCCTTAGGACAATGTCTAAAGAACTGCATGCCTCACTTGCCTCAATTAAGGTTTGTGTTCACTACTCCACCATAAGAAAGAGACTGGGCAAAAACGGCCTGCATGGCAGATTTCCAAGACGCAAACCACTGTTAAGCAAAAAGAGCATTAGGGCTCGTCCCAATTTTGCTAAGAAACATCTCAATGATTGCCAAGACTTTTGGGAAAATACCTTGTGGACTGATGAGACAAAAGTTGAACTTTTTGGAAGGCAAATGTCCCGTTACATCTGGCGTAAAAGGAACACAGCATTTCAGAAAAGAACATCATACCAACAGTAAAATATGGTGGTGGTAGTGTGATGGTCTGGGGTTGTTTTGCTGCTTCAGGACCTGGAAGGC
The DNA here is from genome assembly GCF_016835505.1 of Polypterus senegalus. Classification (NCBI taxonomy): domain Eukaryota; kingdom Metazoa; phylum Chordata; class Cladistia; order Polypteriformes; family Polypteridae; genus Polypterus; species Polypterus senegalus. The sequence goes on along the minus strand of NC_053162.1, from coordinate 24,435,904 downwards.
TTGCTGTGATAGATGGAACCATAAATTCTACTGTCTACCAAAAAATCCTGAAGGAGAATGTCCGGCCATCTGTTCGTCAACTCAAGCTGAAGCGATCTTGGGTGCTGCAACAGGACAATGACCCAAAACACACCAGCAAATCCACCTCTGAATGGCTGAAGAAAAACAAAATGAAGACTTTGGAGTGGCCTAGTCAAAGTCCTGACCTGAATCCAATTGAGATGCTATGGCATGACCTTAAAAAGGCGGTTCATGCTAGAAAACCCTCAAATAAAGCTGAATTACAACAATTCTGCAAAGATGAGTGGGCCAAAATTCCTCCAGAGCGCTGTAAAAGACTCATTGCAAGTTATCGCAAACGCTTGATTGCAGTTATTGCTGCTAAGGGTGGCCCAACCAGTTATTAGGCTCAGGGGGCAATTAGTTTTTCACACAGGGCCATGTAGGTTTGGATTTTTTTTTCTCCCTAAATAATAAAAACCATCATTTAAAAACTGCATTTTGTGTTTACTTGTGTTATATTTGACTAATGGTTAAATGTGTTTGATGATCAGAAACATTTTGTGTGACAAACATGCAAAAGAATAAGAAATCAGGAAGGGGGCAAATAGTTTTTCACACCACTGTACATGCTCTGATTGGGTAGCTTCTAAGCCATCTGCCAATAGCGTCCCTTGTATGAAATCAACTGGGTAAACAAACTGAGGAAACATGCACTTTAAATTAAAAGACCCATTGTCCGCAGAAATCCGTGAACCAGCAAAAAATCCGTGATATATATTTAGATATGCTTACATTTAAAATCCGCGATGGAGTGAAGCAAAAGTCGAAGCGCGATATAGCGAGGGATCACTGTATACTTGTGGGGGTTCCGTACATGGTGTGGAGTGGGCAGAATATTCTTGCTAGTAATCTTTTTATGGCCTTCTCCCATTTAGCTTACTGTTCTTTACTTGTGCTGATCAAGTCTATCTTTCCCTTCTCTATTTGCCTCACACATACAGTACAACTCCTCTTTTATAAAACATTGTAAGCAGATCATGTACACTCCCATTAATATAAGACCTCTGAGTACATTAATGGGTTCCTCCTCTGTTAAAAGCAAACAACACTACATGAGATCAACCACTGCTTCACATACAAACGAGGGTAAGTCAATAATTACCCAAACATTTGTGATGATTTTGTTTGGATTGAATGCATTTTCTAAAATTAAAATAAACGCATAAATCAGATTCAGTGCCTGATAATACTCATAATACCCATAATGGGAAAAAACTGCAAGAAAAAAGGCTTAAATAAGTGTACAAAAATGACCTACATAAATAATCATAACACCTTTATTGCTTGCTTCATTATTAAACATCTTTTAAATAAAATATCATGAATTAGTATTTCGTCAACCTTTCAAACATTACTATTTAAGAATATCTTTCTATTATAATAAAAAAATCTTCGGAGATGAGACTTTTTATCCTGCAATGAGACATGACTTTCTCAGAGAGACACTTTCACGTCCTGCGGGATGAGACTTTGTGCCAAGAGATTTAACCATGCCCGGGGCCGGAAATAAAAGACGAATAGTAGATAACAAAGTAGAACGTCGTAAAGAATTCAAAAATGTTGGCATGATACATATACAGAGCAGGTTAGAGATAATGGAAGTACAGATATTCTAAAGTCTCAAAAAAATTATAGTAAAGATCACATTAGTGCAAACAAATGGAAATTATTACTCTGTGAAAAAACAGAACAGCGAAAAGAGATTGAATATATTGTTCGAATTTAAAGTTTATGTCTGAGACTTGGAGATCATCTAATTTGTTTTTCCATCAGGGAAAAGTTGTGTTTCTTCCAAATGAAGAGGCGTATCAGTGAGAATTAAAAGATTTGTTGTTTGGTGAAAGTGAAATCCACATACACTTCCACGCTTGGGTCACAGAGTTGCAAAGATGCACAGGAGATTTTAGAGACAGAAACATTATTCAAACACTTCAAACAAACATAAGTCCATTTCAAGAGTGAATCGAGCACCGTGTGTAGTCGGAGGGAACAGTTCCATCTCTTACTTAAAATAATAGAAAATCTTCCTCTTCATAGGGGCGCGCCTCGGGAGCGGGACCCTCAACAGGAGCAGAGGATGTCTGCGTGAGAAGAGAGACAAGGCAGTGAGACAAAAGGACAGCTGCTGTACAGGCTTTTAAATGTTCGAAGCACCATGCAGGATGCAGATCTTGTGGCACAGCCATAGCAGCAGGCTAGCAGCTGATCGAGTAAAAAAAAAACTGCATTTGTTTCCTATTGTAATACCACTTAAGAGGGGGTTTCGGAGGAGTGGCCGTGTCTACTTGAGGTGTGTTCAGCCCCCCTCTTCACAACGTGAGCAGCAGAGATGTGAAGTGGCTGGCACGTAGCGCAGGCCGTCGGGGGGAGGGTTTGTGAGTGAAGTGAGCAGGGGTCAAAGCCCCCTAGTTTTATCACAAAAAAAATTAATGAAAGGAATTATTAAGGGAAAGACTGAGCAACACATGGCAAGTACAAGAGTTTTACTGAACAGTCACCATGAGTTCAGAAGAAGGAGGTCATGTTTTATCAACATCCTGAAATATATATATAAGGAAGCAACAAAATGATATAATGAAAGTGGAACATATGATATTATTCATCTGGACTATCAGAAAGCGATTTATAATGAGCTACATGAGAGACTGGACATCAAAGTAAAAGAAGTGAGTTCAGGGTGGTTTGTGTAAATGGGAGCAAAATTGGCTCAGACACAGGAAGCAGTGGGCAATGTTACAAGAACCCAGGGGGTCCATTCTGGGAAGACTGCTATTTTTAATATATGTAAATGATTTGGATAGGCATATAAGTAACAAGTTGGTTAAATCTGTAAATGATACCAAGCTGTTTGGATTGGCAGATAATCTTGAATCTGTTGAGTCATTACTGAGAGACTTGGACAGCGTACAGACTTGGAAGATTTGTGGTAGATTAAATTTAATGTCAGTAAAGTATTACACATAGGAATAGTAAAAATGTTAGATCTGAATACACAATGGAAGGTCTAAAAATCGAAAGTACACCTTATGAGAAGGATTTTGGAGTCATAGTGGACTCAACGCTATCAACTGCCAGACAGTTTTCAGAAGCCATTATGAAAGCTAACAGAATGTCAGGTTAAATAGTATCCTTAGGTGTACAGTACATGTCCAAGGAGGTTATGCTTAAGCCTTGTAAGTCACTGGTAAGGTCTCATCTGGAGTAGTGTGTGCAGTTTTGGTCTCCATGCTTTAAAAAGGATATAGCAGCACAAGTCCAGAGATGAGCAACTAAGCTGATTACAGGGACTTTTAAAACTAGATTGGCTGTTATTTTGGAAGAATTAAGTAAATAGGACTTGTGGGCTTTGTTCTAGTGAATGCCCTGCTCTTGTCCAAACTGTTCACCTACTTATTCCAGTGAAGAGTAATGTAGTTGCTCCTGGCAGCATTGGGAGGAGAGAGGTAGTTGTTGGTGTTTGTCAACACCAGTCAATCACGGAGCATATTCATGCTTTTCTACACTTATATATATTGAGCAATTTTACAGTTGCCAGTTTTCCTAAAATGCAAGTTTTTGGGATGTGGAAGCAAAACCATACCTGAAAAAATTCCACGCATTACCTAGAAACTGGGAAACCCATACTGTACATCCTCAACAAATCTCCTTTAACTGCTATAGAGAAATTAATATAACATTTTCCACCTGTCTTTTTAAAGAATTAAATATTATTATGGAATGTATAAAGTTATAACTGCAAGTTTGTATGCAATGTTTGAAGATATATGGGAATTTTTATGAAATGGGTCTCATCTATCACTTTACTGTAATAATACTTTAAGCAATTTTCCTTTGAATTTATATGCGGCCTTTAGAATATTCTGAATGCTTTGACCTGTAGCTGTCTGCAGAATCACAGAGTGTACCTCGACTATATATTTTTTTTCAACCATAATGATGGCCTTTTACATATAACATAGTAATTCAATGTTTATTGCCTATAATAAATAGTCAAAGTGGGACATTTGATTTTATGAAGGGGGATTTGTAATATATTTTACCTGTTTAGGAAGATAAACCATATGCAAATACAGTACATTCCAGTTTGCAAGAAGGCCTTATAGAAAATAACAAAGAATATGGATGTGCCAACTGAAAAAGCATAAGTTGTAAAATCCAAGATCATAGCTTATGCTAGCCTTGAGGGAGCTTAACTGACAACTGAATATCAGAAGTGAGGAAAGATTAGCTTAATAGGAAGCCTACTAATGAATAAATAAATATATGCGATTCATTTATAGTCATAAGATCGCATGGGTATATATGTATGATTATGTAAATTGATAATTAAGGTGGAAAATAGAATTTATTACTTAAACAGTCATTATTTTTCAAAAGGATATAATAATGACAAAAAAAAAACACAATGCAGTATAAGGACCCCCGATTATTGGTGTATGGTTGTGGAACGCGAAAAAGAAAATGCATGTTGTGAATGCTGCTGAGAAAGGAACAATGAGCAAGGTTTTTTAAATGGGGAAAACCTCAAAGCACTGCATTTTCCCATACTAAATTTTGAAAGGGAATTTAAGGGAGTTAAGTATTGGTGGCCTAGAGAGTATCACTGATGTAGATTTTTATTCTGTTTGTGTAGGTTTTGCACTTTCTTCTTCAGTCCTCTGATTTTCTTTCAACATTTATACAGACAGTTGAATAGCAAATGCTTTGAGCTTATACTTTTATGAATATTACACGTGCAAAGAAGTCAGTAACTTCCCAACAGTAGCAGGAACTATATGAAAAATTGTAGGGGCAGAAGTGTTGCTTGGAGTTAAATGGCTGACATCTAACAAATCACTAGGAGCACATGCTTAAGGAAGGTAGTGAGTACATATATAAACCATTAGCACATATTTTTTAAAAAGCTCTGTACACTGTGAAATTGTCTGTAGACAGGAGCAAATTTTATCGTGCTGTATAAAAAGGGCGATTGGATTAATCCAAGTAACAATAGCCCAATAAGGTTAACGTCCATCTCCAGTAAATTAATAGAAGTAACTATTAGGGAATAAATTGAAATTCTATGAAAAAGTAGCAAAAGAAGACAGAAAGGTACATATGATAAGATATGTATATATGTATATATTCATCTTGGTTTTCTTAAGGCTTTTGATAAGGTACCCCATAAAAGGTTAGTCATCAAACTAAAAGAAGTGCAGAATTCAGTCAGTGGCCTATAGGTGGATACAAAATTGGCTCAAAAATCAAAGGGTTATAGTGAAGGGAATTTAGAATTTGTTGATGTTAAAAGAAGTGAATCTTTTGAATCAGTGCCCTTTTTAATATACATAAGCAATCTGAATAGGAATACGAATAAGCTGGCTAAGTTTGCAGATGATATTAAACTAGGTGCAAAGTTAGATAATGTAGAATCAGCGAAATTGTTACAGAGTGACTTGGAAAGCATACAGCTATTACTTTAAAATATATTACAGCAATCTAGACAAGAACTGGCCATTCAGCCCAACAAAGCTCGCCAGTCCTCTCCACTTATTTCTTATAAAAAACATCAAGTCGAGTTTTGAAAGTCCCTAAAGTCTTACTGTCTACCACACCACTTGATAGCTTATTCCAAGTATCTATCATTCTTGGTGTAAAGATAAACTTCCTAATGTTTGTGTGAAATTTACCCTTAAAATGTTTCCAACTGTGTCCCTGTGTTCTTGATGAACTCATTTTAAAAAAAACAGTTTCAATCCACTGGACTAATTCCCTTCATAATTTTAAACACTTCAATCCTGTCACCTCTTAATCTTCTTTTGCTTAAACTGTATAGGCTCAGCTCTTAAAATAATTCCACCCCTGTAGCCCTGGAGTCAGCCTAGTCACTCTTCTCTGGACCTTTTCTATTGCGGCTATTTCCTTTTTGTACCATGGAGACCAAAACTGCACACAGTACTCCAGATGAGGCCTCACTAATGCGTTATAAAGGTTGAGCAGAGCCTCCTGTGACTTGTACTCCACACATCAAGGCGCTATATAACTTAACATTCTGCTTGCCTTCTTAATGGCTTCTGAACAGTGTCTGGAAGTCGATAGCTTCTCATAAGGTGTATTCTCGATTTTCTGACCACCCATTGTGCATTCAAACTTAACATTTTTACTTCATATGTGTAAGACTTTACATTTACAAACATTAAATTTCATCTGCCACAAATCTGTCCAAGCCTGTATGCTATCTAAGTCCTTCTGTAATGTTATAACGGATTCCAAATTATCTGCTAATCCACCTATCTTGGTATCATCTGCAAACTTAACCAGCTTGTTACTTATATTCCTATCTAAATCATTTATAGATATTAAAAATAGCAGCGGCCCTAGCACTGACCCCTCTGGAGCACCACTCTTAACATCGGCCAATTCTGATAAGGTTCATCACACCATCACCCTCTGTTCCTGTGTCTGAGTCAATTCTGCACCCATCTACAAAAAACACCCTGAACTCCCACTTCTTTTAGTTTGATGCCCAACCTCTCAAGTGGCACCTTATCAAATGCTTTCTGAAAGTCAAGATAAATAAGATCATATGCTCCACTTTGATCATATACTTTTGTTGCTTTCTCATAGAATTCCAGCATGTTATTGAAACACGACCTCCCTCTTCTGAACCCATGCTGACTGTTCAGAATAATTCCTGTCCTTGCCAGGTGTTGCTCAATCTTATCCTTAATAATTCCTTCCATTCATTTTCCTGCTATGCATGTTAAGCTTACTGGCCTATAGTTGCTTGGATCTACCGTGTAACCCTTTTTATATAATGGGATGAAATTTTCCCATTTTCCAGTCCTTCAGAATCTCTCCAGTGCACAATGACTTCCTAAAAACATGTGTCACAGGTTTTATATATGTACTCTATAGCCTCCTTAAGAAGTTGAGGGTAAATATTATCTGGTCTTTGGGCCTCATGCATAACGCCATGTGTAGAATTCACACTAAAACATGGTGTACGGACAAAAGTGGAAATGTGCATACACAAAAAAAAACAGACGCATGAATCTATGCGTACGCAAACTTCCATGTTCTTCCACTATATTAATCCTGGTCAGCGTGAAAAGTAACGCACGTTCACGCGCCTGCCGCCACTCCAAAACTCCTGCCAGAATTACACCTCTTTGAATATGCAAATCAATATAAAAAGCCCTTAAGCTGAGCGTTCTGTGAAAAGACAATTACAGAATTACAGGGGAAAATAGAAGAATTTCAACAAATACCAAGTGGAGGCAAAGAAAAACATACTATTTGTTGGTTTAAACAGTGGTATAAACAACAAAAGGAAGTTGATCGAGTGACAAAGAGTGTCGGAGAAACTTGAAAGTTCAAATTCACAAAGTCACACAATGCCCGAAATAAAAAAGAAGTTGTCCGATGTCAAAGTAGCCGTAAAAAGGTGACTCGTGGTCTACCATCTGAGAGTCATATGGAAGCTTATTAGGGTACAGAGAAAAAAAAAAAAATTGGGCACACAGTGGCAAAAAAAGTCCAAAATGTCAACTTTAATCTCGAAATTTCCACTTTAACCATGTAGTTTATTTTGTCATTAAAGTAGAACATCATCAACTTCATCTTAAAATCATTTAATTTACTAGTCTCTCAAATACCATCGTAACTAAAATAGTACATTAAATGATTTGTATTGTATATATTCTTCTATGTGCTCTGTGTGTGTGAATCACTACGTGCTTCTTAAACAAACTTTCTCTTCCTCCGACAGGACACAGAATCCATTACATTCGTGATATTACAGCTCTCTGAATAATTAAAATACTGAGATATATACTTGATATCATTTTCATGATGATAGGAGTTAAAGCATGTTATTAAACATGGGAACGCAGTGGCGCAGTATTTATTCCTGCCTCACGCAAGATGAATTATCTTCGTAGTACATGTTTAGTTACTCTGTATTTGTATTTGTTCATCCAGTTTCACACCAGCCTCAGCAAAAATACAGCGTGAGGCAGGAACAGTCCCTGAAAGGGGCGGGGTGCCAGCTCGTCACCAGTGTTGCAACACCGTGTCCTCACATGTTTAATCATTAACAATATTGATTATTTAAATGATGTTAAAATTTTATCTGTATAATATAATAAACATATTTTGCTGCATTTCATCTTAAAAATGATATCGTCATCATGTGCAAATACGTGCTTTATAAAGTGGCTTAGGTTGTGCAATATTATAACTGTATCGTTTACAGTAAGGTAATTGTACTTATAAGTACAAACAGTTCTATAAGGAGCACTTGATGGACTGATTGAGTGCGTTTTGAGCTCTTGGGACGAAACTGTTTCTAAACCGTGAGGTCCCTACAGGAAAGGCTTTGCATGGCAGAGTCAGCGTGTGCTTGATGCTGTATATCGATAATTCTCTTTCTGATCAGCTGCTGTAGAGCTGTGATTCCACACTCAGATACAGTGAGATAAATACTCTGAGTTGTGAAGTGAGAGGAACAACGCTAAAGCAGCTATGGTATTTGGAATAATTTGGCCATTTCGTGGACCATTATTTTGTTACAGGTTAATTACAATCAGATGCCTTGAATTAATAAATAATATGCGGTTAATATCAGTATATTTGATAAAACCACGTCAGGGATGTGGATCTAAAAAAGAAAAGGAAACCACACTGGAACAAAAGCATTGCCTTGATGCTGGGTGCTGCCAGTTTAAAAAACCGAGCGGAGAACTTGAGTACGTCAGGGATTGAGCTAGCATCAAAATGTGCGTGGCTTTATGCCAAGTTTAGTTTCTATACATCGCGATGTAAGCGTGGAAACGGGAGTATGTAACATTTTTGTGCGTACTCACCATTTATACTTGAGGCCCCTGGTGATTTGATTGATTTAAGCCTATTTAGTCTAAACAGTACTTCTCCCTCTACAATTTCCAAATCCCCCAGTACTTCCTTAGTAGTCCCTTTTACCTCTGGAAGGTTATCCACTTGCTCACTTGTAAACACCTCAGAAAAATGTATTCTTCAACAATACAAGGATATAGTTGGAAACTTGTCAAGAGCAATTTTCGAACAAAAATTAACATTTTAAATGTTAAAAGAAGGGGGTTCTGTGACATGTCACTGTCATAAGTTAAAAGTAAGGTTCATCAGCTAAAAGGGTTTGGAAATACAAATAGATATTTTTGCCTTCACAAAATCATACACAGTTTCAAGAAAAAAATACCCCAAAATAATTAGCTACACCCATTTTTTTTTCATGCAGGTCAGATTTAAAAATAGACTGAACGTGAAATTGCCAAATCTGCTTGTTAGCATCATTTATAGCTTTTTACAGAAACAGAATCTTCTTCACTCCATGTCGTGTCCTAGTTATGCTGCTGCTTCATTATTATAAACTAGACATTAAGCCCATTACAATAACGGGCGCTAGAACAGTATTGCATAAACATTAGTAGGAACAGTCCATATTAAATGGCAATGTCATAATTTGTTTTTAAGCCTAAAGTAAAATAATAATAAAAATAAAATAGAAACATATATGATAATACAGTAAGTATAATTAATATTGCCTTAGTGTAAAACTTTGTAACAATATGTAATACACAATATCTGAAGAAGATATTTAGGAAAACGTTTTTATTTTTTTACCTCATGAAATTTTTCTATAAAATTTCATTCTAGACAACATTCTTTGTAAATACTCTGTTTGTTTTTGGCAACAGTTTGCCTCGTTCAGGACCATCTACAACCTTGACAACAACATCTGAAAAACTTCTAACTCTTGATAATGCAACATATAACTGACTGTGGCTGAATACTGGTTGTGGCAAGTAAATGGCAACTTTTTCTAAGGTTTGCCCCTGAGCTTTATTAATTGTTATGGCAAAGGCTAATGTAACTGGAAATTGTCACCTTCCTAAGGTAAAGGGTAAATTAGTAGAGGATGGAGCCAAATCAATACGGAGAATAAAGACAATGTCCTCTTCAGCTGAACCTGTTATTACTTGAGCAATGATGAGGTTTCTAAACACTCTTTTAGTGTTTATATTCCTAAGGAGCATAATTATTGCTCCACTTTTAAGGTTCAATTTACGCCTCGGCATTCCTGTTGAAATTAGCTGATTAAGAAACTCAATAGGATAGTTCTGCATATCTTGCTCAGTTGATAATTTGTTTTTACGCTCATTTTCCTGTTCTTCTATAGATCTATTTGCTCTTCTGAGTCTTTCACTTTCACTTCATTTTCTTTGTCTTCAATTGATCTATGTGCTCATATTTTTCTTTGTCTTTCAGCCTTTCTTTTGTTGATGTTTACTTGTTGAGCTGACCGTTCTTCCAGGAGATGTTGCTTAAAAGGGGTTTGAGTGACCTTGTGCAGGACACTATGTGTGGCATCTCTCCAGCAATGGATTTTATGTGTGCGGCTGTGAGTACCCAATCAGCACTCTCCCCAGCAAATGCGCGGGGCACTATGTTTGGCGTCTCCCTAGCAACGGATTTAATGTGCACGGTTTCCACCTTTATTTGCTTATCATGCGTGGCCGAGGCTACGCCATTCACTGTTTTGCTTATCATGCGCTGCCCGAGGCTACGCCAATAACTGTGTTGCTCATTATGCGCGGCCGAGAATACGCCATTCACTGTGTGCCCAGGTTCCACCTTTATTTGCTTATCATGCGCAGCCGAGGCTACGCCAATAACTGTGTTGCTTATTATGCGCAGCCGAGGATATGCCATTCACTTCACCAGAAGACACACACACACGGACACCCGGATGCACACAAGGGTTTTATTAAGGAGGATTGTTTCAAATGAGAAAAGTCAGTGAATGAGTGGTTAATTGTCCATAAAATTTATAAAACTAAAGCTCCCTAACAAAGTTAAAATTCTTAGATCCAATATGATACTCGAAACTTTAAAGTAGCAATGCCTGAACTTTATTCCATTACAATCCACCCTCTCCATTTTCTAAGTTTAAAGAGTTCCACACCATACAAGATCATTTCTTCATTTTGTCAAAAGTAAAATCTACCTTCCGAAATTGCTCTTTGTCTAACTTCCTGTAAATTGCAAATCCTGACACAACGTTCATAGTGTGAACTAGCAATTATCATATAACAGCATGTTTTAAGCCTCCACAAATAAGTTTAAAGCCAAGTTAAATTTTTTCCTTTGACACAGGAAGCAGTAATTTGGCGTTACACTATTTTCGCAAATAGAGCTCATTACTGCTTATACTCCCGAGCATACACTATGATTTCATGGCACAAGAATTTTATAATTCCTCCAATAAACTGCAAACTTTAAAGGATACCAATAATACTGAATGTTAATGTATATAAAAATAGAGTAGAGTGCAAAAAAACAGGAGCAGTTTTTAACTGGAGATCATTATTATTATACTGGAGCTCTTTTTCTTGTGGAGAATATCTTTTCATACTGCCCTCTGTAACAATTTGTTTTAAATAGTAATCAAGCTTGTGGAAAGTATATTTGTGAAGATGGAAATGCAGAGGCGGGTGAGTATAGCAATATATACTAGTAAAGCCTGTAGCATGTGTTGAAGCAGATTAGCAGCACGGACTTCCTCAGCCCCAATGAAGGCACTCAGAGACTTCAGAACAGAGAAAAGAATTAAGCTTTATTGTATGGCATGCATACAGACTGATCTCAGATGGAACAATGAGCACACAACTAAAAGCTCTTACATTTATTACAATTCTTATCAAACAAGTTATTATTCATCCTCATCTGACTCCTCAGTATTTCACTACTACTAATGAATTTACCATTATCTCTCGGCTGGGTGGGTGTCAAACTCTTCACTGTCCATCATATCTGTCTGACAGCCCCTACCTGCACCTCACTTCTTTCCCAGTGCTTACCAATTATTTAAAACCTAAGAGTTTACACTGCCCTCCTTACCAAGGGGCCCATCTCTTCCCAACTCACCTGCATTTCCAGACTTTAACTTGAGAGATAATGGTGGTCTGTGGTTTATAAGGGGTAATAAAATATATAGGCATGAGCTTTTTAACTCCTAACTCTTACATCTTAATACTTAATAAAATATAGTGTCTATTTTTCTTATGTGGTTATAATACTTTTCTAATACATAGAAATTACCAATGTTAAGAATACAATTTTCTATACATGCTGTAAGAAACAATGCAGAAACAGCACAAAGGTTTTGGGCACCAAATAGTGAACCATAAGTAACTTTTTGAAAAAACAAAAAGAAATATGTTTAACAATAAGTGTTATATCCAATCAAGAACTTCCTCCAATTGGCAGATCTTCCGGCTTTGAGGTCATCAGGCAGAAAGAGGCAAGTCCAGATTAATAGATACTAGGTGTGATGTCAATGGTGGTATAGCTATTAATATTCTGGTCTTCAGAGAGAGGAAAAGAAAAGACATTAGTACGCTGCATTAACCCCTGGAGGGGTGGGGAATTACCATCACCAGAGCCTTTAAACTATTTGGTACGCGTACGCTGAGTCCAGAGTCATATACTGCAAAGAGTATCAGATAATTCCGCAGAATTTCCAAGGGCAGGGGATGTGGAGCTGAAGTCCTGGAGGTGTTATTTTGGAAAAACAAATCTCTTCATATAGAATTTATTGTTCTATTGTGACGACTACTGACTTATGGACTGACTGTTGTAAGATGTACTCAATGCCAGCAGCAGCCAAATTAATTTAATACAAATGAATTTTTCTGCCACTTTAGTGCATACATGTGTAAAACTACATTTGCTCATTGTAGGACAAAGTGGGCATTGCCCATTCTCCTAAGTTTTAGTGGCATACCAGACCTGCAAGGCAGTAGATTTAGCAGACCTTGCAGCTGCACAAAACCCCCACTTGGATTCCAAACTAAGCAGCTGCACTTATACCAGGATCTGCCTGGACTTCATCTGAAAACAAAGATGTAAATTAGATTTACACTGACATCTCTCTAGAACGGACTCAAGCATATACAATGTGCTATAATTCAAGAGGTGACAACGAAGATGAACAGAAGAACTTGTCTATTAGAAGACACTGATTCTGTAACTGGAAGTGACTTTAATCCAACCAGGAGAAGGATCAGCTGTTCATTAAAACTGCAATGCTTTCCATCTCCCTATAAAATGAACAAAGAGAAGCAGAGACTAGAGAAAAGCAAAGAGTAGCTTGAAGAATTTGGAACTGAAGAAACTCACTAAAATTCTCTAGAGAATCCTAGAAAACTCTGGGACTCTTCCCAGGGCCACTCTGTACAAATTTTTTTAAATGATTTTCTAAAATTTTCTCTCAAATTCTCTCTCAATGAGGAAAAAAAAAGTTGAAATTCTTGTTTCTTTGTGGACTTTAACCTAAGACTCAGTCTGTCAAGCCAAACGTTTCTGCCAGTAGTCTGACAAGGCTGGAAAATAGGCATTACTTCAAGAAGGGGACTTCTGCATCTAAACTATACTGCCAGAAAAGCAATGCCTTCCCCTACAAAGTTGCAGACAACACAACAGCAGGCCTAACTGAGGAAAGCAAGCTGTTAAAAAAGCATCACAGAACACCAAAGACAAAGGGTCATGCAGCAGTGAGAAAGATCAGTCTCCAACGCATTTAGCATTCCCTACATGAATCCGGACCAAGAAGAGAGTAACAGCTCCACACAACATTGGACATCATTTCTAAACACTTGATACCGTAAATCTATTTATCTGTGCCAAGATAAATTAGACCTCTGAATATCCAATAAACAGCCAGCCTATATGTTATATGTTTGTCTATCTGTCTGCATCAAGTCTTATTATGTCAATATGTACAGTATATGCATGTATCATACTTCTATAATCCTTGTGTTCATCAATAAATAGTTATTATTCTGTTTCTTAAAATGAGTGTGCCTCAATTACCTTGATACAAGTCTAAGGGCCAGAGACATCCTCCCACAAGAGAGTGAGGTAAGGTAAATAAAGTTGGAGCCTTACCGGATTATTTGAATACTGTATTTACGTGTCTACCACGCGCAGATTTTTCCCCGAAAATTAGCATTAGGAAATCAGGTATGTATCATACACGAGGAAATGTAATTCTGTAATGTTTACTTCTTTGCTTGGGCTCACTCGCGCTCTCACTCACTTGCTCGCGCACTCACGCTCTCTATCTCACTCGCTTGCTTGCGCACTCGCGCTCTCTCTCTCACTCGCTTGCTCGCACTCTCTCTCTCTCTCTGTCGCTCGCTTGCTCGTGCACTTGCGTTCTCTCTCTCTTGCTCGCACTCTCTCTCTCTCTAAACGCTACCTATACAATCGCAACGAGCATCATACACAGAGCAAAATGATTTTCGCGATTTTCTTTGTAAAAATTAGGGTGCGCGTCTTATACGAGGGCGCGTGGTACATGACTATACACGGTAATTACTGGTATTGCCAAAGGCAAAAGTGATAAATAATTAGCCAACTTAAAATTCATTCAGTTCCTACATTTAAATTGACTGTTCCTTGATCAGCAGGTTAAATCCCACATCATACAGCTCTCATGCTAGACGAGTACATACTGTACATTGATCCCTAATGCATGATGCAACATGAGTAATGCACACCAAGCAGAGGTAAGCTAGCATGTAGAAGGTATGCAGTATCTGATTGATAACAGAGGTACTAGCCATACTTACACATAAACTAATACATTTTTCCCTTTTTTTGCCTCACAGGCAATATTTGAGTTTGGCTCAATAGCACCTTCTGAAAACCAAAGTGACATATTTAGTATCTACATTGTCACACTTGGGTCACAGATTTGCACAGAGACACAGGAGGTCAAAGAGACAAGAAGGATTTTATTCAAACACTGCAAACAAACATTTGTCTCTTCAAAAGATTTGTTAAAACCTGCTCTTTGACAGAGATGACAGTTCCGTCTATCAATTAAAGGTAAGCGTACGTATCTTCTTTTTCAAAGGAGTACGCGTCAGGAGCAGGGACAGTCTGAGAGAGAGAGAGAAAGCAAAACAAATCAGTACCAAAACTGACAGGCGCTGCACAAGGCTTTTAAGTAAGCGGAGTACCACACGAGGGCTTTATTACGCGTTATAGTGCAAGTGAGAAGGGTAAGGAGAAATGTGAAGGTAGACTGTGTTTCAGGGGTATTCCCAGGGGCGTCTGTGTCCTCTTGGGGTACGATGAGCTGGAAGGGCTCAGAACATATTTAGAAGCTCTTGCTTCAATCACACCAGTGTTCCTTTGTCACTCACTAGTCTATTCTGACTCCATTTTGCTAATTTTCCAGGACAAAATAACCTGGAAATGAGAAAGGGCGAGGTTAATGTCAGATCAGGGGCAGCCTTAGAGGAACTGATCTAGTTGCAGTCTTACTGGCTGTAGAAGATTACTAATTTTACAGTATCCCCTGTAAATCAAATCCCTTAAGGCTGGCAGCATGACCATTCATATAACAGTTTATATATCACAATCTGCTTAATTATTTTGGTTGCTCTGAAACATGCATCAAATTAATACTAATATTTGGTTTATACTAACAGCTTGGAAATCAGTGAGAAATGGTGTCTAATCATTTAATTTTAATTAATGTGAAAAGAATTAGTACAGTGGATCCAGGCTGTTACTCTAAAATTAGTTCAACAAGGACACAGGGACAAGGACACAGGGAAATTTAAGGGTAAAATTCAAACAAATGTTAGAAAGTTTTTCTTCATGAAGAGACAAAGAACCCCAGACACACTGAATAAATTACCAAATAATTGTGGCACACTGTAGGACCTTAGGAAGCATCAAAACTTGGTCTTGATGTTATTTTGGAGAAATAAGGTGAATAGGATTGATGAGGAGGCTGAATTCCCATCAAAATATTTCTAATATTCTAATCTACTCATTTTCATTGGAAATAGTTAATGTGATGTTATGTGAACTCCCAACATGTCTCATGAAAGACAACTGTGAAAGGAAAACCTAACAGACAGCAAGACATTCATGAGCAAGTTGCCATGGAAAAGACTTTCCATCATCTTTAAAAAAGGCAGTCATGCACAAATGTCTCAATCAATGGAGTGAGCAATCAATTAAATGATTCATCTGCTTATACACCTTTTCAAATTACCAGTACCTTATCTAATACAATATGTCGTCTGACTCTTTATATGCAGAACTTTATCAGCTACTCCAATCAACTAAAGCCAACATTAATTTGCAACTCTCCCATTATTCCGAACACCATTTTGTTAAGAGGGTCTGTTTTGGGAATTTCCCTATTAATCCTACCACCTCTTCCTAGGAGAGGTGTTTGGGCATTCCCATCCTCTGTTTTTGGAGAGGTGTTCATTACTCATTTACTTCATTCTAAAACAAATTCTAGAAAATTATGTTGGTTTTCTCCCTAAATAATAAAAACCATCATTTAAAAACTGCATTTTGTGTTTACTTGTGTTATATTTGACTAATGTTTAAATGTGTTTGATGATCAGAAACATTTTGTGTGACAAACATGCAAAAGAATAAGAAATCAGGAAGGGGGCAAATAGTTTTTCATACCACTGTATATATACCTGTAATACATTGTAAAAGATTATTATATATTAACTAAAAATTCCATATATTCCTTAGTTAAAGGGGTGTGCCGTATCATAAAAATGCAGAAAATGTGTGTAATTTCCACAAGATTAGGACCAAAGTAGCATTCTGATTTGGGACTATTACTACTATGTTAAAATCACTAAGAAATGTAAAGACTGGAATACCAAAGATTTATGTGACTTAATGATTAATATGTTAACATTTTTTGTGACAAATCTAAAGATGATGAAGTGAGGCAAAAGAGAGCACAGCTCATAAGGAGGAATAAAAAAGAAAGGCTTGTCTAGTAAATGTCAGCTCTATCTGTTTCATTTTTCTAAAAAAAATAAAATATAGTACATTATATTTGCACTTTATAAAATACTGCCTTTTTGGTTTGATATGAAACAGCAAATGTAGGGGTTCCTAATTTTCACCTAACAATCTCCTACTTAGCAATGATTCATTATTTTTCTGTCAGTTTAAGTGCCCTCTGTAAAAATGGGTTTTGGAGCGGAAATTTCTATGTCCATATGCCCTTAATGATGCCAGATTTCTTTAGTTGCCTTTTACAACATTCAAGACAGCCAATGAGCTAGGGGTTACTATTTATCAAAGACTCTTAAAATAAAACAATACCTGTAACTGGTGTTTAAAAGCTGAGTTGTTTGTATTTTACATCAGCATTACACATACAACAACTTCATTCATCCATTTTTGTTGGGATTAAGTAAGACTATAACATGTATTTTAGAGAAAACTGAATTTATCTGTGGTTATAAATAAGCAGTGGCCTTTAATTACTTAAACAAATGTAGCTACTGAAATGTAAAATAGACTGTTTATTAATGGTATTTGATTATATTGTAGTCTAAACACTTCATATGCATATAACATATATACAGTAATCCCCTTGCCTTACTAGTTTGAGTATTACCCTTCCGAGTCACTTAATTTTTATGTTTTGATGTTATAAGCACCAAAGTGTTGACTTGAATTACAAGATAAGATGAACCCATTAGACACACAGTGGACCGGAAAGCAGTGAACATATTATTCAAGCTAAAACTGCAAGTGAAAGATAAACTCATTTCAAATGAAGGGAAAACAGATTTGAATGTAATCTAAAAATGTATTTATTACCTAATTTCTTCCATAAACACCATCTGCGCTGAAAGGAGATAAATTTAATCGGTTTGAGGAGTATGAGTTTGTCGCTTCGTTTCTGGTTGAAGACTTGTCACAAAGGATTGTCACTTAATACTTTTAAATCCTTCTTACACATACAGATGCCAAAAATCTACAATCATTTGCTTCCATATAAACCAGAATTATTTCCATCAGGTAACAATTCTATTGCATATAAATGGAAAACAAAAGTATGGGGTTAACCAGCTGCTAGGAGATGAGATGACACCAGAGAGGCACATGCCGGGGAAAGGCCCATCAAGGGCCCCAAAGGGAAAATCCATACTGGCAATTTAGAGGAGTACTTCATGTAAAAATAATATTTTTTATATATGTTACTTACCAGGGCGATACGGTGGTGCAGTGGGTAGTGCTGCTGCCTTGCAGTTAGGAGACCCAGGTTCACTTCCCGGGTCCTCCCTGCGTGGCATTTGCATGTTCTCCCCGTATCTGTGTGGATTTCCTCCGGTTACTCCAGTACACAGTTAGGGTGTCTCACTGAAATCAGAACTGTTTTAGGAAATAGTTAAGGTGATCGGTGGCGCAGTGGTAGCACTGCTGCCTTGCAGTAAGGAGACCTGGGTTTGCTTCCTGGGTCCTCCGTGCGTGGGTTTCCTCCGGGTGCTCCGGTTTCCTCCTACGTTACAAAGACATGCAGGTTAGGTGCATTGGTGATTCTAAATTGTCCCTAGTGTGT
Organism: Polypterus senegalus; assembly: GCF_016835505.1. NCBI lineage: Eukaryota > Metazoa > Chordata > Cladistia > Polypteriformes > Polypteridae > Polypterus > Polypterus senegalus. The sequence continues at coordinate 24,417,408 of NC_053162.1, read as the reverse complement.
GTGCACCCTGTGGTAGGCTGGTGCCCTGCCCGGAGTTTGTTTCCTGCCTTGTGCCCTGTGTTGGCTGGGATTGGATCCAGCAGACCCCGGAGACCCTGTAGTTAGGGTATAGTGGATAATGGATGGATGGATGTTACTTACTCCATGTAGTTTGTAGTGAAGATCGATAAATATTTTTCATTTCGGTTTCATGCAAAACAGAGATAACAGGCTTTCTGATATAACACATGTTCATGGAGACCAACGTTGGACGACAGACAGCAAATAATATAAAAACCTCAGTGGAAATATATTGCATTATTTCCATGTGTTAAGTCTCCCTGTCATATGCTCACAACATACAAAAGACAAGACATTTAACCAGTGAATGACAGGGAGAGGCGCAGGTCTCAGTTCAAAAGCTCGATCCAGTGTGAACGTGCTTCCTCTTTGTGCACTGTTCTGGTTTTCTAGAAGAATTTAATTAACAATATTTTACCAACAAATGCATGCGTTTTTCCTGGCATCAATATGTAACTGGCAGCCATGAAGTATGGATTATGAAATACGAGTAACAAGAGACGGATATTTTTTATAAGCTTTGCTGTGTTCCAGCATTGGTCTCCTTACATGCCAATTCTGTCAACAGTTTTTTCTGTTTGCCATGAAAAGAGAGATTCATTTTTTTCTCTGCCATAACTACACACCACATAGGGTAAGTAAAATATAATTTTCATTTGGGTGGAGTATTCCATTAAATGCCAGTTTCATTAAAAGGACTGATCCTTCAAGACCACTTTAGATAGAGAGAGAGAGAGATGGATAGAGAGACATGACATATTGCCGTAGGTGGAAGTTTGTAATAGCCTCAAAATATAAGTGACAGAACATCATGCTTATGGTAAAAGAGACCAACCCTAACACCAGACAAAACGTAAGGTGACCCAAAGTTAAGTTCAAAGGATAGGAGCATAGGGTTTATAACCAGGGGCAGGTGAACTTCAGCTGTTCAAGAAGACATCAGACAGCTTGAAAGCTGCCATAGAGATCTAACCATATGAAGACCAATTTACGGGCTCATAATCAAAGGGACCAGTTCTGATGTGAAAAGGTCATTCAGCTTTATGTACAGTATATGAATTAAAACTTCCGAAACAAGATCTGAGGTGCTCCCAAGGGTGTATTTTCAATTATTATATCTGTTATATTTTAATGATGTATTTGTGGTTTTCTGAGTAAGGAAAAATATTCCCAAACTTTCTATCTGTGCCCACACCATGTTCAATACAAAACAATGTAATTTATTTTTCTATTGCCCAAAATCACACGAGGAGTGCCACAATGGGCTTTAACAGGTCCTGTTTTTTTGACAGCCCCGCAGTCTTGACTCTAAGACAAGAAAAAACTTGCAAAAAAATAAAACTCTTATAGGGAAAAAATGGAATACAACTCGGTAAAGATTCTCTTCAGGGAGAGACCCCATTCCAGGTTGGTTGGACGTGCAGAGGGTGCAAAGAGCACAAAGCAAAGCAGATCAAACTATGTACAAGTTTAATAATTCCTGGAACCTTTGTAATCATACCTCTGGTCACTAAGGACACATGACAACAAACTAAACTCAAACTATCTCAAACTAAATAAAGAGAAAACTGAAATTTTAGTAATTGGCAATAATGGATTCAATGAGGTTATCAGAAATAAACTTGATGCACTAGGATTAAAAGTTAAGAAAAAAAATTTAGGGGTAACCGTTGACTGTAATCTGAATTTTAAATCGCATATTTATCAGACCACTAGGACAGCATTTTTTCAGTTAAGAAACATAGCTAAAGTTAGCCCTCTTTTATCATTGAAAGATGCTGAGAAATTAATTCACGCTTTTGTTTTCAGTAGACTAGATTACTGTAACGCACTCCTCTCAGGACTACCCAAAAAAGTCATCAATCACTTGCAACGAGTGCAGAATGCAGCTGCTAGAATCCTAACTGGGAAAAGAAAATCCGAACACATTTTTCCAGTTTTGATGTCACTACACTGGTTGCCTGTGTCATTCAGGATTGACTTTAAAATACTGCTTATGGTTTATAAAGCCTTAAATAATCTCGCTCCATCTTATATATCGGAATGCCTGACACGTTATATTCCAAATCATAACCTTAGATTTTCAAATGAGTGTCTCCTTATAATTCCAAAAGCTAAACTTAAAAGAAGTGGTGAGGCGGCCTTCTGCTGTTATGCACCTAAAATCTGGAATAGCCTGCCAATAGGAATTCGCCAGGCTAATACAGTAGAGCACTTTAAAACACTGCTGAAAACACATTACTTTAACATGGCCTTTTTATAACTTCACTTTAACTTAATACTGATACTCTGTATGTTCAATTCTTCATAATAACTATTCACAGTGGCTCCAAAATCCATACTGACCCCTACTCTCTCTTCTGTTTCTTTTTCCGGTTTCTTTGTGGTGGCGGCCTGTGCCACCACCACCTACTCAAAGCATCATGATGCACCAACATTGATGGACTGAAAGCCAGAAGTCTACGTGACCATCATCATCAGGTCCTTCGATGAAAACCCTAAATACAAAGAGGACTGTTTGACTTATGTTAGGTAGATTGCCCAGAGGGGACTGGGCGGTCTCTTGGTCTGGAACCCCTACAGATTTTATTTTTTTCTCCAGCCTTTGGAGTTTTTTTTTTTTGTCCTCCTGGCCATCGGACCTTACTCTTATTCTATGTTAATTAATGTTGACTTATGTTTATTTTTTATTGTGTCTTCTATTTTTCTATTCATTTTGTAAAGCACTTTGAGCTACATTTTTTTTGTATGAATATGTGCTATATAAATAAATGTTGATTGATTGATGACGTCATGATTACAACTTTCATGTGGTCATATGATACAAAATGGATGCATTTCCCAAGGTATGCCTTGTACTTTCTTCCACAACGAGTATGCCAAAATATTAAAAAAAAAAGTTATTATAGCTGCGTTTTCCCAAAATTACCAAAGTTCTGCAGCTTCAACTCAAAAAAAAATGGGATTCAACAAAAGCCTGACGCGCAGCAATGACTCCACAGACTAAATATCTTGGTTTTTGAAAGTTTAGTTAAGTTTTGAAGTAAAACAGTTCACACAAAAAAGGAAAATTAAAATAACAAAAAAGGAAAAGTTAATGTCAAGAAAAGTTCAGTTCTAAGCTTATTCTTGTTACATCTCAAATCGTTACTTCTTACTTAACATTTCTGAACCATTTCAAAACGGTCAGAAAACTGTATGCTTATCCCATTTCTAAGCTTAAAATGATCTTTCAGGTCCCTCTTTACTGAGACCTGATCCAAACAAACTGAGCTTATTATTACACTGTCATTCAGTTATAGTAAGAAGGTTCTATCTCTTGTTAACTATAGGGGGAAAAGACTATACCATAAGTTATGACTATGAAAAGAATTTATATTCTATTCAAATTAAGCAAACATTAATATGAGTTTAACTCAAAACTTTAACTTTCTAAGATTGGCTCTTATAGTTATTATGATCACTTATTTGCATAAAATGAATTGAGTCACTAGCAACCTGAACATGGTAAAGATTCGATATTTTATAAGCAAGTACCATGTTTGTAAACAGTGCTCAAATACAATTTTTTCATGATTTCTTTGATTCTATACATTTTCATTATAGTTGCTTTTCTATTTTGTTGCTTATTATGTAGGTATTTATGAATTTAAAAAGATATATAAGATAACAAAAGAATATGTACATATATACACTTTTTGGGAAAATTATTAAGCACACTATGCTAATACTGGGAAGGGCATCCTCTTGCTCTCGAAACAGTCTCAGTTTTTCATAGCATGGATTCCACAAGACATTGGAAAAATTCCTTTGAGATTCTGGTCCATCTTGACATGATTGCGTCATGCGGTTTGTGCAGCTTTGTCAGCTGCATATTCTTGTTGTGAATCTCACAATCTACCACACCTCAAAGGTGTTCTACTGGACTCAGATCAGGTAACTAGGAAGGCCACTAAAGAGCATTGAGCTTATTGTTAAGTTCATGAAACCAGTTGGAGATGACTTTGCTTTGTCACATGGTGCATTTTCATGTTGGAAGTAGCCATTAGAAGATGGGTACAATGTTGTTAATGAAGGGATACGAATGGTCAGCAAATGATCAGTCGATGATTGATTGGTATTAACTGGTCTCAATCAATCTAGCAACTGTTTAATTTTTTTCATATGCTGTATAGTTATCTTATGTTTATTTATTTTCTGAACTTCTTTAGTCCAAAGCAAGGTTATGGTCAGCTGGAAGTTATCCATGCAACATCAGAAGCCTGGCTGTGGCCATTCCTGAGTCATATACCTAAACACACTTTTAGGGGTCACCCATTAACTTAGCCTGTGAGTGTTTATTGTATGGGAAGAAACAAAAATACCTGGAGAAAAAAAATTCAGAAAATCATGGGAAAGAGGGGTCCTTTCATCGGAGCAACGTTTCAGCCGTGGCTTGGCCAAATGGGGAGGCAGCTAGATGGATGAGGTCTCCAGGACTCTAAAAATATCCAAACCTAATTATGTCATATCATCTACTGTTAAATCGTACTTCTAAAATTTTTATTATTATGCTGTCTTAAGGAATTGTTCTGTTCTGTATATTGTATTGTATTGTATTGTATTGACCCCCTACTTTTGACACCCACTGCACGCCCAACCTACCTGGAAAGGGGTCTCTCTTTGAACTGCCTTTCCCGAGGTTTCTTCCATTTTTCCCTACAAGGTTTTTATTGGGAGTTTTTCCTTGTCTTCTCAGAGAGTCAAGGTTGGGGGGCTGTCAAAAGGCAGGGCCTGTTAAAGCCCATTGTGGCACTTCCTGTGTGATTTTGGGCTATACAAAAATAAACTGTATTGTATTGTATTGTATAGAGTTGTGAAGCTGCAACACTAACTACTGTGGTTTCATTCTGCCTGTTTTTTTAAAAGGTTTATACGTGTATACCTCTATAATTGAGGAAGACAAAAATAAAGCTGGGAAATAAGGCAGCTACAACAAGTGCAGAACAAGGTTTTGAGTTTCAAGTGCACTGATTTAGAGAATACCAGTAAAGGCTATTTGGGGTTAAGGAGTAAACTCAAAGATATGCATGTGGGTGAGCCTGTGTTGTCCTGGATAATGTACTATCTCTCAGGCAGACCACAGTTTGTGAGGCTCAAGGACTGTGTCTCTGAGGTGGGTGTGAGCAACACTGGAGCACCACAAGGAACAGGCCTCTCTCCTTTTCTCTTCACTCTGTACACCTCCAACTAGAACTATAACAGCAGGTCATGTCACTTGCAGAAATTCTCAGATTATTTTGCACTTATTGGGTATATTGGTAAGGGGGATGAGACAGAGAAGAGGAGTCAGGTGAACTTCTTTTATTGGTGCAAAGAAAATTGTCTGCATCTTAACCAAATGATCAGTCGATGATTGATTGGTATGAAAAGGTCAAAAGTGTGCCAAGAAAACATTCCCAACAATGGGTCAGGTGAAAACTCTTCTTCTTCTTCAGCCCAGAAGTATATAATTTCTTCCGCTTCTGTGATTGTGAATTACTTCCGTGCTATATGGATAATATAAGTCCATGGGCTTCCCTGCAGCGTCCCCTGGCGGCGCCCACGGTATCCAGCAGGGCTGTGAAGAAAGACTCCAAGTTCCATAATGCCCTGCTGGTATTCGGGGCACCTCCATGTTGCTGGGAGAGCTCCGTCTGTCGGCGTGGGGGTATTGGCCGGGATAACCGGCCGGCCATATACCATACTGGCTATTGACAATGAAAGAGCAGATTTTAAAAATTTATTTCAAACAAACTGCATAAGACAGAAACACATTTCGCACATCACTGGATAGAGGAAAGTTCAAAGTTTAAAATTCAGCCTAAAAGTACCAGTAAAGTGCTGATGCCAATGAGCACTGGTTCTCGCTTATAGTAAAATGGCGACAACACCACAAGAGAAATCATTTTGCATGCTGCGGTTTGTGAAGTGTGAGTCCATTGTTCAAATGCAACATGAAATCTGTTGGCGGTTCAACAAACAACCACCTCGTCATAAACAAATTTATGAGTGGCATAAAAAATTCGTAGAAGGTTGTATATGTAAATGTAAAGCACAGGTCGTCCACACACGTCAGATGAAAATGTTGAGCGTATCCAATTTGTGTTTGAACGGAGCCCTGAATGACACCATTCCAGGAAGATGGATTGGAAGAGGTGGACAACAAGATCTTGCTCATTGTCTGTTTCCTCCCAGGTCTCTAGACCTTACCCCCTGTGATATATATGGGGGTACATTAAAGAAAGAGTGTTTGTTCCACCTATGCATGCTAATCTTCAAGATTTGTGACATCGAATTGAGGAAGCTGTGAATTCAGCAACTAGGGACTCGTGTGTGGCAAGAAATGGTCTACTGTTTTGATGTTTGTCGTGCTACACATGGTGCTTATGCTGGGCGCATGCAACCTCCAGGACCATAGGACCAAACTTTGAACTTACCTCTATCCAGTGATGTGCAGAATGTGTTTCTGTCTTATACAGTTTGTTTGAAATACATTTTTGAAATCTGCTCTTTCATTTTGAAGAGCCCTGTATATATAAACATATTGTCAGACATGTGCACATCAGAGATTACCAAGAACAAGGGTTGCCACTATGTTCTAATGCCTTCTTTTCTCCTCCATCTGCAGAGCGGAAGATTGACAGCCACTCCATTGCTGAATTCACATCTATTGTCTGTCCACCTGGACGAGCCCCTTCCTGCCACATGACCACTTAACCAGGATCCGGCCATCTTGTTACAAACTCAGTAACAAAACCGCATCTAAGAACACATCTCTACAGTTGTTGTGTGCCTTTTGATATCTCCATTTATCCAATTATTTGGGGTCACCAAGGTGGTACCCTAACACTTTATCTATTGTGGAGGTAGAGCTCAGCACTATATACAGAGATTAAATAGAGGAGTTTATACGTTACATTCAAATAGGTTTATTGTATTGTGTCACAGTGGTTTGTGATTCCTCCTTATGGCCTAAGGCACTATAATCCATCTTAAACAATGAAAATATTCACATTATGAATCTTTACATGACATTCAGTGACATTCACTTCTGCAAGTCAGACTGCAGGTTTAAAGAGTTCATACTTTTCCCAGCAAATGACAGGCGAGAGGTCTAAGGTACCACTAGGATGCTTGAAGCAAACAACAGATAAACAACCTGTATTCCTCATGGCGCCTCTTAATTACAAACATCATCCCGAGGCATTTTACAAGTTCATATATTACATAGTTGTTGAAATATGTTTGAAGTAATTAAATTGCTTTAAAGTTTTACTTCTTACCAACTACAACACATTAACAAGATATGCAGATAAAAAAATTACAGCAATTCCATCCCTTCATCGATATTAGAACCCATTCAGTCCAATTCAGGGTAATAAGCAAAATCAAAAATTAAAAGAGCATGCAGAAGTGAAGATGGGAAGATGGTGAGAGCAAACTGAATAAGCTTCAAAGAGAGGCTTAGTGATTTTTGAGCACCACAGTAACATCAAGATGTGCTCTATATCTATATGTTTTATATCCCTTTGCATATCATTTTACTGAAAAGAACACAACCATCCCACTTTTGAAATTTACAATATCCAAAGTTATTAAGCCACTCTGCAGGATGGAAGCTTCACTGCCCTTTAGCTATGCAAAAAGGTCTTTTGGGTTTGCATACCTGCTGGTCTCAATCAATCTAGCAACTGTTTAATTTTTTTCATATGCTGTGCAGTTATCTTATGTTTATTTATTTTCTGAACTTCTTTATTCCAAAGCAAGGCTATGGCCAGCTGGAGGTTATCCATGCAACATCAGAAGCCTGGCTGTGACCATTCCTGAGTCATATACCTAAACACACGTTTAGGGGTCACCCATGAACTTAGCCTGTGAGTGTTTATTGTATGGGAAGAAACAAAAATACCTGGAGAAAAAAAAATTCAGACAGAGATATTTTGTACACTAAGACGGAACACCAGAAGCTGCAACACTAACAACTGTGGTGTCATTCTGCCTGTTTTTTTAAAAGGTTTATACGTGTATACCTCTATAATTGAGGAAGACACCAATAAAGCTGGGAAATATGGCAGCTACAACAGGTGCAGAACAAGGTTTTGACTTTCAAGTGCACTGATTTAGAGAATACCAGTAAAAGCTATTTGGGGTTAAGGGGTAAACTCAGAGATATGCATGCAGGTGAGCCTGTGGTGTTCTGGATAATGTACTATCTCTCAGGCAGACCACAGTTTGTGAGGCTCAAGGACTGTGTCTCTGAGGTGGGTGTGAGCACCACTGGAGCACCACAAGGAACAGGCCTGTCTCCATTTCTTTTCACTCTGTACACTTCCAACTAGAACAATAACAGGTCATGTCACTTGCAGAAATTCTCAGATTATTCTGCACTTATTGGGTATATTGGTAAGGGGGATGAGACAGAGAAGAGGAGTCAGGTGGAGAACTTTTTTTATTGGTGCAAAGAAAATTGTCTACATCTTAACCGCAGCAAAACCAAGGAAATGGTTATTGACTTTTGCCACACCAAAGCACCTATATGTCTGGTCGCTATTCAAAGAGTGTTTGTAGAGGTGGTCTATTCCAAAAAGTTCTTGGGGGTTCATCATAATGACAGGTTAGTTTGGTCTTAAAACACAGAGGAACTGTATAAGAAAGGGCAGAGCAGGCTCTTTTTCCTTTGGAAACTGCGTTCCTTTAGTGTGGGAAGTCACATCCTTCATATCTGCTACAACCCCATGATGGCCTGTGTCGTTTTCTTCCTGTAGTATGCTACAGGAGAGGCCCACCAAATCAACTAGGTGATTAAAATGGCAAGGTCAGTTGTAGAACACAATCTAGATCCCTGGTTAACATTTTAATATGAATGGCATATCAAGATCTCCTTTGTTGTCTAATGTTATCCCCTGAAGATGTACTACATTGTCCTCCCTGCGTGGAGTTTGCATGTTCTCCCCATGTCTGCGTGGGTTTCCTCCGGGTACTCCAGTTTCCTCCCACAGTCCAAGGACATGTGGGTTAGGTGCATTGGCGATTCTAAATTGTCTCTAATGTGTGCTTGGTGGGTGTGTGTGTGCATGTCCTGCGGTTGGCAGGCACCCTGCCTGGGGTTTGGTTCCTGCCTTGTGCCCTGTGTTGGCTGGGATTGGCTCCAGCAGACCCCCGTGACCCTGTAGTTAGGATATAGCGGGTTGGATAATGGATGGATGGATGGATGCATCTTCTTTAATTGGGAACTTAAAGTGAGGAAAACATTAAAATTAATAAGAGCTGAGAGATCAGGAACTGTGTCTGATAAAAGCATTCACACAAATGAGAGGTGAGAGTACCGTGCAAGTGGTTGAATATGGTTGAGAGGAGGGCGTGACTTGAAAAAATCTCATGGCCAAAGTCTGGACTCGCTGGATTTTTTATATAATAGAGAGACAAGATTTAAATTAAAATACAAACTCTGACAGTGAAGAATTGCAATTAAAGGGCATCTTAGCTATGGTCAGGACCTCTTTCTTTTGTCTTTATGACTTTGCTTCCTGTCTCTCATTTTGTTTTTTGTTGATGAATTCTGAGATTCTTGATAAGACCGAAGCCTGCGCTTTTGACTACCATTTTGTTTAAGCACCTTGTTTGTATCATCAACCCTTAGTCTTATAACAAAAATTCTCTGACTGTTAGTCAAAGGAAACCCTGGTGTATTTCCACTATCATTGCAACATGGGGGATCTAGGATGATTTAAACTTTCAGTCATTTAATCTTTTAAAATAAGTTTATAAATGTTAGATGATAATATAGCATTTGTGTTATGATTAGTGCTTATAAAAAGTCTTCACCCCCTGGGAAGTTTCATATTTTATCATTATACAACATTGAATCACAGCTGATTTAAATTGGCTTTTTTAGACATTAATCAACAGAAAATTACTCTTTAATGTCAAAGTCAAAACAGATCTATTAAAATGAAATTACAAATAAAAATGTAAAATAATCGCTCACATAAATATTCAAACTGGTATTTAGAAGATGCATCCTTGGTAGCCATGACAGCCTTCAGTCTGTGTGCACAGGTCTCTCTCAGTCAGCTTGCACATCTCCACACTGTTAATTTTTCCACATTCTCATTTCCAAAACTGCTCAAACTCTGTCAGGTTTCTTGGTAATTGTGAGTGAACAGCTTTTATCAAGTCGAGACACAAATTCTCATTTAGATTGAGATACGGACTCTGACTCGGCCTCTCCAGGACATTAACATTGTTGTTTTGAAACCATTCTTCTGAAGCTTTGGCTTTATGCTTGGCATTCTTGTTTTGCTGGAACACTAATCCTTCTTCCAAGGCACAGGTTTCTTGCAGACTTTTTCTCAAGGATATCCCTGTATTTTGCTGCATTTATTCTACCCTGTACTACTACAAGTCTTCCAGGGTGTGCTGCAGAGAAACATCCCCGCAGCATTAGGATTCCGCCATCATGCTTCACGGTGGGGATGGTATGTTTTTAAAAATGTGCAGTGTCAAAAATGGAATTATGTCCGATGGCCAAAAAGCTCAATTTTAGTCTCATAAGACCTTCTTTCAAAAGACTTTAGAGTCTACGACTTGCCTTCTGGCAAACTCTACCCAAGATGGCATTAATACTGTGACTGGTGAAGCACCCAAGGAACAGTTGTTGTCTTCAAGGTCTCTCCAATCTGTGTTACTGTAGCTTGTAACTTCTTCAGAGTTCTCATTCTCGTTCTTTTGGTGGCCTTCCTCACTTGTCTTCTTCCTGTACGATCGCTCCTTTTTTGTGGATGATGGATTTACAGTTCTACCATACTCTTTCTGTTTTTTAATTATTGGTTTGACTGGACTCCAAGAGATATTCAGTGACTTGGATATTTTCTTGTCTCCATCGCCTGACTTGTGCTTTTCAGTCAACTTTTTCACAGAGTTTTTTTTTGTCTTCATTGTGTAGGTTAGGCCACCATATTTCACCACAAGTTGTCCCTTTGCACACATTGGAACATTTAGACCGCAATCAGTTGAACCCAGAGACATGTGGTCTCCATTGACCTGATAATTTGACTTATAAAATTAATTGGCTGCGCCCATGATGAGTTAGGTGTCTCATATTAATGGGAGTGAATGCTTAGGCATCCACTTATTTGTGTTTTTTTATATATATATTTGTAATTAATTAGACCACTTTGCAGAAATCTGTTATCACTTTGACTTAAAAGAGTCTTTTTCTCTTGATTGGTGTGAAAAAGCCAAATAAAAGCTGCTGTGATTTAATGTTTTATAACAATAAAATACCATTGTATCTTGCAAATTGATACTGTAGTGTATCTTTTGTAAGGCCTTTGTTTGTTTATTCCTTGTATTCAACATTTAATTTTTTGTATTTATTATTTCATCAGGCTGTGCTTTACAGTTAATTGCTATATTCATATAATTCGTTTAACTTGTTGCAACACTCATTGGTGTAATAAATGTTAACATTTCCAGTTTCTCCCAGTACTGTCTAACAGTTCAGTATTTTAAAAGATTTGTGCTAAATGTAGCATCAAGTCTTAATTCGGCATTGACACTGAGCATTGTTACATTTATCTAGACAGAACTATGGTGATGTATTCGAGTTGTCACATGTTGTGAGCATAAATTTGCTGAATTCTTCGTCAATATGATTAAAAGGTTTGGTTCTTTTCCAGCTTGTGTTCTGCTGTATGTTTATTTGTCTGCTTGGAGTGCCATTAGGAGTTAAGGGACATATTTTGTGTGCAGGGTGTTTATCACTGTTTTATGTTTTTATTCTTGCTTATTATGCTCAAAGAAGTAATTAGTATTTAAAAGCTCTAAAAATCCATTCTTCCATTATCTGTGCCTGCTCTGTCCACTTCAAGGTTTTGAGGGTAAACGATTTACCTGGCAGAGCTGAGCTGAAGGCAAGATTTAATTTATTACAGGGCACTTTCACATACAGTTTAGATTCATTAATTAACCTGAGATCACACACCCAATTTGGGCCAAATTATATTTGACAGTTAACATAATATGCACATTTTAGGATATCAGAGGAAAACTAAAGTACCTAAAGACAAATCCAGAAAAACACAATGGAAATATGTAAGCTCTGCAAAAAGAATTTCCTGTAGCTGTGAAGCAGCATGTCAGCCAGAACTGACAATAAACTGAAAATTAATGCATAAGTAAATATAGCTAGTAACTTTGGCATATTTTAAAATACTTGTAATAATGAAAGAGTGTAAATGTCATTTTTAACACTGAAGAGTACAACACAAAGTATAGTTAATAAATAGTTATACACCACCCTCTATTCTACAACAATGGATATGTACACGTATTGTAATCTTAAAAGGTATGAAAAGCTATTAAAATGTCCTTTTATATGAAATGTCTAATTTTACCATAACAATATAAATCAAGATTATGCAGTGAATAATACAAAATAATGCTATTGACATCACAATGAAGGGGAGTTGAATGGGCTTTCTTTGTGCTGAGATGATGAAGTGTTACTGAAAGCACATCAGCAGAGAATTTAAACAAACCAGTTAGTAAAAACATTAAAATCAATTTCACCTACCAGTCAATCTGTATATTTCATACCAACACAAAGTACCTTGCATATTAACCACAGTAAAAGAGTACTTATTGTGTATGACATATCACTTAGAAAAAAATAAAAAACATGCTAACCGTAAAATAATCAGTATAATTTATTTTCAGAAATATCTACTATGTAACGCTTGTGACGTATGTCTTGTAAAAGTCTGATGTAAAATAGTTATTACATTTTGAATTGAAATGCTTTTTCACTTAACTTTTGAAGTGCCATATCGAATGACACTTATAGTTTCCATAGCATAGTCACGTACAGTCCTTATATTCTCGTATTTGGTCTCTCAGAGTTTTACAGAGGTGCCATAAGATTCCTGAAAGTATTGGATACAATGACTGTTAACAGAGGTGTTTTGGTAAGCCATTTATTTTTTTTGAATAACTTAAAAATACATACACATATGGTAGATGGTTATACCAGCATTGTCCAGGGGGAGCTGAAAGTTATAGGGTACAGCTGCAGTGGACGTTTTTCATTTAAACTAATACATAGAGGTGCCTAAAGATTCCTGACAGCAGTGAACATGGTGCCTGTGAATGGAGAAGTGTCTGTTTATTTTATTTGAATAGCTAAGCAAATAAATGCAGATGGTAGATGGTGTCACACACAATTCTGAGACAACCTCAGGGCTCATTTGATAGTATTTACCATTTGTCATCTAATGCTTCTCTTCTACCCCCCTCTGCAGAAAGAATGATGGATGCACTGGCCTCCGATGATGTCACTTCTAGTCTCCATTCTACCGAACCCTCCTCTCCCTCTGAGTCTCTTTAAAACTGCCACCTGAAGAAGACTTGTTTCTCCATACAAATATTTTTTTGCTTTCCACATCATAATAGTGATAACTTCAGTGCCCGAAATATTTACGATCTGTTTTTGTCTGTTATTTTATAATGGTTATACCAGCATTTTCTGGGGTGCATGGAAGTAATGGGGCATATTCATCTATCCATTATCCAACCCGCTATATCCTAACTACAGGGTCATGGGTGTCTACTGGAGCCAATCCCAGCCAACACAGGACGCAAGGTAGGAAACAAACCCTGGGCAGGGTGCCAGCCCACCGCAGGGCACACACACACACCCACACACCAAGCACACACTAGGGACAATTTAGGATCACCAATGCATCTAAATTGGACCTCTTTGGACTGTGGGAGGAAAGCGGAGCATCCGGAGGAAACCCACGCAGACACGGGGAGAACAGTAATGGGGCATATTGTTGCAGTCAATTTTTTTTCCAATTAAACAAACATTTTTTTTGCTGTGTTTTTATTTAAAACCAGTGCATTTTTATTTCAACAGTGCAAGTCCTTTTAATAATAACAGTATTTCAAGTAAAGCATTTAAAAAATAGTAGTAATAATAATAATAATACATTTTATTTATTCGTAGGCGCCTTTCTAAACACTCAAGGACACCCAAAAATAGATAAAACACACCTTATAAACAAAACTACAATACAACATTTTAAATCAGACAGAGCAATTGTAGTCAAAGAGAAAAAACAGTCTTAAACAAATGAGTTTTAAGTTTAGATTTGAAAAGTGAGAATGAATCAATATTTGTAAGCTCAGATGGTAGTGAATTCCAGAGCTCAGTTCAGCATTCAGTTGCTCTGCTTCCCATAGTGGTAAGACGGACAAAGGGGACAGTCAAGTGAATGGAGGAAGAGGATCTAAGGGAACAGGAGGGAATGGCATCATGGAGGAGGTCAGACAGATATGGCGGGGCAAGATTGTGGATAGCCTTGAAAGTTAACAGAAGAATATTGAATTGAATGCGGAACTGAACATAAAGCCAATGAAGCTGCTGGAAGATGGGAAATAGAGGGGGTTCTAGTAATGATGCGGGCAGCTGAATTCTGGACCAGTTGAAGCTTACAAAGAGATTTGTGAGAAAGACCAAAGAAAAGGGAATTGCAATAATCCAGGCGAGAAGGGACAAGGCTATGAACAAGGATAGCAGTGGTATGGGGAGTGAGGGAGGGGTGAACACGATTAATGTTACGAAGGTGCAAATAGGTAGTCCAGGAGATGCTATTGATGTGGGACTGTCAAGGATGACACCCAGACTCTTAACCTGTGGGGAAGGGGAGACAGAGGAATTATCAATAACAAAGGAAAAATGATCAGTTTTGGATAATGTTGATTTTGTACCAATGAGGAGAACCTCAGAGGAGTGTAATTAAATACACTATTTAATTATAGTGTACTTTTATGTTTAGGCAAATACTCCTCTGCAAGTGGCAGCTTTTAAATAACAAATAAATACTGTATCAGTTGTAACTACTTATATTCTTTTTATTTTCCCTTTGTTTTATCTGCATTGATTTTGAAGTAAATGTATGTATCTCTTATGTTTATTATTTATTTCACTGAGCAACATGCTATTGTAATATTCTACTTTTTTTAAAATAAAATCAAAATTTACTATATATATATAAAGAATCATAATAAATATGCATTGAGACATTTCAAAAAACAAAAGGTAATGGATGAAAGTTCTCTACCTGAAGGATCCACCTACTTACTGTAATTGTAATGTCCCCTTATGTGCATCAGGGGATAACCTTCAGGGCTTAAGCAAGGTAAGTAATTCCAACCCAGACCAGGAGGAGACACTGTTACTAATTATTTGCTCTCTCTTCCATCTGCAGTACCAAGAAGAGCCTCGGCAAATGACACCGCCCTCAGAACCCAGAGAAGGCCCCTCCCCTTCTTATCAGGACTCAATAAAAAGGGGGTGGGCCTGGAGTATTGTGTCTCACTTGGATCTTAAACTTGAATGTGGAAGGAACTCCGGAGCTGCCTGAAACTGATGTGCTTAGCTTCTCAAATGTTTTGAAAACCTGTTGTGGCTATTTTGTTTGTTTTCTGTAGAGGTTGGATTGGCCAACTTTTTTTTTTTTCATTAGCCTCAATACCGTTGTGTTTCTTTCATTAAAATGGATTACCTGGCAGGCTGCTTAATGTTTTTTGTTGGCTCACCAAGTCTTCCTGCCAGAGACACCAGCCATGGTGAACAAGGGTTCAGAGGACCACTTAGGGCACAGATACACTTTCATTCATTCATTCATCTATTTATGTATGTATGTATTTATTTATCCTTTTTTATACTTTTTTTCCTCCACAAAACAAAGGGGTCCTCTGTTGTATCCAGTCTCCTCCTAGATGTTAATGTAAATAAGTTCATTGCTTATACACACTCTTAATGGCAGTGCTGTTGAAGTCTAATTACTCTTCTTTTCAGAAGCACACTGAGAGAGACTTCTTTTTGGGAGGAACTTTATTGTCAAAGTGTGTGTGATGTTTGTGCTATTACCATCTTTGTTTAGTTTGAAACAGTGTCCATCTTCAGTATCACTCATTTTTGTTATTCTCAGTAGATGTTGGCTTCCATTTATGTTTAATCAGTTTCAAACTTGTTGTTTATATATATTTTAACAAGTCAGGATTTATATGTGTATTTAGTAATTAGTATAATCTGTATTTATATTTTAACTGAGAATTATTCACAGTGGCCTGGGCTTGCACTCAGTGAAGAATGCTACACAAAAGTAAGTTGCTCTACTGTACTTTAGAGTAATGCTATATGAAATAAATGTGTTGTATTTGAATCCATAGCTAAAATTTGTAAACTATTTAACATGTAGTCTTGCAATGGCTGAGAAAGAACAGTACCCAGATTATTCTGCTGGGAATGTAATCATTTCTGTGTTAATGCCATGTAATCCACAGATTTTCCTTCACTTCTGTACTTCCCGTTTTCTTTGTTCTCATGCTGTATGTGTTTTTCTGTGGAATTGTTCAGAAAAGCCTGTTTTAGAATTTTCAGAAATAATCTAATGATTTGTCTCCCTCATTTTTGGTAGCTACTTTAAACAGATTTCCATTATCATCTTTTTTATTTTACCATTATTTTATTGATGTCTGATTCTGTTTAATTTACAGCTTGTGTTTTTGCCATCAGCTGAAATGCCAGTAGTTCTCTTGGCATGGAGAATTTGATGGCTTCATTGATGTGCTCTTCTGTATGGCATGGAATTATTTCTGTGTAATCAGTGAATTGCAGACAACTGAATAGATACCAAATCATGTTTCTGGAAAATCTGTTGATAACCTGGAATGTGCTCCCTGAGTAATACAGGTCACTTTTATTGAAGCTGGCACACTAGAGGTGACTTTACACTACACAGTTAGGGTGTCTCACTGAAATTAGAACTATTTTAGAAAATAGTTAAGATGATCGGTGGCGCAGTGGTAGCGCTGCTGTCTTGCAGTAAGGAAACCTGGGTTTGCTTCCTGGGTCCTCCCTGCGTGGAGTTTGTCTGCGTGGGTTTCCTCCGGGTGCTACGGTTTCCTCCCACGGTCCAAAGACATACAGGTTCCTAAATTGTCCTTAGTGTGTGTGCTCTGCGGTGGGCTGGCACCCTGCCCGGGATTTGTTCCTGCCTTGCACCCTGTGCTGGCTGGGATTTGCTACAACAGACTCCCATGACCCTGTGTTAGGATATAGCAGGTTGGACAATGACTGACTGACTATGTTAAGAGGATTCAAGAAGCAATATGCATTATTGTTAAAGTGGCAGTGAAATAACACCCATCAAGTTTTAATTAGCTTTTAAGTAGTTGTCGAACACAGAAATGTCTGTCTCCTTTATGACTATATTCATGTTACTTTTGGTTCTTTAGTTAAAGTGCTGTTGTTGAGGACAACTTGT
Source organism: Polypterus senegalus (assembly GCF_016835505.1). Taxonomy (NCBI): domain Eukaryota; kingdom Metazoa; phylum Chordata; class Cladistia; order Polypteriformes; family Polypteridae; genus Polypterus; species Polypterus senegalus. The sequence continues at coordinate 24,399,991 of NC_053162.1, read as the reverse complement.
AAACATCTCGTCAGTGCATACAGTACCTCAAAGAGTGCAAACTTTTTCAGATAAAGTCATTTTTTATTGTACTGAACATTGGAAACTGCACATTCAGGGCAAAAAAAAACAAATATGTTTGACTCTGTATTGCAAACAAACAAATGGTGATGTGCCCAGTAAGTGGCTGCCCAGAGTGAGGAAGCGACAAGCCCTGTGACTTTAGCACACTGTCCAGAAATGAATCAAAGACACAACCTTTGTAGCCATCCTCCTACACAGCAACTGCATCACTAACACTTCAGTAAAAAATGTTTAAAAGCATCGTAACAAAATCCCATCATTGAATTAGAAACATTGTTTAAACCTGCATAATCATTTTGTTTAAAAATGTTTTTTTCTGTAAGTGAATTAATGTATTCCATTTTTTGTTAATGTATAATTTTGTCCATCATTCAATCTATTGAATCTTTTAAGTATAACATGTTGACTGCCAGTGTGAAAATAGGTAAATTTCTTTCTGACGCCAGTGTAAAATCAAGGTTTTATTTTAGTAAACGAATTAAATACATTTTGTCAAAATGAAAATGTATTTTTTACATTATATCATAGTTGGCACATGGAACAGAAGATTCATCACTGTGAGTTAACGGCTGTGTGAACGCCAGCTGCCAGCTAACACGGCTGGGTCTAACAAGGTAGATCCTTCACAATTTGTTGCAATTAAATGATGGCGTTTGCATTTGAACTTTGTAGCAGTGAGACTCTATTTGTTCTGAGATATTCAGATGGTTGTAAGTTCCACATATGTAAATTATTTTTGTGAAAAGTATATGTTACCAAAACATGGCTAATAAAAAACTTAAATATTCTGTTCTATAACACTGCACTGATTTTCCATTCTTATTTCAGCTTCCCACTATCCTCATTTTTTCACCAGTTATCCATACATATGCTCTTATTTGGTACTATAGCCTCAAAGACAGTTTGCGAGATAACTTGTTGATCACCTACTGCGAGATAACTCGTATTTATCAGTCAACTTGTTAAACACTTGGAGACTAAGAGGTGACATGATCGAAGTGTTTAAAATTTGGAAAGTGTTTAGTGCAATAGATCTCAATTATTATTATAAAATAAATTCTGTAACAAGAACATTGTCACGGTTGGAATGTTTTTAAGAGAAGACTTTGCAAACATGGACTAAACTAACATGCAGTGAGGTGGAGAGTTGGGACATTAGAAACCTTCAATTCTCGACTTATTTTGAAAAATCTACGGGATTAGGATGGGTGAGTTTGTTGGACTGAATGGCCTGTTCTCATCAAAATAATAATAAATAATAATACATTCTATTTATTCATAGGCACTGTCACGCACGCGCGAGTAGGAGGCAGCGGACGGATTCAAGCGCACCTGGGAACGTGTTTGCGGGCAGGGAATGGCGGGGTACTAACTTTCTCCCTCTGCTTCCTCATAGGAAAAAAGACCTCCCTCCGCCATAGCTGATGGCTGACCGCAGTACGGCACTTCCGCCCTTCCTTAGCTATCTTGCCCTGACGTCATCCTTCCCGTCCTCCCTCACGGTCCTTCCCAGCATTCTTCCACTTCCGGCTCCTCCCCTATAAAATGGCCGCGGACGCCACGGTTCGGCGTCACGTTTATGAACGAATTGTTGTTTATAATTTTGACCTGTTTATTTTGATTGTGGAAACCAGACAATATACTGGGCCGGAGAACCCCAAACCTCTTTGCTGTCTCCTGCTCCATCTTTTACAGCACCTTTCTAAACACTCAAGGACACCTAACAATAGATAAAACACACATTATAATCAAAACAAAAATACAAAAAATAAATTCAGACAGTGCAATTGTAATCAAAGAGAAAAGCAGTCTTAAACAAATGAGTTTTAAGTTTAGATTTGAAAAGTGAAAATGATTCAGTATTTCTAAGCTCAGATGGTAGTGAGTTCCAGAGCTGGGGAGCAGAGCAACTGAATGTAATAATGCAGGAAGCTGAATTCGCGAGATTTGTGAGAAAGACCAAAGAAAAGGGAATTGCAATAATCCAGACGAGAAGTGACAAGGCTATGAACGAGAACAGCAGTGGTGTGGGGAGTGAGGGAGGGGCAAATACGATTAATGTTACGAAGGTGGAAATATGCAGACCGGGAGATGTTATTGATGTGGGACTGAAAACATAAAGTACTGTCAAGATGACACCCAGACTCTTAATCTGTGGGGAAGGGGAGACAGAGGAATTATCAATAACAAAGGAAAAATGATCAGTTTTGGATAATGTTGATTTTGTACTAATGAGGAGAACCTCAGTTTTGTCACTATTTAATTTAAGAAAATTTGAAAAAAAACAGGATTTCATTTCTGCTATGCAATCAATAAGCAAAGAGGGTGGAAAAGAAAAAGAAGTTTTACTAGTGAGACAGACCTGTTTGTTTGTAGAGTTTGTTGAGTACAATCCCGCAGGAAACCAAAGTTTATTACTGTAGCCGGGGTAAGACAGGATCAAACTTGACTTGGGAAGGCAGTTAGTAGTTTTAGTCAGTCCTATATGAATGAGCCTTTCGCTTTCTGCTGAGTCTGTTAGTAAGTTTGGGACAGGGCAACATGCTTTAGATCATGGAGTTTAGTGTTTGTTAACTTACTAATTTGTTTGCAGCAGGAGTATACTGTATATATATTGTCACACATGTGTTTCTGCGGATCACCCTCGTGACTCATCTTGGGTAAGCAATGCCACTCAGAGGCTGAGTGGAGTGCTGTCATTAACGGTACTGTTTCCTTCTGTTCCAACAGCCAAGAGAAGATTCTCAGTGAGGGCAAATGGCTCCACCCCTTCTGGTCAGAGGATTAGAAATCCGAGGCACTCTCAGAAGGTGGTGTCTCATTCTGGACTGATGCTCAAGGGAGATGGAGCTCTGAACCAGACCTGATTGCTATAACAACTGTCTACTTTGTTTTACATTTATTATATGTACCATCGTGCACGGTTTCGATTTAAAAGTTACTTTGATAATTGAATGGGGTGACCCGGTAGACGTCCCAGGAGTTATCATACCTCACGCAACCACAACATGTAAAATTTCACATATTCAGTAACATAAACCAAGAAACAGAATATCATTTACATCATTGATATAAGAACACCTTCTTATGATTCCTAGAGATACAAACTTCATACTACAATAATGACAATAGACTGCAACAAATTTATGATTTAAGGTTTAAAATGCAACACTGGGAACAAAACATTTATTCATATATAAATCAATTCCTCTTGATTATTGAGCGTCTGAATATGAGTTTGATGGCAACAAGCTTTCTTATTATAATTTTTATGATAAATTTCAGGGAGAGTGGGCTGATGCAGATCAAAAATTGTAATAATTTAAAAAATTTGATTTAGATCATTTTTGCTCTTTACTCTGTATTTCTGATAGAAAAGAAATAAAACAATGGACAATTTACCTATTTTTAAAAAATGCAAGATTTTAAAGATTAACTATCTCTGGCAATTTTTGCTGATTTAATTTATATTAGGAGCACAGGTCAGTGATGGCCCTAAAATACTTAAAGTGATCAATCATTTCCATAATATGCTCTTTCATTTCTGATAAGTTGGTGTTTTGTCATGGAGGAGCCAAATGGTGACCCTGTATTCTCCCTAGGACTTTCATGGTAGAAGTGAGTTTCTCCAGCCTTTTAACATTTGCTTTGTTAAGTCACAATTAACAGCTTGTTGTGGAGATGCAGCTTTGCTTGTGGTTGCCTTAAGGATGAACTAGGGTTGGCAGTGTCTTCCTCCCTTCTCTTATGTACTGTATAGACTGCAGGTGGTTTATTAAAAACAGTTCAAAGCACAGCAACTTTTATTCACTCAATATAGAATAACATTTTCTAAACTACAGTTCTTATCCCTCTGGAGATTAAAGCTAAAATGAAGAACTTTAACGATTTGGGCAAGCTCTGACATTTGTGCACATTTATCAATTTTTCAAATAATTATTTCAGTGTTATATATTTCTGTTTTCAGCACAAGCTCATCTTAAATAATATGCCAAAAAAGTATGTCAGGATCATACACAGCTTCTAAATTGCTCGAAAAGTATGAAACTTGTAAACAGTAATTTGATTCATTGTACAGGAATTTGGTGAAAACACATACTAGACCATAGTGGTGAAGGATTTTGATTACTTAAGTGTGTCTCTCAAGATCTTGAGTAGCTAAACATACCAACATATGTCAAATACTCCACTCAGTAAGGCAAACAACTAGCTAAAAACTTTCTGTTGACACTAACTGTTTTCAAGACAAGCTGACAATGGGCAGAGAAGTGGCATCTATCTGCTGAATATGTATTAAGGGTGGTCTGTTCACACCTAAGATCAGGTAACAAACGCACCCAGGCTGATCAAGAAAATAAAGTAGAGAGACGATGCTGGATTGCAAAGCTAAGAGGTGTTTGCAGAGCAGGAAATATGCACAGAATAGGCACGCAGCATTCAACATAAGTTTGTGAGGAAAAGTAAAGTTAGTAATTTTCATCATTTCAGTTCCATTTAGAAAATAAAATTTGCACACAAAATTAATATATCAAAAAATACAAAATGATTATGGCCATTCACAATGCACTATAAGCTCAGTTTTGAAATATTATTTGTCTCATGATGAGTTTGTTTTATTTGCCAGTTGGAAAGAAGACTTTAACATAGAAAAAGGGTATCACAAAATAAATCCAGAAATGAAATAAAAAGATTGTATCCTTTAACTGTGTGCTACATAACCTCAGTATAAAATTAGTAATTGTGTCATGATTTGATTTGCCACACCATTTCTTCGCACAGTCTCTTCTTCACTTCACTCTTGCATGTTCTGTTACAAAGAGCAGCAATGCAAGCTGACTAGGACCTCCAAAAGAGTCAAAGTGCTTTAGATCTAAATATGAATTTAACATGAAAAGTTGAACAGCCTTTCACTGTGCGCTAATTACACCATATAAGCTCAGTATAAACGTTTTTGTGTTGGAATTGCTTTCTTTGTATTAACATCAACGGCAAGTCTTATTACTTTGCCCTGGTTGAAAGGGACCACCGCAAATATTTCGTACCTGGACACAGACAGACGCGGAGATCAAAAGTCCCAAAATACACACGTTTATTACACAACACACAATGACACAGCAAACAGTGCACAATTCGCCAACCGAGTTCTCTTTCTCTCACTTCTTCTTCCGCATCCACTCCTCCCTTGCAAGCTCTATTCTCTTCTACTCGACTCCGGCTCCCCGAGTGGAGTGAGGCGGCCTCTTTTTATACAGCACCCGGAAGTGCTCCAGGTGCTCCCCAATTAATATACGGCAGCACTTCCGGGTGTGGCGGAAGTGCTGCAAGCGAGTTCAGCTCCTCTTCTGGTAGCACTTCCAGGTGTGGTGGAAGCGCTGCATACCCCAGTTTCTGGAGTTGTCTAGGCGCCCCCTGGTGGTGGCCACATCACTCCACAGGGTTGGACTCCCAAGGTCCGTGGCCCCCATTCAGTCCAGAGAAGCTGCTCTCTTGCGTTCCAGGAGAAGATATTGCACTTCTCCCGGCATCCTCGTGGGGCAAGGTCCATGGACATCTGTCACTATATATATACAGTAATCCCTCCTCGATCGTGGGGGTTGCGTTCCAGAACCCCCCGCGATAGGTGAAAATCCGCAAAGTAGAAACCATGTGCTTGTATGGTTATTTTTATATATTTTAAGCCCTTATAAACTCTCCCACACTGTTTATAAATATTCTCCGCACAGTTATACAGTAAACCCTCGTTTATCGCGGTTACTCCGTTCCAGACTCTACCGCAATAAATGAATTTCTACGAAGTAGGATTCTTTATTTATAAATCTAATATTTTTGCAGTTAGAGCATAGAAAACCTGTTTACCTTCTAAATACGTTTTTTAACATTATTAGAGCCCTCTAGATATGAAAGAAAACTCTTTAGTCAAAAGTTTAAACTGTGCTCCATGACAAGACAGAGATGACAGTTCTTTCTCACAATTTAAAGAATGCAAACATATCATCCTCTTCAAAGGAGTGCGCGTCAGGAGGAGAGAATGTCAGAGAGAGAGAGACAGAGAGAGAAAAGCAAACAATCAAAAACCAATACGAGCTGTTGGGCTTTTAAGTATGCAAAGCACCACGATAAAGCGGCTGCAATGTGAAGGTAGTCTTTCAGCATTTTTGAGAGAAGCATCCATATCCTCTAGGCAAACAGCCTCTGTGCAAACAGCCCCTCTGCTCACACCCCCTCCGTCAGGATCAGTGAATGTCAGAGAGAGTGAGAGAGACAGATAAAAGCAAACAATCAAAAATCAATACGTGCTGCTAGAGCTTTTAAGTGTGCGAAGCACCGCACGGGAAGCATATTGTATATCATTGAGGAGTTTTATTTAATAAGTAATACATGCTCTGATTGGGTAGCTTCTTAGCCATCCGCCAATAGCGTCCCTTGTATGAAATCAACTGGGCAAACAAACTGAGGAAGCATGTACCATAAATTAAAAGACCCATTGTCCACAGAAATCCGCGAACCAGCGAAAAATCTGTGATATATATATTGTGGTGGATGGCTGGGACCCTTTCCTGGCCAGGATGATTCGATGATGGAAGGTGGAAGGGCCAGAGAAGAAGTCATGTCCACAACAATACCACCCCTGGGGATACAAGAAGGCAGGCTCCCTGGCCTGCATCAGGGCAACAGGCTTGTAGCTTGGAGGCACAAACCTGTTGGGGCCCGTGGTCACCAACAGGGGGTGCCTGGACAGTCCATGAGCCATGGACTGTAGCAGTTCCACCACACCCGGAAGTGCTGCCAGAGGAAAATGTGGAGTACTTTAAGGGAACCTTACAGCACTTCCGGGTGCACTATAAAAGAGGTCGCCTCACTCTATTCCAGGAGCCATAGTTGGGAGGTGGTGGACAGAGCTTGTGTGGAGGAGTGTAAGCAGCAATGAAGAGAGAAGAAACAGAGAAAAAGGATGATGACTGAGCATTGGTGGTGATTTGTGCACTGTGTGCTAAGGAAAAGAAACTAAAAGTGTGTATTTTGAACTTGTGTTTTTGTGCCTGTGGGTGTCTGGGGCTGATACTCCACATTATATATATATATATATATATATATATATGGATGCTGTAATACAGAGGCTGTTGTGAACTGATTGGCTCAAAGTTGCAGTACACAACACACAAATACATATGATAAAATTTTATTTTATGCACATTTATTAAATGCTGTTCCAAACTGGGCCATAACCAAGACCTATGATTTTCCCAAGCGATGCACACCATGTTTGGAAAGCATTGCAAGTGTGGAAGAAAAATAAGCCATAATTTAATTTAACAAAAGGAGGCCTTTATTGCTGATCCTGAACTTTAACATTAAAGCCCTGAATAACCAATTAACACAGTGTGCAATTTAAATAGCTTGAAAATTGCAAACTTCTCTTAGCCATGTCATAAATCAATCCCAAATTGCTTAGTTTATATCAAACAAGAATTTGGTCATGTCTGGTGACTTTTTGGTGACCCTTTGTTAGCAAACATATTATCAACTTTATTACTTATAAAGATCATTAATTGTCTCATCAGTAAACTCCAAGATACTCTTTTAACAGAAACTGGACATAATTCCCATCATCTTAACATAACACTAATGACTGCCTAGGGAAGTATTTTATGGGTATAATATATATAATCTGCAGTGGGCTGGCACCCTGCCCAGGGTTTGTTTCCTGCCTTGCGCCCTGTGTTGGCTGGGATTGGCTCCAGCGGACCCCCGTGATCCTGTAGTTAGGATATAGCGGGTTGGATGATGGATGGATCGATGGATGGATATATATAATAAGGACCTATAAAGATACAGATTTGGTTAAAATTTTAAAAAATAACTAGTATGAAACTATTTAACATGCATGGAAACTCATATCATTACTTATTGTTAAACAACACATTATATTTTGCTAGTGATAGGACTGAAAATTAACTGAGCAGAATACAAACCCTGATTAGAGACATCTATCCACATACATACAGTACAAATTGAGCATATATTCTTCCACAAAAGCATAAGGATCAAAACATACCTTCTCCAGCAGAATGAAAAAGATATTCAGATTATCATTGCCATTGCCTGGTGGGGTACTATATGATGAGCAGAAGGGGCGCCTCCACGTGCAGTGCCATTTTTACCTTTGCCAAACTGAGTGCATCTAACAAAGCCCAATACAAGCAAAGCAAATGGATGTGACAACTCATAACAGTACAGACTTGATGGATAGTAGCTCTTCCTGCTAGAAGTCTAGACATCCAATGTGCCTTGCGGGGGTTTAAAACCTGAGATTTGGGATAAACTAAACAGTACATTTAAATAGCTGGCAATAGGAATGTAACCATACAAAATCATACAGTAAAAAAAAACTTGCCTGATATGTCTACTCTCTAAATGAAACTGACACACATCACTGTAGAGCGAAGCAAAGCAAAAAAAGAAATTATAGGACTTTTTGCAAATAATATTAAAAACAGAAAGCTGAAATATTACATTGCCACAAGTACTCAGGTCTTTGCTATGACACTTGAAATCTGGCTCATGTGCATCGCTTTCTGCTTAAGCAGGTCATTTCTGACACACTGCCCCCTCTTTGGGTCAAATTGCCGGTAGAGGGCCTATAAAAAGTGTTATCCCCACCCCCCTTTGAAGTATTCAGACCCTTTGTTATGACACTTGATGTTGGGCTCAGGTGCATCCCATTCTATTGGTCATCACTGAGATGTTTTTGCATAATTCAATTCAATTGATTGTATATGATTAGAAGAGGCACATGCCTGTCTATAGAAGTGTCTATAGAAGTGATATAAGTGTATCAGAGTAAAAGCCAAGCCATGAAGTTGAAGAAATTGCCTAAGGAGTTTAGAGACACGATTATCTCAAGGCACAGATCTGTGGAAGGCTACAAACAATTTGTGCAGCAAATTCCCAAGAGCACAGTGACCTCCATAAACACAACTCTTTCTAGAGCTGGCTATAAGGTGAAACTGAGCAATTCAGTGGGGGACAAGGTCCTTGGTAAGAGAAATAACAAAGAACCCTATGGTCACTCTAGACAAGTTTCAGAGACCCTATGTGGAGATGGGAGAAACATCTAGAAAGACCACCACCGTTGCAACACTGCATTAATCTGTACTTTATTGCACAGTGTCCATACTACATTTCAAAGCCCCTTTGAAGTTTGCAAACAAAGTATCTAAAACTCAAAAACTATGAAAAACAAAACTCCCTGGTCTGAAGAAACCAAAATGGAACTGTTTGGCCTCAATTCTAAGTGTTATGTCTGAACCCAGGTATCAATCAGAACCTGAGCAACACCATTTAAATAGTGAAGCATGGTGGTGGCAGCATCACGCTGTGAGGTTGTTTATCAGCATTTGGACTGGGAGACTATTACAGGGTGAGGGAAAACTAAATGGAATAAAGTACAGAGATATCCTTAATGAAAAGCTGCTCCTGAGTGCTCTGGACCTCAGACTGCACTGAAGGTTCACCTTCAAGTAGAACAGTGACCCTAAGCACAACACAACACAGAACTGTCTTAGTGACAACTCTGGGAATGTCGTTGGTTGGTCCAGCCGGAGCCTGGACTTGAACCGATGGTTTCCAACCAGCCAGGATTTGCAGAGAAGAATACCAGAATATCTCCAATTCCAGATGTGTGATGTTTGTTACATCAGACCCAAGAAAGACTGCAGGCTGCAATCGCTGCAAAAGGTGCTTCAATTAAGTACAGAGAAAAGGGTCCAAATACCTCCACCATTGTGATATTTCTGCTTTTTATTTTTAATAAAACTGCAAAAAATTCTAAAATCTTGTTTTCGCTTTGTTATTCTGGGGTATTGAGTGTTACTTGTTGAGGAAAAAAAAATAATTTAAATGATTTTAGCATAAAGCTACAACATCACAAAATGTGCAAAAAGTGAAAGGGTCTGAATACTTTATAAAAGCACTGTAGGCAGCTTGTAATTAAAGATATGAGAACTAGAGTACATCTATTCTTTTAAATCTTTCAGTAAAATATAAATGGCATAAATTGACTTTCTTGTAAAAGTTGTTTAATCAAGAGATTGAAGATGTTGAATAGGTTTCTGTAGATAAAGAAGAGACAATAAAAACAGATAAGCCACAGTACTTTCAGAATAGTCTGAACAGAGCGGTGCCAATTAAGGCAATACATACATACACACACACACACACACACACGCACTCACACACACACTCTCTCTTACCTCACTGTGTGTAAAGCTGCTTCAGAAAATGTAATAGCACTTTACATTGGCTTGATTTTTCAGCTCGTAGTTAACTGCAAATACCTGGTAAATTAAGTTTTTTTTTTCCTACCATTACAACGCAATTACCTTAGAATTCCATCCATTTTCAAACACGCTCATCCAGCTCAGGGTTGAGGGCAGCTAGTGAAGTAACAATGTGTGTGTTTCAATATCTGGCTTATGTGTATCACTATGCATGTGTTTCATGATTGAGTTTATGCACTTATAAGAATGACTCATGTATTAGATGGCACTTCACACATAAAAAGGACCTTGCTGCCATTTATACTGTAGACATTCATCTTAAGGAAAGTGTATGTTACTAGGCAACTCTTATATTGTACAACTTTTATAAAGTGATTTCTTACCAACCAGAACCCCAAATAATGACCAAGGATGGCAAAGGTTCAAAAGGAGAGAATTTTATTAGAAAATTACAGCACACAAGGGAGGGCAAATAAAAGGAGAAAATGCAGTACACCAGCACCCATACCAAATGCACATTTAAAACAGGTAACTCATCTGAAGTTAAACATGTTTGGGCCTAGCCAGTACTTGAATGGGATGCCATTTAGGAAAACCTTGGGTTGCTGTTGGAAGTGGTGTTGGTGAGACCAGAAGGTGGCGTTTACCCTGTGCGCTCAGTGTGGATCCCAATGTTCCATTGCAGTGATGGGGACCCTGTTCTGTAAAAAGTGGTGCCATCCTTTGGATGAGATGTAAAACTGAGGTCCGACAGTGGGAGGTCAAGCGTTTAGTTATAGGGCCCCAAAGTTATGGAATGGTTTGCCTGCTATGAAAAGAGGTGCCTCTTCTATGTCAACTTTTAGACCACAACTAAAGGCGCACTACGTCAATTTAGAATACCCTGTCTAGAGCTGCTGATTAGCAGTGTATACTGCATCTCTGTTTTTAGTCATTAGTCATTACTAAAATATAAGTAATGCAATACTAAATGACTAGTAATGACTAATACTAGTCATTACTAAAATATAACTTGTGCAATACTTATAAATGTTACTAATCCCCCCCTATTCTGTTTCTCTTCTCAGTATCCTAATGTGACAATTGGTGCCACTACTCTACTGCCAAGTTGCTTGGCTGCAATGGAAAAGGCATCTCCAATAAAGTAGCACTGAAATCTTCGGGTAGAAGGGTTTTTTCATCTGATTGGCCAGTCCAGCACTGAAACAACTGTTTAATGGCCAATAGAAGGAGGCGGCTTGTTGTCTGACTGTGTGTTACTTGTCAGACTCCTTTTGTACAATTTGGCTATGGTTCTACAATTGTTGTTTTTCTATACTGTGTCACGCACATGCGATTGGGAGGCAGCTAAAGGGCCTAAATAATGTAGTAGCATGCCAGACTAGGGGGTGGCAACCTGCACTTACTTTCTCTCTCAATCCTCTGCAGACCATCCATGGGAAATCCTGCTCACTTCCAGAAGACTATGACGATGTCACTTCCGGTACTGGCGCTATTGATGAAGTCACCTCCAGCACCGGTGCAAATGATGATACCACCCCCATTCCCAAAGACGTCACTTCTCCTGCTCTGTCGATTATTCCAATTCCAGTCCACGATGACATCACTTCTGGTTCCGAACCCGATGACGTCACTTCCTGTCTCGGCCGTTAAAGCTGCCATATTCTCATCCTACAATCAGTTCTGTTTTGGACTGTGTTCTATAAACAACTCAACCATTTACCCATTTGCAGCCAGGACATAATATACGTTTCTGCTTTGCTTTTAAAGTATGTTAGCAAATCTGCATCCTCATATGTGATAGATCTGTATTTATGAGTGTTAAATCTGCTCTTCCATGTTGCCTTGAGAGTTGTTGTAGTGCTCTGTGTCTGCACTTGGTGAGGAATGCTGTGGACGAACAGTGTTTTGTACTTTTGTATTGCATTTATGAGGTGGTCACGATAGACTGGTCATCTAGCTCTGTGAAAAGAATTACTTGTTTTCTCTTTTGTTGCTGTATTTACCCTAATTATTGACATCTATTGCATGACAAACCTACCTTTTAAAGCCCATATTAAGGCATTCCTTGTGTGGTTTTGGGTTACACAAGAAATAAATTGCTGTTGTTGACTGGACTCTCTGTGATCTTAAAAGATTTCGAGCATTCTTAGAAAAGAGTAGGGTGTGTCCAAGCAACATTGCCCACCACAGCCTGTTCATTCTGGCCACCTAATCATCCTCTGTACCTAATTGGCTAACTGTCTCTCTCACCACTTTACCAACTAATAGCTAATGTTTGATGAGCATACTGGCACAAAATGGCTGCTGTGGCATCATCCAGGTAGAGGCAGCACTTTGATTAGTGAGAAAAGGGCTATATAAATACACAGAATTAATTAACCACTAAACAAAGCACATTAAAATATTCTCATTTGATGAGAACAAACCATTCAACCAAACGTAGCTTGCCAATCCAACTCTCCTAATGAGTCCAAAATAACATCAGTCAGGTTTTGAAGGTCCCTAATGTTTTGCTCTCTAGGGCAACTGATCTCAGTTCTGATCCTAAAGGTCTACAGTGGCTGCAGGTTTTCATTCCAGCCAGTTTCGTAATTAGAAGACATGCCTAGCAGATAATTAAAGTTGTTATTTAATTGTATGGCTTGTTAATGTTTTCATCCTTCCAGAAAAATCTTTATCAAATTGTAAATATTTTGTTTCCTGAAAATATTATATATGTTTTGTGGTCCTTCTCTTCTCTCTCATGTATATCAAAACATTGCATTAATGCAGATACTTCATGATGCATGTACACAGGTTTAAACAGAATAGCTGGAGAGCTGGTGCTTCCTTTGTCATTTGTACCTCATTATTAACTGATAACTGGTAAGAAAACAGGCAACAATTAAAACCTTAATGCAACAGTTTAAGGCTAAAATAGTCAATTAAGAGTTCTGAATTGCAACAAACAAATTAACTAAAACTAAGCCCAAAAATATACTGTATTTTTTTAGTAGTACATAAACGGGTTCTAATTAAAATATTTGGTTAAAAGAAACACCTGCAGGCACTGCAGACCTTCATGACCAGTGACGAATATCCCTGCAATAGGAAATAAGTTAAAACATGTATTGTAATATGTATAGAGGATGAATTAAACTTTTCAGGTGATTTTCAGGCCTTTAGCCTGACCTTGATCAAGTTGAAGAGATAGATAGATAGATAGATAGATAGATAGATAGATAGATAGATAGATAGATAGATAGATAGATAGATAGATAGATAGATAGATAGATAGATAGAACTTTATTTGTCCCTGGGGGAAATTTTACTTTTTACAGTATCTGTTTAAATAAATAAATATACACACATTTTGGTCTGAACACACACAGAAATTACTATAAAGCAAGAAAATTCAAAAGAAAGAAAAGTTCTGACTTGGCAGTCACAGTCAAAATGGCGCATTATGCAGGTGTATTGCTGCGGGTGTACAGAAGCTCTCAAGAGGAGTGAAGTGTATGCTGGGACAGCTTCAAGTCCCATGGAATAAACCTTGAGCTGTGTGTGAAATTAGTGAGCTGAGTGATAATGATATCCTGTAGCATTTTCTTCAACTTATTTATTTATTTATTTTTCATAAATTTTCAATGTGTTTTGAGAAACTGTAAAATGCCAGCAGTGATGGGAATCTGCTGTGAAATAAGCCAGGGTGTCTTGGTTTACGTGCTCATGGGTCAGTTGGTGGTTGTTGAACTGGTGCCCCACTGCCTATGTAAACCACTTTCAGTAAGTTAGAAAAGTGCTGTGCACATGTCATGTCATGTCATTTTCTAACCCACTTAATCCAGAGCAGGTCTGCTTCTTATTACTATGAAGGGAAAAACTGACACTTAAAGAGTCTCATCTATTCCTTGGATAGAAATATGTCTTTCTTTGCTTTCGATGGAGAAGACATAATCTGTAACTAAGAAAAAGAGCCACCTTGGAATGTTCACCATTGTCCTGTTTTTTGCTAATGGAACTGCAGAAAGACTTAACCCGCCCAAGTTGACGATTCTTCATATCATTTTATATTTTCTGATATTTGTTTTGATGCAAATAAATACAATATTTGAGTAAAAGCTTAAAGCCAGTGTCTCTGTCTGATTCTTATTTGCTGAGCTGGGAGGTCAGGTTGTTCATTCATTGTTTAATTGTGTATTATGAACTTGAGAGTTCCAAAGTACGCAAGTCCAAAAAAAACTCAAAAATGTCCACTAGGGGGTAGAAATTAACATCAAACCCAAGCTAGAAACAAAAAGGGCAACAAAGAATCTTTAAAAAATAAAGATATTTATTTACAGAAAAATATTCAGTGGCAAAAAAAAAATAACCTCTTCCTATGCAGCCAGCTTTCTGTTGCTGCTGCGTCTTGCTTATCTGCTAGAGTTCTGCCATGTAGTAGATAGTTATAGTTGGTTTTTTTTAGACACAACAACTATAAATAGTCCACAGTTATGTCGTCGAAAGTATAAAGCTGCTGATGTTTTGAAACGAATAGATTTGTTGCAAGATGAATATTAAAATGATAATGACAGTGACTGAGATATTGATAGTCATTTGGATGATGTGGAACCTGCAGGCTCTGCTGCCCTGTGGCCGTTTCTTCATCTCAGTGCATCCGACCAGTCACGACTGTTTAGACAGCAGTACATGGACATTCTGACAACCACTGAGCGCAAACAGTCCAAATGTGTTGTCTGCAGCAAGAGTGGACAGTGCAAAGAAACATATTATATTTAGTCATATGGTGGTGCCATCCTTCTAGGACTGTCATTCAAATGGAGACTTTTAGTTGAGTTGCTGGTCAAAATAAACACTTTCTTTACATTCTGATAGCGTTACTGTTGCTTTCTAATACATTTATTTTTTATTACAAATTTTAATAAAAGTTCATTATTTATCAAATATGCCTAGACCTGGTAATAAATAGTCCAGCAGTCAATGTGTTAAAGGGCAGAGAGAGACAGAGCCTGGTCAGAATAAAGGTGGGCTTGTTTAGTAAATCCTGAGATTGCTAACAAATCAAAAGGACAAAATGGGCCCAAAGTCAGGAACAATACAAGGGTTCAAAAACGAAAAGCAAACTCTTGAGCCTTACAAGAAAGGCTACTGAGGTTTAAACAGATGAATTGGAGAGGAAATCAAAACCAGAAAAGCAGTCATGTCTTACAACTAAGCCAACTCATTAATAAAAAAATTGCAATGAAAGAAATCAAAGCGAAAGTCCAGAACAAGAAAGCCAGAATAGCAAAAAATGATGACTGGCTTTGGTGTCCAGAGCAGTGGATATTAAAATTAAACCTGCTGTGCTTCTTACTTCACTATTTAGTCTTAGAATATAAAGCTAAGAGCGCTTTTTTCACACAGTATCTGTAAATTAGTGTTTTTATATGTGCATCTTTCAGTACTTGCAAAGAAATTATTCTAAAAGGTCTATTAATGGAGTCTAGTATTCAACAGCAGCAAGATCCACCTATGCAAAAACATAAATATTCATATAAACATTCTCAAGTAGCTAAGCCCAGAGACAAGAGTTCTTCAGTCTTATCAGAAGAGAAAGTATGAGAACAGCAATCAGCACCTAATCCATATAGATAAAACCATAAATATTCAAGCAGCCATTCACAGACGAAGTGAAAACACCCAAGCAGAAAATGGGAGGAAATAGGCAGCTGTTCAGAATGCTGGGAAAGTAAAGAACTCATAAGTGTGCAGAGCTGAAACATTTATGCAGCCTGCTTTGCTCTTTTCTGAGAATGCATTTTAATCAACATGCATTTGTCAAAGGTGCTTTTGTTCTTGCACTCTGCTGCCGATCTGCATTTACCTTGTACATCTACTCCCATTGTAGACTGCTTGCACAGAAAGCAAGGACAGCTCTTTGTCACCCCCTACAATTACACTTGACAGCACAGTGCTGCTGATAATGGGGCTACCGACGTTTTTTATGCAAATATAAAATGCCTGAGCCTCATTGACCCCCTATAGTTGGAATTCTTGTGTGCTGCCAATCACCTTGTGCTATTTGCTTGTTATTCTGTCCCCTTTTAACTCTCACATACGCCCGTGTTCTTTCAAGGTTTCTTACCACCTGTTGCTGAACTATCAGTGAGCTACAGTTTAGAGTGATCTACTGATCACTGCTGCCAAGAGAATTCTCACACTTAACACCTCCTTAAACATACCATATTTAAATAATAAAATACAAGTAAGAAACTGATTACCTGTTGCATAATAAGCAATTTTAAAAATGCACTTTTTTTTTTTTTATTTAAGTTTTTATTGAAAAGAGATACAATCCAATACATCTGTTTATGACTTTTGTCACGTTTACAACAGATATAGCTTATATATTATCAAAAAAGCTCTTCATGGCATAAAACAGATCAATATATCTCTTTGGGTTATCTCTCAATTATTATTAGAAGAAAAAAAAAAACTATTTACAGAAGAAAAATGCACTTGTTTCATTAACAAAGAGCCCCACTTTAGAACACGCAGTAATGTAAAATAAATTCTGTCAGTTCCGACATGTGTACTGATACAGCTGCATATTCATATAAAATGATCTGTTACAAAGCAACAACTTTCTCAAACTTGTTTACTGTGTAAAAAATATTATATTTTTGGCAGCTTTCCACTTGAGAAAAGAATTGCTTGATTTCTGTTAAAGAGTGGAAACCTTGCTCACAGCTCTTTTCTGAGCAGCCATTTTTTCCCCTCGCTCAAATCACATTTTTTAATTTTTACAGGAATGCCTTCATCAAAAAAAACCATGGCTGATTGCAAATGTGATAGTACCATCCATCCAGGAAGTTTTCAGACCCCTTCATTTTCTGCATATTTTATTGTGCTGTAGATTTAATTTTAAATAGGTAAACTTGACATTTTTGCCCATTCATCTACACTCAATAACTCATAATAACAAAGTGAAAATGTATTTAGAAAGGTTTGCAGATTTATTAAAAATCAGAAACTGAAATGTCTTATTCAAATGCATATTCAAACCCTTAATTCAGTACTTTATAGAAGCCCTTTGGCAGCCAGGTTTGAGTTTTCTTATGTAATTCTCTACAAGCTTTGCACACTTGACTTTGAGCAGTTTATCCCATTTTTCCTAGCAAATCCTCTACAGCACAACTAGACTGTATGAGGAGCATCTGTAAACTTCCATCTTCAGGTCTCTCCGCAGATATTCTGTGGGGTTTAAGTCTAGGCTTTGTCTGGACCACTCAAGAGCCTTGACCCAAAGCCACTCTAGTGTTGTCTTGGCCATATGCTTTGGGTCTTTGTCTTGCTGAAAGGTGAATCGTTGTCCCAGTTTCAAGTTGTATGAGATCTTTAGTAGGTTTTCTTCCAGAACCTCTGTATTTAGCTGATTTATCTTTCACTCAAATCTGACCTGTCTCCATGACCATTTTGGTGAGAAGCAACCTCATAGCCTAAAGCTTGCCATCACCATATTTCATACTTGGTATTAGACAAGTCTGGTCTTCACCCAGAAATAATGCTTGGAGTCCTGCTCAAAAGCTTCAGTCTCATCAGACCACAGAATCTTGTTCTTTATGGTCTTAGAGTTTGTTAAATGCCATTTGTCAAATGTCTACTCAAGACTGGCTTCTATCTACCTTAAACACCTCATTGATGAAGCTCTGTTGAGATATCTCTCTCTCCAATAGGTTCTCTCATCTCAGCCAAGGACTTCTGAATCTCTGTTAGATTGACTACCATGTTCTTGGTCATCTTCCCAACCAAGGTCCTTCTTCCCTGGTTACAGCCAACTCTTGGAAAATGTCTGGTGGCTCCAAATGTCTTCCATTACACAATCATTGAGGCCAACATGCTCCTGGGAACACTTAACGCTTTCAAAATAGCTTCATACTCTTGCCCTGATCTAGGCCTCATCACATTTTTATTGCGGATGTCTATAGCGCAGTGGTTCCCAAACTTGTTTGCTGAATCCAGGTTTTCCCAAGGCGTAAGTCAAATTCTATTTAATGGGTTAAGTAAAAATAAATAAAACAACTAATTATGATTAGTGGGATTGTGGTGTAGCGGGTCCGTGGCTATGAAAGATTGATGGCTTTTAAGTAATCCATTCGCCATCTCAGTCTCCGTGGGTGCAATCGTGCAGCCACAAGGAGTTGATGGAGTAATTGGAGCAAGTCACACCTGCATGTGAGGGTGCGATTGTTCTCAATTGCTTAATCGGCTCCCTGCGGTGTGCGATTGAGACGCTGCACCCACGGAGCCATATAAGAATGGGCCAGCACAAAAAAAGAGGAAAAAAAGGGATGAAAAGGAAAGGAAAAAGTCTCGGAAAGTGAGAGCGGGGCATTGGGTTGAAAGAAAGAGATCGAGCGAGCCAGCATGAGAAGTCAGTGCGATTCTATCTGCTACCTTGTAAGATGCTAGCAATGCATTGCTTGGTATTGATGCATATAAAAACTACCTTTTTGTTTTTTTAACTCATTAAACTTCTTGGTAAAGTAGTCACAAGATTTACTAATCATGCTAGGATGATTGGTTTCTAAATGGCATTTTAACTTACTTGGTAGCATGAACTCTGGTGCCATAACTTTCATACACCATACACACTTCAGCCTCTCTTCACCATTGACTTCTATCAATGTAAAACCAAAGTCCAAATGACTGTCATCATATTTTTGAAATTTGCGCTTCTCCACACTCTGGTTGACGTTGCCACTGGTGTACGGTGTGCCTTCTTTATTTTCACTCTCACAACACTTATTACTGTTTAGTAAAAACTGATCCATTTTTAAAATACATACTAGAAGAAATACTTCAAAAACTTCACTTGACATAATCACAACAATATACAGCTGATTCAATCTCCAAAAACTAATTCAACACTAAGACCACGTGAAGCCAACAGCTATTTATATACGAATGTAAAGTACCAACAAAGTTCCAGAAACTACTAAAACAATTGAGAAACGTAATTATTGTAGAGCGCCATCTAGTAACCATTTGTAGAGGCTTCCGCAGTTATTACTAAGTGAGATACTGGTTGGCACCTGGTCCTCCAGATGTCGCGTCCCATTGAATTGCAAATGGAAATAAAATTATGAAAAGTTTGTAATATTTCGCTGTGCCCCTGTGTGGAAGCCTAAACACTTTTGGGAACCACTGCTATAGAGAGTTCCTTGGAATGTTTGGCTTGGTTTTTGTCCTGACATGCAGTGTGAATCATGGGACCTTACATACATTTGTGTGTTTGCCTTTCTAAATGATGTTTAATCAAGTCAAATGCCCTCAGGTTAACTCCAATCAAGTCCTAGACACATCTCAAGGAGAATTATTAAGCAAAGAGCAGGTACCTGAGCACAATTTGAAGTCCTACAGCAAAGGGTCTGAATATGCATATTATTATAAATGACTTTTTTGATTTTAATAACATTGTAGAAATTTCTGAAAATATGTTTTCACTTTGTGATTATGGGTTATTGAGTTTGATTGATGGACAAAAATGGTAAATGTATCCATTTAAAATTAAATCTACAACCCAATAAAGAGTGCAGAATGTGAAGTGGTCTAAATAAAAAATTAAAGTTAAATTAATTAAACATTAAAATTAACATTAATTAAAATTAAATTAAAAACAAAAATTAAAGGAACACTTTAAAGAAACACATTAGATACATCAGGTCTCAATATGAAGTTGGATATCTATACAAATAACGACAGGGCAATGTCTTAGGAACAAAAGGATGCCAAGTCTTTAAATGGAAATAAAAGTTTTCTGCCTACAGAGGGTTCAATTGTGTAGACACCCTAAAATCAGAGTGAAATGAAGATGTGGCAGGCTAGTCCATTTTTTCAAAAACTTAATTTCTGCTACTCAAAATGCTTTTCAGTATCTTGTGTGGCCCCCACGAGCTTGTATGCATGGTGTCTTGTGGCATTTCCTCCCAGATCTGTATGAGGGCATCCCTGAGCTGTTGTACAGTCTGAGGAGCAACCTGGTGGCGCCTAATGGACCAAAACATAATGTCCCACAGATGTTCTATTGGGTTTAAGTCAGGGGATCGTGAAGGCCATTCAATTGTTTCAATTCCTTCATCCTCCAGGTACTGCCTGCATACTCTTGCCACATGAGGCCGGGCATTGTCATGCATTAGGAGGAAACCAGGATCTACTGCACCAGCGTAGGGTCTGACAATGGGTTCAAGGATTTCATCTCGATACCTTATGGCAGTCAGAGCACCATTTCCTACGCAGTAGATGTCTGTGCGTCCCTCCATGGATATGCCTCCCCAGACCATCACTGACCCACCACCAAACCTGTCATGTTGAACGACGTTGCAGGCAGCATATCATTCTCCTTGTCTTCTCCAGACTCTTTCACGTCTATAACAGCTGCTCAGGGTGAACCTGCTCTCGTCTGTAAAAAGTACAGGGCGCCAGTGGCGGACTTGCCAATTCTGGTGTTCTTGAGCAAATGCCAGTCGAGCTCCACGGTGCTGGGCAGTGAGTACAGGGCCCACTACAGGACGTCGGGCCCTCAGGCCATCTTTATGAAGTCTGTTCCTGATTGTTTGGGTAGAGACATTCACACCAGTGGCCCTCTGGAGGTCATTCTGTAGGGCACGAGCAGTGCTCAGCCTGTTCCGCCTTGCACAAAGGAGCAGGTATCGGTCCTGCTGATGGGTTGAGTACCTTCTACGGCCCTGTCCAGCTCTCCGAGAATAACAGCCAGTCTCCTGAAATCTCCTCCATGTTCTGGAGATTGTGCTGGGAAACACATTAAACCTTCTTGCTGCAGCACGTGTGGATGTGCCATCCTGGAGAAGTTGGACAACCTGTGCAACTTCTGTAGGGTTAAGGAATCGCCTCATACTGCCAGTAGAGATAATTACTCAAGCCAAAACTAGCACGAGTGGAAAACCAGCCAAAAAAGATCAAGAGGGAGAAACTTGAAATGACCTCCACATGTAAAACCAGTCCTGTTTTGAGGGTTTTCTAATTGTTGCCACTTCAGTGCACCTGTCGTTAAGTCCATGAACACCAATACAGCTGAAAGTGATTAACAATGACCTCAGCTGCTTAACCAACCAGAAAATTATCAGACAGGTTTAATTGATTTCAAGCCAGGCCCAATAAAAAAGTGTTCCTTTAATTTTTGTGAGCAGTGTATGTTCCAAATCCACTGTGTATCAACTGCCACACTTACCTAACCAAGTGTGTGGTGGTTTCTGTTAATTAAAATAAATTTCTTACAACTTCTCAAAAATAATATTGTATGATAAACTTCACTTTACTTTTTCACTTTTGCTTCACTTTTACTTTATCATTCTAAAGGGCATAGAGAGCTCAGGAGAGTAATTTGTCTGGGGATTTCTGACTACAGAATTTTATAAAATATCCATGACCCTAAAGGTGTTTACAGGGATAGTTCAAAGGTTGCAAAGGTCAAAATGAGTCTGAAGCCAAAAGGTGACTGGGAAAAACTATATGCGAATTCCCGGACAGTCCTGTCAGGCCGACACCCAGTGGCCCAAAGGTCAAAGGAGCCCGGATGAAAATTAAATCAGCTGAGTCTTGGAAGCTGAACCCAGGTGCACTGGTAAGAATTTTTAGGGAACACAGAATCCTCTATATGGTACAGTTATTAGACTTACTATTATTATTCTATATTTCTTCTATTGTTGTTTTTTTATTTTATTTACACTTGATAATGAACTTTACCTAAAGTAATTAAAACATTTTGTGATGTATGGGATGGAAAATGATGTGCCTTAACTTTCTAGACAGGTTTAGCACACATTTGAACAAACAGTTATCAGAAAGTTTCTGATCAGCTGCATGTCAATTTCCTTAACGTGCAACTCTGTCACATTTTTAAAGAAATTTCAAAAGGTGTTGGGTTTGCTAATATAATTAGGCTTTCCCCCAGCTACAGGACCTCTGTGTTTCTGCTCTATCCCGAATGTGGCAGGGCAGCGCTGAGAAAATGCTTTTGAATTTTACTAACTCTGAGAAGTCTGGAATGGAGTTGGGTTTAATTAGAGATTACGTTTTATGTTTTCTTTGTTGTTACTTCTTCAAAAATGAAATGTGCTCTTAAACGCAACCATTTAATTTCATTTGAACAGCTTAGTACCCAAATGACAATTTTTAATAAATATTCATTTTGCATGTTATCTTTTACACAATACAATAAAGTGTCAAAATAAATAAACTTTAAATACACCTTTAATCCCTCTCATCTCATCTCATTTTTCTTGGAGAAGGTTGTATTTGCAACAGGCCAAGTAGATCAGACTTTCCTGTCTCCAACTACAGATTACAGCTCTTTGTGGAGAATTCCCAGGTGTTCCTGAGCAGGCCGAGTGATCTAATTGCTCAGGCATGTCCTGGGTATGCCGTAGGGTCTCGGCTCAGTGAGATATACCTGGAGAGATTCCATAGGGAGCCACCAGGAAGGCATCCTTGCAACATGTCCAAATTAACTCAGCTGGGTCCTCTCTGGTATCAGCTATTCGGAGGCTCCCCAGAATTGCTGAGCTTCTCACACTATCACGGAGTGTCAGTCCAGGCACTGTGAAGAAACCCTTTTTCTGCTGCTTGTACTCACAATTTCATAAATCTTATGACCATGAAACATTGAATATGCATTTTACCAGGCCTTTCTAAACAAAATGTACAAAATCCTAAGCCTAAACAACTATTATGTCTTTGCTATTAATTTAAAATACAATTTGATCTTTCTTAATAATGAGCTTACATCAACAAGTTGTTACCAATTCAGGTAGAGATGATCAAGTTTCGAACTAGATTTGCTTTATTAATATTGTACAAGTCTTAAATCATTTATTTCTTATCATGAAAATTGTGATTTAAAAACCTGATAAAATGGATTCTAGCATGCCAAAGAAATCAGCACAGGACTACAGTGGCCCACAAATCCCTCTTTTAGGCATGACAGGACTAAAAATGTCTGACCTTTCTGAATACAATTTCCTAACACTGATAGTCGTAATCCTACCTTTGATGGCTTGACCCGAAATTTCCTGGAGCTAATGTATGTCTCTGTTCTGTCTGTTGGAGATATAGTAATCAAGATTTGATATCAGTTCTGTCAGGCTGAAAGCAGAGTGAAGTGTCTCTTCTGAAATTGCCTAACGGAGCCATTTCTGGAGCATAATGGCCCAGGACAAGAAACTGTCTTGTGGAGACAAAGAAAATCTGTAGACTATCTGTTTACCTTTAAAAACAACATTAGTTTTCCCTGCAGTTATTTAAAAATAATTTGCAGCATCCATCCATCCATCCATTATCCAACCTGCTATATCCTAACCACAGGGTCACGGGGGTCTGCTGGAGCCAATCCCAGCCAACACAGGGCGCAAGGCAGGAAACAAACCCCGTGCACGGTGCCAGGCCACCGCAGGGTGCACACACATACACACACACACACACACACACCAAGCACACAATAGGGACAATTTAGAATCACCAATGCACCTAATCTGCATGTCTTTGGACTGTGAGAGGAAACAGGAGGACCCAGAGGAAACCCACGCAGACACGGGGAGAACATGTAACATGTTCACTACTTCACAAAGCAGGATTACTCAGTAAAGCATCATTGTTTTTCTGAATGTGTTGCAATCAGACACAGCCACTTAAAAATGAATTAAGGGATCAAAGATAAATGCAGAGTAATTGTGATTGCCAAGAAATGACAATCTGGAGGTGTGATCAAGAACAAAAACAGCACAATTAATTATACAGTGTTGTGTTACAGCCAGGGTTGTACTGTATTCATTTGTCTACTGCTGTTTTTGTTCATTTTGGATTATTTTTGTTTATGTTATATTTGTGAATATTGTATGTCATTTGTTATTTAAGAACTGCTTCTTTAATTATGCGCCATTCGCTGTTCTTTGTGGGTGTAGCTGAAGAAGTGGAGCCACCTTGACATCGCTGCTGATAGGTCCTCCTTCTGGCTTTATCTTCTCAGTCAGAAATGAAATCTAGCAGTGGTACATTGAAATTTGTTGGCGTCTGTCTTGTAAGAATAGAATTTCACTTAAGAATGTCTCTTTATGTATAGAACATTGTACATTGCAGACTACAGGTAGTTTGCAGTTTAGAGACCAATAAGAAAAATGACAAATGTTGCTTTCTATTTGCAGACATAATCATTTATGTTTGTTTAGCAGTTCTCTAAATATAATGTAAATACGATATTGTGAAGAAAACATAAAATTGTTTTAGACTCAGATGAAGTCATAAATACAACAAATTTGTTGTAAATTCACATGTTTTTACCTTTTTTTCTATTTTGGTTGCAAGAAATTGTCAGTAATAGCATTTTGCACAGCAGGACTTCTTAAAAGTTAGACTTTTCATCTTTATAATACTCTAGCAACCATGATCAATTCCTAAGAATCTACTGCTTTTTTATTTTTATTTTCTTTTGTGATCCAAGATTAAGCAATATAATATAACTTATTTGCATGTCCATGATAATTGGTTAGGCACACTATGTGCCAGTGTAACATAACTTAAATTTATATTAAGAGTATCAAGGGCTTGTCATATAGCCGGATTAATTTTCTGCGTATATACGCTGTGCATTAAATGAGCTGGGAGTCTTTCAGTCCACTTTTCTTTTGCATTAAGCAGGAGCTTGTCTGCAGACAGTGATCTACATTTTTCATATTTAAGCAACAATTATTCAGTGCATTCCCCAGGTGACAAGAAGACATCATTCTGATTCTAAAGCATGTTTATCATGAGAGAAATCTAGAACACATTTCCTGTGGCAAGAGCTTGTTTCACATACATATTTTACAGAGGAACATTAGAGCATGAATTTATCAGCTGTGGAAATTATGCAGAAGCAATATAAAAAGAAGCCTTATTTTGTTACGCTCATCACATAAATACGATAATGTCTACAAAGCCGGCACTTCATTTTATTTTTTTCATATCTTGACAGATTTTATTATATGTCTTACATTGCATTGTATTCCTTGAAGTCTTAAAAGTGACTACTAGATGATCTGTGTGTTTTTGTAATAAGTTTATATTAACTGTGATGGTTGTTCTAAAGAGTTTAGAGTGGCCTTTTTAGATTCACAGAAAAACTGACAATTTGGGATGAAATTAGTTAGTCATATCCATCCATTTCATTATTCAGAAAACTGTCAACCTAATGTAACTGGTAGTAAAAATTCAAAAGACATTTTGCTCAAAACTATTTTTCATCGGGGTTATGAATATTTGACAATTAAAAAAAACGAATACTGTATTCTACAAACACAGTGTTTGTTTTTAAGTTAAAGGGAATAGATCATTTCCTATGAAAGGATCAAAATTCATCTGTGATCATATACAATGACTCTATGATATTCACACTGAATAACAATAGCTATGGTTATGTTCACAATCAAGATGCCCTCTATTATCCCTGAAGGAGAAATTCAATTGGTTTTGTTACAACATTTAATAACAGAACATTCTGGATCTTGTTTTATACAATACAATTCAGGGTCATGTTCTGAGAAAAGACAAGGATAACATCTTTGGACAGGAGAGCAGTTCATCACAGGGCCAATCCAGACAACCACCCACAATGATGCACACAAAAAGCCAGTTTAGGGGATGTAGGAGGAAAACCTGAGGATTAAAAGAAAAACTTCAATACATGCATACCTTGAATGTACAGTGTGATCTCAAGATGTTAGGCTGCTAATGATTACAAAAATGAGTGAAATGAAAAGCTGGATTGTGCTTTATAAATTAATCAGTTTCACTGTATTCTGTACACATGGCCAACAGTATTGCAACTACTATATATGGAGAACATGCAAACTCCAGTGTCTACTCATGGGATTTAAATCCAGAAGGCTGTAAGCATAACAAAGCAGTGCTACCCAATTGGAAATGGTACTGCTCTAAACTAAACTACCATAGTTTCTAACGTCTGTAAAAAGTAACAATTTTGGTAATCTTGTAATTATGGTATGAGCTGTAGAGACACAATCCTAATTTTGGAACTACAGACACTATTTTAAGAACTACATTATAAACAAGCTGCAATGTGCCTCAATTAAAATTTTTTGTGCAAATGGACTGTGAAGAAATTTAAAGGACTCTTGAAGGCAACTTAGCTAACTACATCTGCACCCCAATCTTTTTTGTGGCCAATAATTTACAACTTTAATGCATTTGTGCATTCCTTCTTGTAATTCTAACTTCATCTGTACATTGTTTCTTTCTTGTTATCTAAATAATTTATGGTACTCTTACCAAACATTTACAACTGTACAAGACAACCTTGACACAGACAGACGTAGGACACAGTTATAAAAGCACACGTGGTTTATTTGTCTCTTTCCCTTGTAGGAAACACCTTCCCCGTTCCTCACAAGTCTAACACACTGGCCCAAAGCACAATACACTTCTTTTCTTTCTCCTTTTCTTTCTCGTTCACTCTCCCCCAACAAGCATCATCCTCCTCCTTCTTCGGCTTCTGGAGTAGTGGCTGCTGGCTCCTTTTATAACACACCCGGAAGTGCTCCAGGTGCTGATGACATATTTCCGGCAGCACTTCCGGGTGTGGTAAAAGACATGGTCTGTAGGGCTTAGAAGCAGCTACAGCACCCCCTGGTGGCACCCATGAATCCCAACAGGGCTGCACCAAACTCCAACTCCCATGAAGCCGTGCGGGAGTCCTAGGCACCGCTGCAACCCAGAGGGGCTGCAATCTAGCACACTGGGGGAGGTAACGCTCTGGAAATGCTGGCTCCCCCAGTTCTCCCACTGGCCGATCACCACACAAATTAATAGTAAATGAACTGGAGATAGCAAGAGATTTCACAGGACTCTGTAAGATACAAGGATCAAAGCATTTGGGCACGGCCATCCATAACTAGGATAGCTAGCCAGTCATATGTGTGTAATGTGTGTCTGAAACCCCTCATGAATTTTTGACCTAAATAATAAGCTATAATGGTCCGTCCAAAAGACCAGAGATAATCATCAGAGACCAAAATATATCATAGAAAGACCCCATTTAATCTGTACATCAGAGAATGCAACTCATGCGAATCTAAAAACTGCCCAGGACATCATTCATTTCGGAATAGCTGCCTATAGCTTTTTAAGACTTTCCTATATCCAGACTTTGCTATCTCTTTATATTTTCTATTATATTTTCTTCTACTGATTCAAGATTCTTTATTCGTCACATGCATAGTTATACAGGATAACACGCAGTGAAATGCATCCTGATCCGCTTATCAAAAAATTGTGCAAAGTTAGAAGAATATCAGTTAGATTAACAAAAAGTCCTAGATTGAAAGATAACAATATAATAGAACATAAACAAATAAGTAAAATTAAGTGAAGTAAAGTATAATTAAGTTCTAAGGTGCAATAGTTGGGCACGGTGGTGCAGTGGTAGCGCTGCTGCCTCGCAGTTAGGAGATGCGGGTTCGCTTCCCGGGTCCTCCCTGTGTGAAGTTTGCATGTTCTCCCTGTGTCTGCGTGGGTTTCCTCCGGGCGCTCCGGTTTCCTCCCACAGTCCAAAGACATGAAGGTTAGGTGGATTGGAGATTCTGCATTGGCCCTAGTGTGTTTGTGTGTGTCCTGCGGTGGGTTGGCACCCTGCCTGGGATTGGTTCCCGCCTTGTGCCCTGTGTTGGCTGGGATCAGCTCCAGCAGACCCCCATGACCCTGTGTTTGGATTCAGTGGGTTGGAAAATGGATGGATAGATGGTGCAATAGTGCAGTGATTATTGTGCAAAACCAAAGTTAGACAGGTGCATAGTTAAAGGACAGACCAATTCCAAAACAAGGTAAGGGTAGATGTCATGGTACAATTACAGTCCAGTCTAAGTATGTGGAGGGTCATGGGTGAGATGGCATATTCTGATTTAACAGCCCTATGGCTTGAGGATAGAAACTCCTTCTGAGTCTCTCTGTCCTGGCCAGGATGCTACAAAACCTTTTGCCTGATTTTAACACATGGAACAGGCAATTGCTAGGATGAGATGAGTCTTTGATAATCCTGAGAGCTCTGGTCCTGCATCTACTGGTGTAAATGCCCTGCATAAATGTTAGAGCTGACCTGCAGCAGCGTTCAGCTGCATGGATCACTCTCTGTAGGGCTTTACAGTCTTGAACACAGCAATTTCCAAACCAGGATGTAATGTTCTGTGTCTGGATACTTTCCACAGTGCCAGAGTAGAAAGTCTTTAGAATCCCTGAAGAGACCCCAAACTTTCCTAAGCTGTCTGAGATGGTAGAGTCTCCGCTTTGCCCTTTTGGTCTGAACGTGGATGTGTTCAGACCATGTCATGTCCTCAGAGATGTGATCCCCCAGGTATTTAAAACTGTTCACCCTTTCCACTGGAGTCCTATTAATGATGAGTGGCTTATAGTCCTGCTTCAGTCTCCTGCTGAAGTCTACCACCAGCTCCTTGGTTTTGCTGATGCTGAGCTGGAGTCAGTTTTCCTGACACCACAATGTCAGGTTCACAACTTCATTCATTTAGGCCATCTCATTGTTGTTCGCGATGAAACCCAGTACCACTGTGTCATCTGCAAACTTCACGATAGTGTTGGAGGAATACGTGGCCATGCAGTCATGGGTGTAGTGGGAGTACAGCAGGGGGCTAAGAAAACACCCTTGTGGAGCTCCTGTGTTGATGGTGATGCTGTTGGAAACACAGTTACCAACCCTCACTGTCTGTGTTCTGCCAGTGAGGAAGTCCAGCACCCTTGCACACAAGCGGTTGTTGGATCCTAAGTCCCTCAGTTTCACAAACAGTCTACAGGGTATTATTGTATTGAATGCTGAACTATAGACAATGAACAACAATCTCACATAGTTCCCCTGTTTCTTTTCCACATAGCTGAGGGTGGTGTGCAGTACGTGGGAAATGGTGTCCTCTACCGATCTGTTAGGACGATAGGCGAACTGGAGTGGGTCAATGGTGTTTGGAATAGAGGATGAGATGATGTCTTTCAGTAGCCTCTGGAACACCTTCATGACTACTGATGTCAGTGCAACAGGCTGGTAGTCATTCAGGCATGTGGACTTATTGTTCTTTTGAACAGGAACGATTATGGATCTTTTGAAGCACAAAGGAGCCACAGACTGCACTAGAGACTCGTTGAAGATGGCGGTGAGTACTCCAGCTAGTTGGTCAGCCCAGCAATGCAGCAGGCATCCAGAAATGCCGCCTGGTCCCGCCGCCTTCCTGATGTTTACTCGCTTCAGTGATGCACCGTCCTCCATAGTCAGGCAGTAGTTAGTGCTAGCTGCGTAACCAGCCTCAAAACAGGCATAAAACATGTTGAGTTTGTTAACAAATGCAGAGTCTGCGCTTACTGTCACGTGAGATTTTCTGTAGTAGTCCATGATGGTATGCAGTCCGTGCCACATGTTCTGTATGTCACCCTGTTGAAAGTGCAGCTCTACTCGCTCCTGATACCTGTGTTTGCTGTCTTTCACCGCACGTTGAACGCTGTATGAAGCCGCCTTGTAGGTGCTCATATCTCCAGTAATGAGTCCGGCATTAGCACAAGCAGTGGTTCGAGCATTTACTGCCATGCAAATCGATCTGTCAACCTGTGATTTCTGGTTGGGAAAAGATTTAACTCTCACCGTGGGAACAACTTCATCAGCAAGCATACTAACAAAGCTAACTACTGCTTCCAAAAACTCGTAAAGCAGAAAATGTTACAATCCCTCATGTTGCGTTGGAAAGTAACTCTTGCTCTCAGGTTATCCAGCTTGTTCTCCAGCACACTAGCCAGCAGGATGCTAGGCAGTGGTGGGCAATGTGCTTGTTGTCTCAGTCTGTTTCGGATGCCACTGCGGTTCCCATGCCGTTTCCTTTTTCATTGCCGCGGGTCAGCGTCGTGTCTATTATTGTTGTCTGGGTTGTGGAGTATCTTAGCCGGCCACGACGGATTGGGCTTAAAAGTTTCCAAAATAAAAGTAGAGACCCGGTTTCCAATTTCCAAAAATTAAAGCCTTGTTCAGTCCTCTCAGTGGAGTAAAACTGGGCGAAGCCAACTGAAATCCCACAAGCATGCAACCTATCATTGCCGAGGATGCCAAGAGTGGGTATTGTGGGAGATATATGGAAAACAACACTAACAAACAAACAAACAAACTAACAAACTGTGGCATTTCTTCTTATTCACCAATAAACCTAAGAAGCTAATGTAGTGCCTTTCATGAAAAACGTAACTTACACTATTTAGAGTTATACGCAGTTCAACAGCTTTCACAATAAAACATATGGTGAATGTTGGTAGTTTAAAAGACAAGATTTATAGCTTGCCATTAACCTCAACAAAAAATGTCACCCTTGTCACATTCAGTCAGGATATGCTAACTTAAGGATACCACATTATCAGATTTTATGAGGCACATAACAACACTAACACAGAAGCAAAGTGACGACTTCATTATACAATAAATGAATATTGAGAGAAAAAACACTGACACAATTCTGACTAAGATAGTGAAGAAAATAATCATTCTTGTTGACAAAAATGTTTATTTAAAGAAAAAAAAACTTCCATAATATATTTAATATATTCACATTACCAAATGTTTATAGCAACTTGGCAGTGACAGAAGGTCAATACAGTAGTAATGAATTATTTCACCATTTAACAGAGTCCCCTTGTTGTAATGCTGTCATGGCATCTATTATCAAAGTGCTACCTTTGACTCTTCTGTTATTGCGTTTTTACATCTTCTGAACAATACTTTCAAATCTATGCCACAAGAGTTTTTGTTAAAGGCATCCACACTACCGTTTGTTCATTTCAAAACTGAGCTTTTTTTTTTTTTTTTGCATCATTTATAAAGCTATTCTTTCCATACTAAAATGCCCGAAAACACAGATGATAGTGACCTTCGCTTACACTGGGCATGTGCACATCGGCAGAAAACTCCTTGAAAGGACTGTTTAGTGAAAAATTGAGAGCCTTGTGAAAATCAGATTTCATTGTGCTTTATGCACTTTCAAAACTATTAGCACAAGCAGTACTCTGATACACATATTCACAGTATAGAATACAAAAAAGGAAATTCTATAAGGAGCCACAGCGAATTGCCCCCACGTCATGCACTGATCACAACTGAATGTATGATTAAAGATGAAACAGTCTTCACAGCTGAAGGAGTGTTTAGCCTTATGTTCATTAGAAATCTGTATCAAAGAATATGTGTAAAATTAACTCAATAAATAAATAAATAAAGTGTATGTGTGTGCATCTATGTTGTCGCTTTACTACATTGTGCTTTTGTGTCTCTGTCTCTCTCCTGTATTCCTGTGAGCTCGTCTGTAATCTACACAAATTTACTTGGTTAGGCACCTTATTATTGATTTTGCTGCAGAACATGCTCCTGTTTCCTGAACAATTTAAGTTTACGTAATAAACCTTACTTAGAGGTAAGTCAACTGATTTATTTACAAATTGATTTTCACAGAGCTGTGAATTTCCCAATTCAGCGGTAACATCGCTGGCAACAGGATTTATTGTAAAATTGTAGCAATGTGTAGGTAATTTGCTTTTAATACATGTGTACAGCATTCAAACTTTATAAAACGCAATTTAGATGTACAGTAAACAGGTAAGCAATATATCAAGTATTTATCTTCTGTGAAGGGTGACCAGTCAGGGAATGAGCCGTTATAATGACTGATGCAATCAGGGAAGTGCCACAAAATAAGCACAAACCAATCAGAGCACAATTAAAGTATCATTTTTGGAAAATCACAATTATACCTATGTATGCTGAAATGCTGGTGCTACGTTTTCAGTCAAGTATATGACTCTGAAGAGGGTTTTTAAAAGTGTTCTTTTTCAGGGGTCGAAAATGACAGGGTTGTATATACGAAAAGCAAAAACATAGACAAAGTTATGCATCTTTAAATGAAAACACATAAGTGTGGACCGGGGCCTAACTGGAGGATTCCAACAGACAGGGCTAACTCGATTGACAAAAGATAATAAAGTGACATTCCAAAGGTGAGACACCATGAATATCAAAATGCAGGCAAGCTGCCTTGGTAGTTTGTCTAATTTTATGATGTTCATAGAGTCAAATAGTTAAATAGTTATATTAATGTATTGCCTGTTGAGTGATCAGTTCAAGGCCACTAGTTTATACTAAGCCGGACAGTAATCTGTTAGGATTTATGTTTATAATATTAACTTTACTACCTATAAGGCCAAGATCGAAGAGAACAGATCCTGCGTATGTGATGTTGGCCTGTGCAGTTTGTGTATCTCTATTACTGTTGATTTTGCTAACTGAAAATGAGGTATTGGTTAAAACTAAACTTTAAGTTTTGTAAACCTTTCATAAACAATCTGCATTGCCCATCATACCTTATCAAGCATTGAACATCTTGACACCTAGGATCACCCAATTGCCCTTCAATAAGAATAACTTCATACCTTTGTCATTATATTTTCTTTTGTGGTGTGAAAACAAAAAAGGTAAGTTTTAATAAGGTCTACATATATCAATATAGAAAACGAGAACTACAGTGCTACCTTATTATCCTGTGTACAGATTAAAGTAAAATTCATACTTGCGAAAAGCATGTTCTCACTTTTTAGTGCCAAGAAATGAACTACCCTAGATATTTCTAAAATAATTACCTTACCTTAAAACAATCATATCCTCAAGTATATCACACAATGGCATGTTAACTCTGTTATAATAATAATAATAATAATAATAATAATAATAATAATAATAATAATAATAATACATTTTATTTATATAGTACCTCTACCATGCTCAAGGTGCTTATAGGGTTATATTTCGATTTAGACAGTTATTTTGATTTACATTTGACAGTACTGTTCATTGTATTTTAACCATGCAAATAAACAGTGCCTATAAAAGGTATTCACCCCTTGAAAATTTACACATTACATTATTATAAAACATTGAATCAAAGTGGATTTCATTTAGCTTTTTTAACACTGACCAACAGAAAAATGTCAAAGTCAAAACAGATATAAACCAATTACAAGAATAAAACACAAAATAATTGCTCACATAAGTATTCACCTCCTTCAAGTGAGTATTTAGTTCATTCACCTTTGGCAGCCTTGTGTCTTTGTGCACAGGTCTCTCTGCGTCAGCCTTACACATCTGGACTGCCATTTCCCTCATTCTACTTTGCTAAACTGCTCGGGCTCTTTCAGGTTGCATGTTGATCATGAGTGAACAGCCTTTTTCAAGTTTAGCTTCAAACTGAGTTAAATTGAGATTTGGCCACTCCACTACATTATCTTTGTTATTTTTCAAGCCATTCCTATGTAGCTTTGGCTTTATTCTTGGGGATGTTGTCTTGCTGGAAAACAAATCTTCTCCAAAGGTGCAGGTTTCTTGCAGACAAGATTATTGTTTCCTCTAGGACTTCTATATGTTTTGCTACATTTATTTTCCCCCATAAGCTTTTCAAAGCCTGCTGCTTCCACCATCATGCTTCACAGTGGGCTTGGAGTGTTTCTGAGAGTGTGCAGTTTTTGATGGCAAAAAAGCTTAATTTTAGTCTCATAAGAGACCAGTACCTTCTTCCAGCTGACATCAGATTTTTCCATATTTTTTCTGGCAAACTTTAACTCATATTTTAAAAGTGACTTTATTTTCCTTGTGTAGATTAGATCACCATACTGATGATCTGCTGTGGCAACCCCAAACAGGAGCAGATGAAAGAAGAAGAAGATTACCATACTGATTCACCCCATGTTGAACCTTCCTCATAAAGGTGCATTTATACTACAATCAACAGACTAGGGGTCTCCACTGAACTAATTTTGTGACTTCTGGAACCAGTGGGCTGCACCAGTCATGATTCTGGTGTGTCATATTAAGGAACGTGGAGAATATCTATGCAATCATTTTTGATGTTTTATGTGTATACAGTGAACCCTCGTTTATCACAGTTAATCCGTTCCAGACTCTACCGTGATAAATGAATTTTCGCAAAGTAGGATTCTTTATTTATAAATCAAATATTTTCGCAGTTAGAGTATAGAAAACCTGCTTACGACCTTCTAAATACGTTTTTTAACATTATTAAAGCCCTCTAGACATGAAATAACACCCTTTAGTCACCATTACACTTGTATTACCCAATATACAGTATTAGACAAAATAAGAGAAAATAAGACATAAACATTACAAATATATTACTAGGCGCGACCGAATTTTATCCTCAATTTTTGTGCGCTCCATGTGTACATCAGGCATGTAAGTGTAGGGAATGAGAACATCAAAGTGCCCATTCATAACATCTCCCGAAAAACTAAGTTTTTTTATCCCCTCTAGTGCCTGTCCAAAGTCGTACAATGTCAGCCCGAATCTGTACCGCTAAAGACGGAGTTTCATGCACTAAATAAGCTATAGATGAGAATAAGCAAGCACCATCTCCCCTGATATTTACTATGCGGTGAGGCATTTGTACTCCATCAACATTAATTATTTCCAGAGACATAATTTTGTCTATTTTTCCAGCGCATCGCGCACAAAAGCAAGGGAATGATGAGAGCACCAGAACTCTGCTCACATCGCGTCACTTCGTACCGACTTTTATCCTGAATTTTTGTGCGCTCCATGTGTACATCAGGCATGTAAGTGTAGGGAATGAGAACATCAAAGTGCATATTCATAACATCTCCCGAAAACCTAAGGTTTTTTTTTAATCTCCTCAAGTTCCTGTCCAAAGTCGTACAATGTCAGCCCGAATCTGTACCACTAAAGATGGAGTTTCATGCACTAAATAAGATATAGATGAGAATAAGCAAGCACCATCTCCCCTGATATTTACTACACGGTGAGGCATTTGTACTCCATCAACATTAATTATTTCCAGAGACATAATTTTGTCTATTTTTCCAGCGCATCACGCACAAAAGCAGGTGAACAATGACAGCACCAGAACTCTGCTCACATCGCGTCACTTCGTACCTCAAGCCGCAAGTAGTAAGTCTGCAATAAGCGGAATACCGCTACGCTTTGCACTCACGGGACGGAAGGACAATCCCAAACGTTTTTATATAGTAGATTATTGTACTGTACATTTAATTGCACACAACCACTAACCTATGAAGGCACGACCTCAGTAGGAGAGTCTTCAGAGGTGGTGCAGTATCTTCAGCAGGTGCGTTGTTGTCTTCAGTGAAGAAGTACTAGGCAGTGGGTGTCTGGGTGCGCGGCTGAAGAACATCTTGATAGACAGTTGCTGCTGCTGTCTTTTCATATATGTGAGGAGGTTTTTGTAGGGTATTGCCATCTTTAATCATATCCAAGAGTTTCACCTTCTCCTGGATAGTAAGCATCTTCCTCCGGCGCTTAGTTTTATTGTCAGAAGGCTTAGAAAAAGCAGCACGTTTAGGAGCCATCGTAGTGCTTAGAAAAAAGTTCTCAGAAAGCGCATGCGTAGTGACGTAAGCGTGTATGAGAAAAAAATCGCGACAGAGTGAAGCCGCGAAAGTCGAAGCGTGATATAGCGAGGGATCACTGTAATTCATTTATACCAAATTGCAGAGGTCTCTTTTCACTTTGACATTACATTTTTATTTTGTTTTACATTGTCAAAAATGGCAAATTAAGTCCACCGTGATTCAATGTTGTATACCAATAAAATGAGAAAACTTCCAAGCAGGTGAATACTTTTATAGATAACATATACCATTTTCCAAGACTATATTGTATCTACTGCGGTGGGGTTTGCCTGCCCTGCCTGGGGTTTGTTCCTGCCTTGCACCCTGTGTTGGCTGGGATTGGCTCCAGCAGACTGCCGTGACCCTGTGTTAGGATATAGCGGGTTGGATGATGGATGGATGGATATTGTATCTAATTTTTTGGATAGTTAATATGGTGACTTGATATTGTGGTTTGTACTGCTCCCTCAATACTCTAGAAACATGGGTTGAAACCTCATGGGTTATCTGCAGATACTCCAGTTTTCTCCCACATAACAAAGCTAGATAGGGAGATGTGAAAGGCAATACATGATAGATAGATATACCATACATACATACCATATTGCTGTAGATATAAGGAGCTCCATAGTCTTTCCTGACACACTTTTGCTGAATGCTTCGTTGGTTGAAAGTCCTCAATGTTAGTGTGTCACAGAGAGGATGTGTATAGTTGTTCATAATGGCAGTAAATTTTGTTTTAATTTTCTCTTTTGCTACGACCTCCACGGAGGCAGAGTGAGTCTTATGACTGAGCTTTCAGAAAGGTTTGCAAATGTATTAAAAATCAAACACTGAAATCTCTCGATCATAGAAGTATGCACACCCTTAATTTAGCACTTTATAAAAACCCCATTGGTAACAAATAAAGCTTCTAGTCTTTGTGGGTGAGTCTCTGTGCTTAAAGTGAAGGGGTCTGAATACTTTCAGAATCCACTGTATCCATGTTGTGACACCCATTTCAGAAAGTATTAGATCAAATAAACTGTTATTAAGTGTACTTATGTTAGAATTTCACACCCTGGATCAAATTTTAATATCAAACTGTATAATTCATTGATCGGTTCAATTTAATTAAGGATTACAAAGCCTGGAAAACCTCTTTGGATATTTGAGGCAAAAAAGAACATTATATTTTTTTGTCTATTTTTATTGTTAATATATAATGAATAATGGAATTCATTTATTTTACAAATATTTTTAATGTATTAATGATTAAAAAATTAAAGAAATGAGAGGTATGGCTCAGATAATAAAGTATACCACATAATTTTAGACATTAGGTATCTATAACAGAACCTATATCTGTAAGCATTAATCTTACGTAAAAACATTTTCTCCTCTTATTTAGACAATCACTACTGTTTTCATCTTGTCAGACACTAGAAAAATTTCTCATGCTAAAGTATTAGCTGGTCTGCTAATATATCAATCGCATTTACTCCATTTGACAGTTTTAGTGCAGCCAGAAGTAGTGCTAATGAGACACCTGTCAGCGATATATAAAATGCATGCTCAGATGAGCTGTGTGCTTTGCCATCTTGTATGGAATGCCTAAAAAGTCAGGGTAAACAGCTATTTTGTCCAGTACCACAGTAAATTAGCATACATTCTCATTTTTTCTATTAATTAAAAATACTAAAATAACAGATAAGCCAATATCATATTGCACTTCACTTAAATAGATTATTTTTTATTAAGTGTTTCTTATTTACGTAAACATAAAGACAACACAAATGGGAAACAGTCTTGTAAACAGAAAAAAATAATTCCATTTGCAAAGGCAGTGAAGGAAATACAACTTCCAGGTATCTTATTTTAGCTGGCTGTTACATCCAAGGTTGCATGTATTATAATTCAGTATATAGGATATAATGACACATTCTTGCCCTCATTGCAAAAGCCAAAAAACGTGGCCTTCATGATGAGTTAGTCCTTTAACCAGGACTTATGTTACCTGAAAAGGATAAGGAAATGCTTGAGGAAAGAACACAGTAACTCATGACAATGACTTCTATTGTGTCTTGAGGTGCTACCAATAACATGGTACTCACAACAAACATTAAAGTAGAAATGGTCATTGATTTTTGCAAACAGCAGTTCCAGTAGTGATGATTCTGCAGTCAATATAGTGGAATCCTTCAAGTTTTTGGGTACTACTAACACAACCAATCTCAATTGAAGCATTAACGCAACTTCCATCACTAAGAAGGCTCAGCAGCAGTTGTACTTTTACACCAGCTTCTTCTTCTTCCTCTTCATCTTTTCCCACTTCTTTGTGTGGGCGATGTGTTTGATGAACCTTGTCCACAACCTTTGGTTCTTCACCTCCTCGCCAGTAAAGACCTTTTCCTTCAGATCTTCTTTTATTTTATCCACCCACCTCTGCTTTGGAGTCCCTCGCTTTCATAATCCTGTACTTCAAATTCATCACTCTTTTGCCCACTTATTCATGGTCTCCCCTCATCTCATGTCCATACCACTTCAATCGACTTTCATGTACTTTCTTAAATATCTCTACTGCTTTTGTCGTACCTGTGATTGTCTCATTTATTATTCTTTCCTTTTTTGTAACTCCTCACATCCATCTAAACGTTCTCTTTTCTGGTACATCTAACTTCTTCTCCTGCACTTCCTTTACTGCCCATATCTTAGGTCCATACATCATTGTTGGTCTTACCACTATCTTTAAAACCTTACCTTTAACCTTTGTCCTAAATCTTCAATCATACAATACACCTGATATCTTCTTCCCATTGTACCACCCACACTGCACTCTGTTAATTATCTCAATGTCTAATTCCTCATCTTGGGCTACCATGCATCGTAGATATTTAAATTTCTATTTTTTGATAGCTTTTTCTGAAGGCTCACTTTAGAATCATGATCGTCATTAAATCTCAGATATTCTGTCTTCTTCCTATTTATATTCAATCCCCAATCTTCCAAAGCCCTTCTCCATTCTTCCAACTTCCTCTCCACCTCCTATTTTCTGGTACTACACAGCAGATAGTCACCAGCAAAAAGACTGCAGCAGGGGGGACTGTTCTTTAACCAAATGACTCAAAACATCCATAACCAAATCAAAGAGGTTAGGACTTAAAGAAGCCCCAGAAGACCCCCGGTGCCAACCTAATCAAACTGGGGTCTTTTCTGTTACCCCAACACTGCTTTTAACCCGAGCCCTCACTCCCTCATACATATTCTGGACAATGCTCACACACTTCTCTGGTACTTGTTTCTGTCTCATGCAACTTCAGATGTCTTGACATGGCACTCTATCATAAGCTTTCTGCAAAGCAATAAACACCATATGCAAACCTTTACTTTTTATTTCAGCTAAATATATTTAATATTTCCCAGCCACTCCTAGTACAACTTTACAAAGCCATAATTGAAAGTATGATCACATTCTCTATTGTCTTCTCCTTTGGTTCAGCAATAGTCCATTTCAAAAATAAATTACAGGGTGTTGTGAGATCTACTGAGAAAATACTGCAATTGGCAATGCTCTTCCATCTTTTGAAGATGTATACGTATTTAGAGTCACTAACTATGTAAAAAGGACTTGCCTCACCCAGGTCATCACTTGTTCCACAAACCCCCAGGTAAATGCTGTAGGTCGATTAAAACTAACACTAATATACACCTAAACAGTTACCTTTTCAAAGCCATAGCCCTGACAAAGCAGTAATTTAGTCTTTGCTTACTAATGTATTTGATCATATACTGTATGAAGGTGTGTGCATGTACAGTATATGTACATGTAAGCGTGTGCTTGTGCATACACACTATTAACTCATGCTTTCACTTACACATCATCACCTGCACATCTCCTTTATAATTTTCACTATTCTGCAACTATTTATAATGTATGTTATTCAACTTTGTTATTTAAGTTATTTCTATGTGATTTGTTATGCCATAAGCAGCTCCAACGCTACCAAGTTAAATTACTGTACTTTAATAAAGGGGATTCTGTTTCTAAAAACATCTTGAAGAACAAGAATGAAATGGGAAACACTTTTGAGTTACTGTGTGTTTATTTGCCAGTGGTCTCCTGTTAGAATATTAGAAAATTTGCATTGAGAACAAGTCATTCAGCCCAACAAGCTTGTTCTCCTTGTTCATTTAGATTGTCCACAAAAAAACATCAAATTGAAAATTCTAGATTCCTAAAGTCTTAAAGTTATATGTGTCTATGGTTGTTTGCGTGAGAAAAACTTTCTAACATTTGTATGAAATTTGCCCTTAATAAATTTCTAACTGTGTGTCAGTGTTTTGATGCAGAATTTATTTAAAAGTAAAAACTGGGGTCTACTCTACAACTTCCTTTAAGAATTTTCTTAGATCTTTTTTTAATACTACTATGTCTTTTTTGTAAAATAAAGACCAAAACTGAATGCAGAACTCTATGTGAATTTATATAGCTTAAGCATACTCTCCTTTGTGTTGTACTCCACACATCCTGAAAAATAACCTAACACTGTATTATCTTTCTTCATTGCTTCTGTCTTTCATCAGGGTGTAGAGATTGATGAGTCCACAGTGGCACCTAGGTCCTCCTCATAAGAGTATTTTCAAGTTTCAGACCTCCTATTGTGTATTCAGATATAACATTTTTACATTTTATACTTTATATTTTCTCACATTAAACTTCATCTGCCACAAATTTCAAAATTGTTTCTTATGATTGTTGTTTCTTCCAAGATGGCCACCATGTCATGATATAGTAGAGCTATTTAAGGGACATGAACAAGTGATTTTTCCTGGAAATGCTGGAACACTATAAAGCAACTGTATTACATTGTTATCCGAATGAAAATAAAGCAAATCAAACAGTTCTGCTTGTAGCTAATCTAACTAAAGACTGGTTAAAATTATATTACTGGAGTTTAGATAAAACTGAGCACTAAGGAAGTTTCATTGCAAGCTTTAATGGTTAGACAGAATCTTCCATTATCTGTGGAGTTATGAGAAACTCACATTCTAAACAAATGAAGCACTCATTCATGTACATTTTAATATTAAGATTTAACATTTTAAGACTGGCTCTTACAAACATAATTCCTTTGAACATCCTGACTTAGGGTGGCTTAGGCTAATTCAAACTTTTTTATTGTTATTGTCTGACACCATTTTTGTTTTTTATGGGCACTGCCATTTTCTGCATATTGGTGTTGCAGGGTTGGCCAACTTGATGCTGGAGAGGCACAGTGGCTATAGGTTTTCATTGAAACTGTTTCTTTTTTTTAAATCAGTGACAAGTTTTTGCTACTAATTAACTTAATTTAATTTATTTGCTATTTAAGACTCAGACCCCTTAGACCTGAGCAATATCGGTCCTGGAGGGCTGAAGTGGCTTCATGTTTTTGTTCCAACCCAATTGCTTCATAAGAAATCATTCATTGCTGACAAAGCATTCTTCTGCTTCATTTTAGTTGATTTTGAACCCTTTATTGCTTATTTTAGTCTTAAACAGCTGTATTATTGTTTTAACTGCTCTTCATTAGCAATAAAATGCAAATGACAAAGGAAGCAGAAGTTTTACACCTAGCTTGTGTCTCCATTTCCACTGGTGTGTATTCATCCTTCACTATTTGGTTTAATTAAGTACTCAAAAGGAAACTGAAGAGAAACTGAAGAGAAACTGAAGAACAGAAAATTATCATCCATTTTAGAATTTAAACGACTTGGTTGGTACATGCATCATTAGAAAGAAGAAAAAAAGTATGATATAAAAGTGAACTGGCATAGTAGGTATTAAGCACTAACAAGCCATGAAATTAAATACGATCTGTTATTGGTGAGGACTGACTTCTAATTAAGCAACAAAAACTTGCAGCCACTGCGGCTTTCCAGGATCTGAGTTGGCCACCCCAGTTCTATGGAAATCTTTTCCAGAGGGCATCGGGGAAACATGCAGATTTTACGGCACCAGAGCAACCCTATAAAGGCCAGCACGTGATTCCCTTAAGTACCTGAGATAACGTATCTGTAGTGTAATGGGGATTGTGGAAGCGAGGTGAAAAAAAGAGTGCAGGCAGGGTGGAATGGGTGGAGAAGAGTGTCAGGAGTAATTTGTGACAGACGGATATCAGCAAGAGTGAAAGGGAAGGTCTACAGGACAGTAGTGAGACCAGCTATGTTATAAGGGTTAGAGAGGGTGGCACTGACCAGAAATCAGGTGACAGAGCTGGAGGTGGCAGAGTTAACGATGCTAAGATTTGCACTGGGTGTGACGAGGATGAATAGGATTAGAAATGATGACATTAGAAGGTCAGCTGAAGTTGGACGATTGTGAGACAAAGTCAGAGAGGCGATATTGCATTGGTTTGGACATGTGCAGAGGAGAGATGCTGGGTATATTGGGAGAAGGATGCTAAGGATAGAGCTACCAGGGAAGAGAAAAAGAGGAAGGCCTAAGCGAAGGTTTATGGATCTGGTGAGAGAGGACATGCAGGTGATGGGTGTAACAGAACAAGATGCAGAGGACAGAAAGATATGAAAGAAGATGATCTACTGTGGCAATCCCTAATGGGAGCAGCCAAAAGAAGAGGAAGAAGTGTTTCTTGTCTTTGGTTCTACTGATAATCTCTTCTGGTTTATGACTTTCACTCTTGATTAATGATTTGGTATCGACGAAAGATAGTAGTGATTCCCAGTTACAGAAACTCCGCCTGATTTTTTTACTATGTCCAGGTGCTAGGCCTCTCACATAAAATATTCTCTGTCTATTAAATGTTTTATTTCATACTAATAAGTAAGAAAGACACAATCAAGTACCATATATACTCGCAGATAAGTTCTCCCGCGGATAAGTCGGGACTTGATTTTGCTGTATAATTTCTGGTATTTTATAATGTCGGTCGTATAAGTCGAATGTGGAAAACTTGCGCTATTGGTCCAAGAGATTATGATATGGTAACGCCCACCTGAAAGATTAACCACAGAGCATACAGCCTTTTTTTTCTATGTGGGTCCGGCAATGCGCTGTATCAGTATGTCCTCCTAACCTCTCTCTCTGTCTCTCTATTGTGTTTACATGACCACATGGTAATACCCAAACTATTCCGAAGCAATGTTTGCACTGATTTGTGTTTTTTGTATCTCACACCCTCATACACCTTTATCGTAAGAGCATTCCTTATCTACAATGGAACGTTTGATCAACAGAAAATATGAAGCTGGTTTTAAATTAAACGTTGTTGAAGTAGCGAAAGAAATTGGTAACTGCACTGCTGCAACAAAATTCGATGCGTCTGAGAAACTTATGCGAGATTGGAGGAGGCAAGAAGATTAAACAAAAAAAAATTTGCCGCATTTTTAATGGGCATATAAGTCGGGGTCTGATTTTATGATCCATTTTTCGGGTTTCATGACTGACTTATATGTATATGTATATGTATATACGGTAAATCAGAGCCAATCAAATGTATTCACACTCTCTAAAAATAAAACAATGGAAACTCAGTATATTGTCCAGTATAGCACAACTAAAAAGAACATTATTTCAGTCAACTCCTGGTAAAAGTGTGATTCATTCACAATATTTAGTTCATAATATACAGTATCTCTAACAAGATTAGTTTACATTCTGCTAGTAAAATTTGTGTATAACCACCATCTGTGACAGGCTGATCATGTACTGTATTTCTGTAAATGAAGCACTTGACTATATTACAAAATGAGTGTTATTTTATTGCGCATTCTACACATAAATGAACGTGTAAAAATTATGTTTTTTTTTCTACTCTAAAAATTCTTTTTCTGGTAGCATTTTGGACTTTAAAAAAAGAACTTAAAGGAAAATGACTTTACTGTGCACAGAATACAATGGCAATGCAAAATTTATTATATACATTACCTAAAGAATAAATCAATTGAAACACTTAAAAACACATATGTGAACCTTTGATAAATCGTATATATTTATTAGGCTTCATTGTCAGAGAAAATGGTAAATGAAGCCTATTCAGAGACACACAGCAATCACCATACTAAACCAACCACTGAAGGAAGAAACACCATTGCTGAGAAATCATCGGCTTTGATCAATCTCCACTCATTTAATCTGCTCACTGCTTGAAGGAGGAAAAAAAATTTACTGTATGCAAATGATATGTCTCTTAATAAGCAATCCCTTTAAGGGATGGGTTTTGCCAATAATGTAGTGTTCATTAAAATGTGTTTTCCTAAAATCTTGGCACTGTTGTAAGTACTAATTGCTTAATTGACTTTTAATAGAGTATAAAAACAGACAATTCCCTTAGTAGTGTGGATGCTAAAGGGAGTTCATATATGGTTCTGCACTCACGGGCTTTTCTTTTCTCAGTGCAAAGCAACGTCCTTATTGTTTTTGAATATAATGAAACACTAAA
This sequence comes from Polypterus senegalus, assembly GCF_016835505.1. Classification (NCBI taxonomy): domain Eukaryota; kingdom Metazoa; phylum Chordata; class Cladistia; order Polypteriformes; family Polypteridae; genus Polypterus; species Polypterus senegalus. The sequence continues at coordinate 24,355,731 of NC_053162.1, read as the reverse complement.
CTTTTATTTAATTATATAAAATTATACTTTATACTGTATATTGTAACAGTAGATGATCTTAAACATATGTAAAAAAAGCTCTTGCACACTCCACCTTTTTAAAAATATTTTTTGTGCTAGGTATAAAATGGTAAAATATTTCTTGGCTAGCTTTTGAAATTGCGCAGAACTGCACAATATGGAGTTGTGCAACCCTCCGTTCCGGGGAGAAATACAGAAGCACAAAATTAAAGTATTGATTATGTGTTGTATTTTGGCAATGTTTAAAGACTGATAGAATAAAAAAGTATAGTATAAGAAAATGACACATCACAAAAAATATTTTTATTTAAATATACTGTATTTACTTTAACTGTGCTTGAAAGTAATTTGGCATTGATGAACGCACATCAGGAACATCCATACGGTGCTATTAATGCGTGAGCAACAAAATCATCGTCTTGGTAAACTCGGTCACTTACAGCCTCATTTTTCTCACCCACAGACCTGAGGATGAGTCCCACGATGATTGCTAGCATTTGGCTCTGGAGGTCCAGCCTCTCCCGCCGTATGGTTGATTTAAATAATAATCGCCAGAAGTTAACTTCCATCCATTTTCCAACCCGCTGAATCCGAACACAGGGTCACGGGGGTCTGTTGGAGCCAATCCCAGCCAACACAGGGCACAAGGCAGGAACCAATCCCAGGCAGGGTGCCAACCCACCGCAGGACACACACAAACACACCAAGCACACACTAGGGCCAACTTAGAATCGCCAATCCACCTAACCTGCATGTCTTTGGAAGGAAACTGGAGTGCTCGGAGGAAACCCATGCAGACACGGGGAGAACATGCAAACTCCACGCAGGGAGGACCCGGGAAGTGAACCCTAACTGTAAGGCGGCTGCGCCACCGTGCCACCTGGAAGTCAACATTCATACTGTATTCTGGGCTAGAGACAGAAGAGAGCGGAGCTCCGTAACAGAAAGCCAGTTGACACTTTAAACTTGGGAAATATGCACTTTATTCAAGGCATGAAGAATATATAGTGCATTCTGAACAGTGCAAAGAGTGCAAAAGATTATTAGATTAGAGTAGATAAATTATATTAATCCCATGAGGAAATTCAGATGTGTACTGCAGCAGAAACATAAAAAACAAGTATAAAGACTCACTGGCCAGACAATACAGCCAATCAATCAATTGATAAATAAATAAATAAAAAAAAATAAGCAGGTGGCACGGTGGCGCAGTGGTAGTGCTGCTGCCTCGCAGTTAGGAGACCTGGGTTCGCTTCCTGGGTCCTCCCTGCGTGGAGTTTGCATGTTCTCCCCGTGTCTGCGTGGGTTTCCTCCCACAGTCCAAAGACATGCAGGTTAGGTGGATTGGCGATTCTAAATTGGCCCTAGTGTGTGCTTGGTGTTTGAGTGTGTCCTGCGGTGGTTTGGCACCCTGCCTGGGATTGATTTGTGCCCTGTGTTGGCTGGAATTGGCTCCAGCAGACCCCCATGACCCTGTGTTCGGATTCAGCGGGTTGGAAAATGGATGGATGGATAAAAATAAGCTTAATGAGTACATTGGGTGGAGGTATTGAATTGCCTGACAAATAAATCATTGCTAAATATACTAAATAAGTCAATAAATAAATAATCTTTAAAATCCTGCTATAAAAATCAAAGTCAGTACGCCAGGGTTTTTAAAATGCAGAATCTAATACAGGTTAAAATCATCCCCCATCTGTCACCGCAACACCCAGGCAGGGCTGTCTTAACGCATGGGCAGGTTGGGCAGTTGTATGGGGGCCCCACGCTAATCTATGTATGTTGTGACTTGATGAGTGGTTGTGTAGGTACAGTAGGGGCCCCAGTGCACTGCTTTTCCCGGGGGCCTATAATGCTGTTCAAACGGCCCTGCACCCATGGTGCCGTGCCTTCTCCTGGATGTTGCTACATCGGGACCCCATCCTTGCATCACCTCTCGTGGCCTCTCTTCTTCTTGCCAACTCCATAAACACATTCTCTTTACCTTTCAAGCTTTTCTTGTCTTTCTTTTCTTGAACCTGGAATTTTTACCTCAACATTTCAATCTAAGTAAAGTGGAAACACATCTAATATTGGCAAGCTATGGATTACCGCTCTGCGATTGAAGTTTGTGAGGACTGTGCTGAACCATTCTGGCTAAAAGCTCTGGGGGGGTACAATGTGGAGTGTGGAGACTTCTTGGATTGCTACTTTTAGACAACAAGTGTTAACTGTAAGAACATTATGTTTTGAATGCAATTTCAGTAATTGACTTAATAAACACTGATAAAATTTTGTTACGATATTGTTGAGGGTCCCTGGCAGTCAGAGGCCCTTGGAATCATCCAAACTCCCCACATTTTAATGCCAAACACAAGGGAAACATTTCTCAAGTTGTTAAACCACACTTCATTTACAACATTCCAATTGATTTACAAAGCTTTTCATACTAACAACCCATATTATCTGTCATCATTGCTTGCCTGATACTAACTAAATAGTGAGCTAAGATTCTTACTACTCCCAAAACACATTACGCAACTATCAGTGAGTGTCCATTTAGTTTTTATTGCTCCAACTGTCTGGAAATTTTTGCCTGGCAAGACTGCCTAAGTGTGAGGCTGATGGATAAAGTTGAGTGTTTAATCATTTTATTTGACTATAAAAAGGTATGTTTCAGTTTATAAGTGCTTTCACTCTTTAGTTTCAAATAGAATATATTTTCTGCAGAAATCCAAGGAATTTCAAGCATTGAAATTGTATATGGTATTTTTCCACAGCAAAGTCCCAATTGAAACCTGAGCAAAGATTTGACATTTTCTTTTTTCTTTGTGACAGCTCCAAATTATCATTAGGTTAGTCTAATCAGTCACTTCTTTTTATTTTCAATATTGAGGTTCGAATAAAACATGCACTGGTTCATCCTCTCACAGTTTCCTCTAGTTAATTACTGATTTAGCATCTATAAAAGTGGCAAGCAGGCAATTAAAATGTATGCTGAAAGTTGCTGGTCTGTTTATTTTCAGGCTTGAAAGAATCAACAATTATCTTTTAAGGATGGCAACCTTCAATATCTTTTCTCTTTTATCAACAAGTTATTATAGCCATTGTGAAGCTGCATTTTCATTGTGTGTCTAGAAATTCCTCTAAATGGTTTTCAGGCATTATTTTATAGACACTGACGCAAACGGTAAGAAGAACATCTCTAGGCATCTGAAAAAAACATTTGTTTTTGAACAAGTGCAAGATCATAATTTTAGCACGAATTGTACATGATCGTGGAAGGTATGACTGTGTCTCATCATTTAAGAATGCTAAATTTCAAGATTATATATGCTTGACAGATCATAAGTAAGTACTGTACATCCCATGAAAACTATTTTTTAACATATGTGAACATATCAAGATTGATCTTCACTTAAACAGTATCAATAGACAAAGGTGATATAATACATGCATATCATACCACATTGTGGAATCCATTGTATAATTTAAATAATCAAAAATGCACCTCAAATACCTCAGATTAGTATCAGGTGCACCAGATCAGTTTCAGATAATTAAAACATCCTTCAAGATGATCTAGGAGGAACATGTCCCACTTAAACCCCAGACGTTGGGTTTGGTTTGCTTTTTTTTGTTGAAGTGTGTGTTCTCTCCATGACAAGTGAAAAAGGTTGTGGTTGCTTATGGGTATGGGATGAGATTTAAAAAGATCTCCAGGCAATTTGAAATCAACAATTTCACCTTCCTTAATATCATCTAAAAGTGAAGTTTTCAAACAACTAACAACTTCCACAGGACAGGCCACCCACACAAATTTCAGCCTGAGAACATAACTTGCTGAAAGAAGGCTCCAGGCATCCCAGAATTTCATCACAGGACCTACAGGAAGAAACTGTTGATGTCAAAGCGCATGAGTCTGCCTTTAGAAAGAGATTGCATAAGTTAGATCTACATGGTGGTTGAGCCAGGAGGAAACCTTTGTCATTCAGAAAGAACATCAGGGTAAGAGTAAAGTTTGCCAATGAACACCTAAGCACAGACTGAGACTTCTGGAACAACGTGCTGTGGAATGATGAGGAAAGTTATTTGGCCACATCACCAGAAGACATTTTTGAAGAAAACCAAAGACATTTGACCAGAAGATCCTGATACTATCTGTAAAGCATGGTGGTGGAAAAGTTATGGTTTGGGACTGATTTGCTGCATCAGGGCACCTCACCATTGTAAAATCCAATATGAATTCTTTTTGGTGCCAAAGGTTGTTTGAAAATAATGTGTGGCTCTCTATCAGGACACTGAAGCTCAACCGAAAGTGGACCTTGCAACATGATAGTGACCCTAAACATACTATATATCCACCAAGAAATGGCTGAAAAGAAGGAACTGGTCTGTTTTTGGAATGGCCAAGTCGAAACCCCGATCAGAATACCGTCTAAATTGCGTGAGAGCATTGAAACGGGCTGCACGTACAAAACACTCATCAAACAACACACAGCTGAAAGAATTCTCCATGGAGAAGTGGGAAAACCTTTCTCCCAGTTGATGTCAGAGATTATTAGACAGTTAGAGGAGATACTATTTAAAGGGGCAATAGCAGCTATTTGTGCCAACGGTGGGCCTACTTTTTTGAAACAGTGTTCATTTCACATCCAGCTTCAGAAGAGGATGGACATCACCTATGAGAGAAGAGTTTTTCATGACAGTTGGAAGTTGGAGTCTTGGAAGTCTACTTGTTATTCTCTTTTTTGCTATTTGGCAAAAATCTGCTTTATGTTAAACGAGGTTTACAAATCTCGACCCAACATTTTTTTGACTGCCTCTCCTTTATTACAATGTATAAATATACCTTTTTAACATTAATTTGCCCAAGACCAGGGGTACTCAGCTCTGGTCCTAGGGGCCCACTGCGGCTGCAGGTTTTTGCTTTAACAAAATTTTTAATTAGAACACATTGATTTACTACTAAAGCAATATGGCTTTTTGGGCTTAGTTTTAGTTAACTCGTTTGTTAGGATTCAGATCCCGTAATTGCCTGTTTGAGTTTTACGCTGCTGCATTCAGTATTTAATTATTTACTGTTTTTTTAACCAGCTTTCAGTTAATAATGAAGTGCAAATGACAAAGGAACCACACACTGTCCAGCTAACGTGGTTCTGCTTAAACCTATTTACATGTATCATGAAGTATCTGTGATAATACCATGTTTTGATATAAATGAGAGAGAAGAGAAGGACCAAAAGGTGTTTTGGACCACAAAACATATGAATAATGTTCTCAGAAAACAAAATAAAACTACAATGTGATAGAGATTTCTTTTGGAAGAATGAAAGCACTAATAAGCCCTAGAATTAAATATCATGTTTCATTATCTGCTATATTGGCTTTTAATTACGAAATCGGTTGGGATGAAAACCTGCACCCACTGTGGACCTCCAGGACCAGGGCTGAGTAACCCTAGCCTAGATTTTCACATTTTTATGTTCTCAGCAGATAGTGTGGGGGTCTTAAATATAAGGGTAAAACAAAGCTGGGAACTACAGTGGCCACCACCCTACAACAGGTACCCAAACCTGTTAAAGCCCCATCACCAATTGCTATGCCCATAAGTCTGTAACTGCAGACTTAAGATCTTAAACCTTAAGGTCTGCAGCACAATTACTGCCTTCAGATATCCCAGACTGGCGTCTAGAAACTAAGACTGGAAAGTCAATATTTGTGACTGTTACTTTAAATTGTTTAAGAATAAAACATTTTTCCTATATTAAAATAAAATGGATTGCCTTTTTTATACATTATAAATAGATGACCTACTTCACTCATTCTACCTCAGATGTTCTATCTAGCTGTTTTATTAAATAGTCTGAAACCAACATAACACATCTTGAGAATTACAAACTGTGAACAGTGTACTCACATTGTTACTCTCTTCTTTGAGCATGTTATAATTGCTAAAATGTTTATCTTGACTTTCAGAAAGTTTTTGATAAGATGCCACATGGGTTTCCAACTATAAGAAGTTGGAGTTTAAGGTGTTGTGTGTAGAAGGGTGCAAAATAGGTTTAGACACAAGAAACAGGGGGTTAAGGTGTGAGAAACTTCACCAGAAGTGGCTGATGTCAAGTGTGGTATCCCCCAGAGGTCAGTGCTAGGGGCGCTGCTGTTTTTAATGTATATAAATGATTTGGATAGGAATATAAATAACAAGCTGGTAAGTTTGCAGGTGATTTCAAGCTTGGTGATATGGCAGACAACCTAGAATCCAATGAATCATTGCAAAAGGACTTGGACATCATACAGGCTTGGCAGATATGTGGCAGATGAAATTTAATGTCAGTAAATGTAAAGTATTACACGTAGGAAGTTGAAATGTTAGGTTTGAATACACAATAGGAAGTTTGAAAATTGATAGTATATCTTCAGAGAAGGAGAGTCATAGTGGACTCTACGCTATCAACTGCCAGACAGTGTTCAGAAGCAATTAAGAAGGTTAACAGAATGTCAGGTTATATAGTGCCGTGATGTTTAGGGTACAAGTCCAAGGAGGTTCTGCTCAAGCTTTATAACACACTGGTGAGACCTCATCTGGAGTCCTGTGTGCAGTTTTGGTCTCCAGACTACAAAAAGGACATAGCAGTGCTAAAAAAAGTCCAGAGAAGAGTGACTAGGCTGATTCCAGAGTCACAGGGGATGAATAATAAAGAAAGATTAAAAGAACTGAGCCTTTTCAGTTTAAACAAAAGAAGATAATTGAAATGTTTAAAATTATGAAGGGACTTAGTACAGTGGATTGAGACTGTTATTTTAACATGAGTTCATCAAGAACACAGACATAGTTGGAAACTTGTTAAGGGAAAATTTCCCACAAATATTTGGATGTTTTTCTTCACACAGAAAACCACAGACACATGGAATAAGCTACCAAGTAGTGTGGTAGACAGTAGGACTTTAGGGACTTTCAAAACTCAACTTGATGTTATTTTGGAAGAATTAAGTTGATAGGACTGGGGATCTTTTTGGGTCGAGTGGCCTGTTCTTGTCTAGATTCCTCTAATGTTACTTAATTGATTTTCTTAACTTGCTTAGTCCAGTGCAAGGCTGTGAGGGCTGACACCTATCCTGGTAGAGATGGATGTCAAGAAGAAACCTTAAAATGGGTGGGGTATCAGTCATTTTTCATCTCAAAGGAAGACCCCCTTATAAATATTGCAAGATGCCTTGAAATTAATTCATGCTTTCTTTTTAAGTCAACTAGATTATGGCACGGTGGTGCAGTGGGTAGCACTGCTGCCTCGCAGTACAGAGACCTGGGTTCGAGTCCCGGGCCATCCCTGCATGGAGTTTGCATGTTCTCCCCGTGTCAGTTTCCTCCCACAGTCCAAAGACATGCAGGTTAGGTGCATTGGTGATCTTAAATTGTCCCTAGTGTGTGCCCTGTGGTGGGCTGGCGCCCTGCCCAGGATTTGTTCCTGCCTTGTGCCCTGTGTTGGCTGGGATTGGCTCCAACAGACCCCCGTGACCCTGTGTTAGGATATAGCAGGTTGGAAAATGACTGACTGGCATTTTAGAAGAAACATTTTATATATTTGAGATATTTGAGGGACATTCAGTTGTTATTAAAGATTTGCTCTTGCAGTTGGCTCTCCTGTCTTTTTCTCAGGTGAGGACTGAATTCTGTTTTGTTAAGTTCATCTCAATTTTATGTAATGTTATTTTCTTTATTTTATAAGTTAGACTTGATTGCATGGAATGTTATTTTTTTCAAAAAAAAAAAGAAAGAAAGAAAGACATCAATCAATTGCAGTTAGTTCTGAAAGCAGCAACAACAAACTTTGCCAGAAAAATTAAATCATAGCACGTTACCAGTCTTAGCATTGTTACCTTGGCTTCCTACATCCTTTAGAATTTACTTTAAAACACTACCAATGGTAATTAAAGCCTTTCTTACTTCTTCTTCTTCTTTCGGCTGCTCCCATTAAGGGTTGCCACAGTGGATCATCTTCTTCCATATCTTTCTGTCCTCTGCAAATTAAAGCCTTTCTGAATATTCTTGCTATATTTTAGAGTGTTTTTCCCCCTACATTCCAAGTCGTAACCTTAGGTCTTCTAAATGTGGTTTCCTTACTATTCAAGAGCCAAGCATGAAAAAAGTAGTGAGACGGCCTTTTGTTGTTATTGTAACATAAATCTGGAATATTTTACCATTAGAGATACACTAACCCAACACTATAGATCATTAAAAAAAATAAACCAGCTTTTTTATCTTGCTTTTTCATAGCTACATTTTAGTTCTGTTCATAAAAAAACATATGCATTGTTTCTGATCTATTGCTGTTTTCAATGCATTTTCAATTATTATTAAACTTTAATTCTCCCCGTTTTCTTTTCCAGTTCTTCTGTCGTAGCATCTCCACCACTCTGCTTGTAATGTTTGAATCAAAGCAGATACTCAACTTCCCACAAGACTCACTGCTTCAATTTCTTGCAGACAAGGCCATAAAAAATAAATAAATAAATAAGTAAGAAACCGTTTAAGAGCATTTATATTAAGGTAGCATGCTTGGTGGGGGCTGAGTGGTCTTTTCACCTTGGAGCCCCTGCAGAGTCATTTTTTTTTGTGTTCTCGCTGGCTATCTATTCTTATCATCGGATATATTTAGAGACTTACAAACAGATTCTATATATAAGGGCTCTATATAATCTCTATTGATTATTTACTGTATCTATTATATGTAAGTGTGCATTCTTTTTTTTTTGTATGTCATTTGTTAATTTTTTTTATTCAATTTTAATTTGTTGTTCCTATGCTTGGAAGTGTTTCTTTGGCATCTTGTGAAGCACTTTGAGCCACATCTTGTGTATGAAAATGTGCTACATAAATGTTGTCAGTGCATTGCAGAATATATTATTTTCGCAGTAAAAGTTCAGTTAAATCTTAAACATTTTGAATTAATATTTTTTCTATGCAGGTTACTGTTGTTTAATATTTATTTTGAAGACTCCATTCTTTTTTACTGCTACAACACTGATGAAAAAAGTTAAAACAATGACTCCCTTAAGACACAAGATGAAATAAACTGTTATCAATTAGACAGTGGCATAATTAATGGGATAACACTACAAGGCAAATCACTTTGGAGATATTTAGACTGTACCCACTCCTTAAGATTTATTGCAAAATCTTTAATATGGAACACAGTCTTCCCCAGTAAAGCTAAAAAGGTTTGCTAAGGGTCACCCTTAACTGAAGTTGTTTTTTTATTTTAGCAAAAGTTAAGAGTGTTGCATGAAAAGAATCTTCAGCATTTGTATTGAAGTTTAGCATATCTCTAGTGTTTTCTTTTCTGCTTTCTGTATTTTAATTAGTCAACCATAAAATTGGATGAAGTAGGTTTGAGAATGTTTGTACAGTGCAGTCAGAAAGTATTCAAACCCAACTGACTTTCTGCAAATTTTATGGTGTTGATAATTTAACTTGTAAAGGATACATTTGCCATTTTTGCACATCGACTCCCAATAACCTATAATGAGAAAGTGAAAAGATGGCTTTAGAAAGTTTGCTTAAATCTACAACACAATACATTGTGCAGAAAGTGAAGGGGCCTGAATATTTTCTGCAACCACTCAATGTGTTGTCAGGCATGTGTAACTAAAAGACATCCTCAAGGCTCTACTCAGGTAAGCAAAACCACCCCGGATCAAAAGCAGGGCACCCTTGTTAACACAGCATCTGTTTCCCTCTACATCAGGGATCTCAAACTCCAGTCCTCGAGGGCCGCAGTGGCTGCCGGATTCCATTTTAACTATTTTTTTAATTAGTTACCTGTTTTTGCTGCTAATTAACTTCTTTTGAATGAATTTTAATTGACTTGTTTTTTAAGATTTGTTTTCCAGAATTTCTTCATCGTTCCTCTGAACTGCTTCATTGCTTTCCTTAAACATAAATGAAAAGTAAATTGAGTGAGCCAACACAAGACCAACTAAGTCAGGTCCTCAACCAGTTTCACTCCAACCAGCTGCTTAGTTAGTTTTGTCTTTAATTACCATATATACTCCCATATAAGTTGAGTCTTGAAACGTGAAATATCGATCATAAAATTAGACCCCAACTTATATGCCCATTCAAAAATGCAACACTTAAATTTTTTTTTTACGTCTTCTTGCCTCCTCCAATCTGGCGTCAGTTTCTCAAATGCATTGAATTTTGTTGCAGCAGTGCAGTTACCAATTTCTTTTGCTACTTCAATGATATTTAATTTAAAACCAGCTTCATACAATCTTCTGTTCAAACGCTCCATCGTAGATAAGGGATGCTCTTAGGGTGTGACATACAAAAAACACAAATCAATTGTGGTGTATGGCCGGCCGTTTATCCCGGCCAATACCCCCAAGCCGCCAGGTGGAGTCCTCCCTGCAGTATGGAGGTTCCCCGAAGACCAGCAGGACATCATGGACATTGCAGTTTTTATACACAGCCCTGCTGGATGCCATGGGGGCCACTAGGTGACACTGCAGGGAGGAACAATGGTTATTTACCCAATGCCCCGGAAGTACGTCCGAGTCACATGGACAAGGGGAATGATGTGCTTCTGGGGTGAAGAAAAGGACTTTTTATCTGACCCGGAAGTGATAAAGGATCACATGGACGGGAAACACTTCCGGGTCAGGGACTATAAAAGGACTCTGCGAGCTCCCAGATGGTGAGTTGAACAACACGTCTGAGAGTGGAGGATTGTTTATTGTTATTGATTGTTGGTGTGTTTATGAATATAGTGGAGGAGAGGGTGCTTTGTGCACTGTGGCGAATTAATAAAGTCAACATTTGGACTTTTATCTGGTGTCTGCAGTCGTGGACAAGGGTTCAAGGGAGCGATAGCGCCCCCTATCTGTCACACAGTGCAAATGTTGCTTCGGAATAGTTCAGGTATTACCGTGTGTTCACGTAGGCACAATACAGAGAGAGAGTGGTTAGGAGCACACACTGATTCAACGCATTGCCGCACCGACATAGAAAAAAAGGCAGTGTGCTCTGTGGTTACTCTCTCAGGTGGGAGTGAGCATATAATAATCTCTTTGACCAACAGCGTGAGTTTTCCACATTTGACTTACACGACCGACATTATAAAATACCAGAAATTATATGGTAAAATCAAGTCCCAACTTATCTGTGGGAGAACTTATCCACGAGTATATACAGTAAACACGTTCATTAATTCCTTGGCTTGTTGCTACACTCATTGTGCAATAGCATATACTGTATTTTTAAAATTGTTGATTTTTTCTTTATTTTTCTAAGAGCACTTTTAAAATGTTTTAGGGACCTGAACAAATCAACATTCCTGAGATCTCCACCCTTTCTACTTTCTCGTATACAAAGTATAGGGAAAGTATTGTAATGGTCCAAAGATTCGATGTTGAAATTTTCACCAATCTTGATGTTTTAGACCTTCATGACTTTCTCGTATATGAAGTATAGGAAAAGTATTGGAATCCTCCAAAAATTCCATTTCGAGGTTTTGATGAATCTTGAAGTTTAAGGCCTCCCTGAGTCCAAAAATACTATTTTGGGTATTATGTCTGTGTGTGTGTATGTAAATACGATAACTTTCACTTAGCACGCTTTCACTTAGGTCAACCAAATTTTGCATACAAGTATTAGGCTACAAAACGTAGAGTTCTATCAACTTTTGGGCTATTGCTGTTTACCGGAAGTGGTACTTTACCTTTTATTAATGCAGCTGCAGAGTCCGATTTATTCAACTTTACTTTTATAATAATTGTTTAATATATTATTATTTGATTTGATTCATTGTTGATGGTTATTTAATGTACTTAATATAAAAATATAACCATTGCCTTGTGGTTTACTCCTTAAATATCCATCCCCACATCTGAGTATACGAGAAAGTCTAGGGGAGACTACTCCCAATTATTATTTGCAGATATTATATGATGGGCCTACAGTTTGCTGGTCATGTTTTGGTTCATTTTGTATCTCATTATTGTTTGAGTGCTAATTAAGGACAAAGAAACAATTATTAGTTCTGTGTTATGAATGGTCACATGTACACTGCTACTGCACATCCATGACTGCATGCGGTCTTTGGTGTCTTCCAACTGGGAATATTGCATCGACCATTTCTTGCCACTTGCCTCTAGCTTTTTTTATGTTAATTTTTGAATCTCGGCTGACTGTCACCTCTTCTACGTCTTTCATTCACCATCTTCTTCTTCTGCCTTTCTTTTTCCATTTCTCTTCCACGATTTTCCACAGTTCATCACCAGCCAAGCTGCTAGCAATATGAAAAAACAATCTTGCTTTTTACCTCAATATTGACTCCACCAGAACTGGTTTTATCATACCAATTCTTCACATCTCTTCCTTGTTTTGTAGTCTTCTTTATCCAGCTAATGTTCAGTATACAGTGGTGTGAAAAACTATTTGCCCCCTTCCTGATTTCTTATTCTTTTGCATGTTTGTCACACAAAATGTTTCTGATCATCAAACACATTTAACCATTAGTCAAATATAACACAAGTAAACACAAAATGTAGTTTTTAAATGATGGTTTTTATTATTTAGGGAGAAAAAAAATCCAAACCTACATGGCCCTGTGTGAAAAAGTAATTGCCCCTTGTTAAAAATAACCTAACTGTGGTGTATCACACCTGAGTTCAATTTCCGTAGCCACCCCCAGGCCTGATTACTGCCACACCTGTTTCAATCAAGAAATCACTTAAATAGGAGCTGCCTGACACAGCGAAGTAGACCAAAAGCACCTCATAAGCTAGACATCATGCCAAGATCCACAGAAATTCAGGAACAAATGAGAACAGAAGTAATTGAGATCTATCAGTCTGGTAAAGGTTATAAAGCCATTTCTAAAGCTTTGGGACTCCAGCGAACCACAGTGAGAGCCATTATCCACAAATGGCAAAAACATGGAACAGTGGTGAACCTTCCCAGGATTGGCCGGCCGACCAAAATTACCCCAAGAGCGCAGAGACGACTCATCCGAGAGGTCACAAAGACCCCAGGACAACGTTTAAAGAACTGCAGGCCTCACTTGCCTCAATTAAGGTCAGTGTTCACGACTCCACCATAAGAAAGAGACTGGGCAAAACGGCCTGCATGGCAGATTTCCAAGATGCAAACCACTGTTAAGCAAAAAGAACATTAGGGCTCGTCTCAATTTTGCTAAGAAACATCTCAATGATTGCCAAGACTTTTGGGAAAATACCTTGTGGACTGATGAGACAAAAGTTGAACTTTTTGGAAGGTAAATGTCCTGTTACATCTGGCGTAAAAGGAACACAGCATTTCAGAAAAAGAATATCATACCAACAGTAAAATATGGTGGTGGTAGTGTGATGGTCTGGGGTTGTTTTGCTGCTTCAGGACCTGGAAGGCTTGCTGTGATAGATGGAACCATGAATTCTACTGTCTAACAAAAAATCCTGAAGGAGAATGTCCGGCCATCTGTTCGTCAACTCAAGCTGAAGCGATCTTGGGTGCTGCAACAGGACAATGACCCAAAACACACCAGCAAATCCACCTCTGAATGGCTGAAGAAAAACAAAATGAAGACTTTGGAGTGGCCTAGTCAAAGTCCTGACCTGAATCCAATTGAGATGCTATGGCATGACCTTAAAAAGGCGGTTCATGCTAGAAAACCCTCAAATAAAGCTGAATTACAACAATTCTGCAAAGATGAGTGGGCCAAAATTACTCCAGAGCGCTGTAAAAGACTCATTGCAAGTTATCGCAAACGCTTGATTGCAGTTATTGCTGCTAAGGGTGGCCCAACTAGTTATTAGGTTCAGGGGGCAATTACTTTTTCACACAGGGCCATGTAGGTTTG